>NC_085929.1:5533103-5869769 GCF_028885655.2 Pongo abelii | reverse complement strand
GAATGGAATGGAAATTGTACTGGAATGGAATGGAATGGAATGTGCAATGGAATGCGGAATGGAATGTGGAATGAAATGGAATGGAATGTAGAATAGAATGTGGCATGGAATGGAATGGAATATGTGATGGAATGTGGAATGTGGTGGAATGAAACGTGGAATGGAATGGAATGGAACGGAAAGTGGAATGAAATATGGAATGGAACGTGTTATAGAACGTGGAATGGAACGTGGAATAGAATGGAATGGAATATGCAATGGAATTCAATGGAATGTGGAAAGGAATGGAATGGAATATGGAATGCAAAGGAATGGAATGTGGAATGGAATGGAATCTGCAATCGACTGGAATGAGAAGGAATGTGGAATGGAATGGAATGTGGAATGCAATGGAATCAAATGTGTAATGGAATGAAATGGAATAGAATGTGGACTGCAACGGAATTGAATGGAATGGAATGGAATATGGAATTGAATGCAAAGGGATGTGGAATGAAATATGGAATGGCATAGAATAGAAAGTGGAATGGAAAGGAATGGATTGGAATGGATTGTGGAATGAAATGAAATGGCAAGTGGAATGTAATGGAATGTGGAATGGATTGTGGAATGGAATGGAATTTGGTATTGAATGTGGAATGGAATGGAATGTTGAATGGAATGGAATGGAATGTGGCACAGAATGGAATGGAATGAGGAATGGAATGGACTGCAATGTGGAACGGAATGGAATGGAACGTGGAATGGAATGGAATGGAAAGTGGAATGGAATGGAATGGAATGGAATTTGTACTGGAATGGAATGGAATGGAATGTGCAATGGAATGCGGAATGGAATGCAGAATGGAATGGAATGGAATGTAGAATAGAATGTGGCATGGAATGGAATGGAATATGGAATGGAATGTGGAATGGAGTGGAATGAAATGTGGAATGGAATGGAACGGAAAGTGGAATGGAATATGGAATGGAATGTGGTATAGAACGTGGAATGGAAAGTGGAATAGAATGGAATGGAATGTGCAATGGAATTCAATGGAATGTGGAATGGAATGGAATTGAATATGGAATGCAAAGGAATGGAATGTGGAATGGAATGGAATGTGGAATGCAATGGAATGAAATGTGTAATGGAATGAAATGGAATAGAAAGTGGACTGTAACAGAATTGAATGGAATGGAATGGAATATGGAATTGAATGCAAAGGGATGTGGAAAGAAATGTGGAATGGCATAGAATAGAAAGTGGAAGGGAATGGAATGCAAGGTGTAATGGAATGGCATAGAATGAGGAATGGAATTGAATGGAATGTGGAATCGAATGGAATGGAACGGAATGCGGAATGGAATGGAATGGAATGGAATGTGTTTTGGAATGGAATGGAATGGAATGTGGAATGGAAAGGTATAGAATGTGGAATAGAACGTAGAATGTAATGGAATGGAATGTGGAATGGAATCGAATGTGGAATGGAATGGAATGGAACGGAATGTGGAATGCAATGGAATGGAACATAATATTCAATTGAATGGAAAGGAATGGAATGGAATGAAATGCAATGGAATGGAACTGAATGGAATGCAATGTGGAGTGGAATAGGATCGTATGTGGAATGCAAAGTAATGTAATAGAATGTGGAATGGAATGGAATGGAATGTGGAATGGAATGTGGAATGGAATGGAAAGTGGAATTGAACGTGGAATGGAAATAAATGGAACGTTGAGTGGAGTGGAATGCAATGTGGAGTAGCATGGAATGGAATGTGGAATGGAAAGTAGAATGAAATGGAATGGAAGGTGGAATGTTATGAGGAATGGAATGGAATGGAATGGAATGTGGAATGCAATGTGGAATGGAATGGAATGGAATGTGGAATGGAGTGGAATGGAATGTGGAATGAAATGTGGAATGAAATGAAATGGAATGTGGAATTGGAAGAAAGGGAATGTGGAATTGAATGGAATGGAATGTGTAATGGAATGGAATGGAATGGAATGTGGAATGTAATTGAACTGAATGGAATGGAATGTGGAATGGAATGGAATGGAATGTGGACTGGTATGTAGATTGGAATGCAATGGAATGTGGAAAGCAACGGAATGGAAAGTGGAATGGAAAGTGGAATGGAATGGAATGTGGAATGGATTGGAATATAATGTGGAATGGAAAGTGGAAAGGAATGGAATGGAATGCAATGTGGAATGGAATGTGCTATGGATTGTGGAATGTAATGTGTAACGGAACGTGGAATGGAACAGGGAACAGAATGTGGAATGGAATGGAATGGAATGTGGAATGGAATGTTGAATGGAATGGAATTGAATGTGGAATGGAATGGAATTGAATTTGGAATGGAATGGAATGGAATTTGGAATGGAATGGATTTTAGTGGAAAGTGGAATGGAACGTAATGGAGTGGAGTGTCGAATGGAATGGAATGGAATGTGGATTGGAATGGAATGGAATGAGGAAAGGAATTGGGAAAGGAATTGAATGTGAAATGGAAAGGAATGGAACGTGCAATGCAATGGAATGGAAAGTGGAATGTAATGGAGTGAAGTGTGGAATGGAATGTCAAATGGAATGGAATGGAACTTGGAATGGAATGGAACGAATGTGGAATGAAACCTAACGGAATGTTGAATGGAATGGAATGGAATGGAATGGAATGGAATGGAATATGGAATGGAATGGAATGAATTGTGGAAAGGAATGGAATGCAATGGAATGGAAAAAAGAATGCAAAGTTATGGAATGGAATGTTGAATGGAATGGAATGGAAAGTGGAATGGAATGGAATGGAATTCGAAATGGAATGGAATGGAATGTGAAATGGAATTGAGTGGAATGTGTAATGGAATGGAATGGAAGTTGGAATGGATTTGAATGGAATGGGATATGGAATGAAATGTAATGGAAAGGAATGGAATGTGTAACGGATTCGATGGGAATGTGGAATGTATTGGAAGGGAATGTGGAATGGAATGTGGAATGGAATGGAATGGAAAGTGGATTGGAATGGAATGGAATTTGGAATATAATGGTATTGAATGGAAAGTGGAATGTAATGGAATGGCATGGAAATTGGAATGGAATTGAATGGAATGGAATGCAATGGCAAGTAATAGAATGTGGAATGGAATGTGGAAAGGAATGGAATGGAATGTTGAATAGCATGTGGAATGGAATGTGGAATAGAACGCAAAGGAATGTGGACAGGAATGTGGAATGGAACGTGGAATGGGACGTGGAGTGGAATGGAATAGAACATGGAATGGAATGCGGAAAGGAATGGAATGGAATGTGGAATGGAAAAGAATGGAATGTTGAATGGAATGTGTATTGGAATGGAATGGAATGTGGAATGGAAAGAAATTTAATCAGGAATGGAATGTGGAATGGAATTTTGAATGGAATGTGGAATGCAATGTGGATTGGAATGGAATGGAATGTGGAATGGATTGTGGAATGGAAAGTGGAATGGAGTGGAATGGAATGTGGAATGAAACGTGGAATGGAATGGAAAGGAACGTGCAATGAAAAGTGAAATGGAACGTGGAATAGAACGTGGAATGGAATGTGGAATGGAATGAAATGGAATGTGGAATGGAAAGGAATGGAATGGAATGGAATGTGAAAAGGAATGGGGAATGGAATGTAAAATGCAATGTGGGATGGAATGTGAAACGGAATGAAAAGGAAAGTGGATTGGAAAGGAATGGAACAAGGAATGCAATGGAATGGAAAGTTGAATGGAATGTGGAATTTAACTTGAAATGCAAACTGGAATGAAATGTGGAGGGAATGTGGAATGGAACCAAATAGAATGTGGAATGGAATGTGGAATGGAATGGAATGGATTGTGCAATGGAATGTGGAATGCAATGGAGTGGAAAGTGGAACAGAATGGAATAGAATGGAATGGAATGGAATGGAGTGGAAAGTGGAATAGAATGGAATAGAATGGAAAGGAATGGAGTGGATTGGATTGGAATGCAATTTGGAATGGAATGGAGTGGCGTGTTGAATGGAATGTAAAGGAATGTGGAATGGAAAGGAATGGAATGGAATGTGGAATTGAATGGAATGGAATGGAGTGGAATGTGAAATGGAATGTAGAATGGAATGGAATGGAATGAGAAATGTAATGGCATGGAATGTGGAATGGAATGGAATGGAAGGTGGAATGGAATGGAATGAAATTAACGTGGAATGGAATGGAATGGAATGTGGAATGGAATGTGTAATGGAATGCAATTGAATGTTGAATGGAGTCGAATGTGGAATGGAATGGAATGGAATTTGGAATGGAATGGAATTTAGTGGAATTTGGAATGGAACGTAATGGAGTGGAGTGTAGAATGGAATGGAATGGAATGCGGATTGGAATGGAATGGAAGATGGAAAGGAATGTTGAAAGAAATTGAATGTGAAATGGAAACGAATGGAACGTGGAATGCAACGGAATGGAATGTGGAATGTAATGGAGTGAAGTGTGGAATTGAATGTCGAATGGATTGGAATGGAACTTGGAATGGAATGGAACGAATGTGGAATGGAATATAATGCAATGTGGAATGTAATGGAATGGAATGGAATGGAATGGAATTTGAAATGGAATGGAATGAATTGTGGAAAGGAAAGAATGCAATGGAATGGAATAAGAAATGCAATGTTATGGAATGGAATGTGGACTGGAATGGAATGGAATGTGGAATGGAAAGAAATGGAATCAGGAATGGAAGGTGGAATGGAATATAATGGAATGTGGAATGGAATTTTGAATGGAATGTGGAATGCAATGTGGATTGGAATGGAATTGAATGTGGAATGGATTGTGGAATGGAAGTGGAATGGAGTGGAATGGAATGTGGAATGAAAGGTGGAATGGAAAGGAAAGGAACGTGCAATGAAAAGTGAAATGGAACGTGGAATGGAACGTGGAATGGAATGAAATGGAATGTGGAATGGAATGGAATGGAATGTGAAAAGGAATGGGGAATGGAATGTAAAATGGAATGTGGGATGGAATGTGAAACGGAATGAAAAGGAAAGTGGATTGGAATGGAATGGAACAAGGAATGCAATGGAATGGAAAGTGGAATGGAATGTGGAATTTAACTTGAAATGCAAAGTGGAATGAAATGTGGAGGGAATGTGGAATGGAAGGAAATGGAATGTGGAATGGAATGTGGAATGGAATGGAATGGATTGTGCAATGGAATGTGGAATGAAATCGAGTGGAAAGTGGAACAGAATTTAATAGAATGGAATGGAATGGAATGGAGTGGAAAGTGGAATAGAATGGAATAGAATGGAAAGGAATGGAGTGGATTAGATTGGAATGCAATTTGGAATGGAATGGAGTGGCGTGTTGAATGGAATGTAAAGGAATGTGGAATGGAATGCAATGGAATGGAATGGAGTGGAATGTGAAATGGAATGTAGAATGGAATGGAATGGAATGAGAAATGTAATGGCATGGAATGTGGAATGGAATGGAATGGAAGGTGGAATGGAATGGAATGAAACTAACCTGGAATGGAATGGAATGGAATATGGAATGGAAAGTGGAATGGAATGGAAATGAATGTGGAATGGAGTCGAATGTGGAATGGAATGGAATGGAATTTGGAATGGAATGGAATTTAGTGGAATGTGGAATGGAACGTAATGGAGTGGAGTATAGAATGGAATGGAATGGAACGTGGATTGGAATGGAATGGAAGATGGAAAGCAATGTTGAAAGGAATTGAATGTGAAATGGAAACGAATGGAACGTGGAATGCAACGGAATGCAATGTGGAATGTAATGGAGTGAAGTGTGGAATTGAATGTCGAATGGATTGGAATGGAACTTGGAATGGAATGGAACGAATGTCTAATGGAATATAATGGAATGTGGAATGGAATGGAATGGAATGGAATTTGAAATGGAATGGAATGAATTGTGGAAAGGAATGGAATGCAATGGAATGGAATAAGAAATGCAATGTTATGGAATGGAATGTGGAATGGAATGGAATGGAATGTGGAATGGAATGGAATGGAATTTGAAATGGAATGGAATGGAATGTGAAATGGAATTGAATGGAATGTGTAATGGAATGGAATGGAAGTTGGAATGGATTTGAATGGAATGGAATATGGAATGAAATGGAACGGAAAGGAATGGATTGTGGAATGGATTGGAAGAGAATGTGGAATGGAATGGAAGGAAATGTGGAATGGAATGTGGAATGGAGTGGAATGGAACGTGGAATGGAATGGAATGGAATTTGGAATGTAATGGAATCAAATGGAATGTGGAATGGAATGGAATGGAATGGAAATTGGAATGGAATGGAATGGAATGGAATGGAATAGCCTGTAATAGAATGTGGAATGGAATGTGGAAAGGAATGGAATGGAATGTTGAATGGCAGGTGGAATGGAATGTGGAATGGAATGTGGAATAGAACGAAATGGAATGTGGAATGGAATGTGGAATTTAACGTGGAATGCTACGTGGAGTGGAACATAATGGAAGGTGGAATGGAATGCGGAATGGAATGGAATGGAATGTGGAATTGAATATGGAATGCCATGTGGAATGGAATAGAATGGAATGAGGAATAGAATGTGGAGTGGAATGGAATGGAATGTGGAATGGAAAGAAATGGAATGAGGAATGGAATGTGGAAGGGAATATAATGGAATGTGGAATGGAATTTTGAATGGAATGTGGAATGGAATGTGGATTGGAATGGAATGGAATGTGGAATGGAATGTGGAATGGAAAGTCGAATGGAGTTGAATGGAATGTGGAAAGAAGGGTGGAATGGAATGGAAAGGAACGTGCAATGAAAAGTAAAATGGAAGGTGGAATGGAAGGTGGACTGGAATGTGGAATGGAGTGGAATGGAAAGTGGAATGGAATGGAATGGAAAGGAATGTGAAATGTAACGGGGAATGAAATGTGAAATGGAATGTGGAACGAAAAGTGAAACGGAATGAAAAGGAACGTGGAATAGAAAGGAATGGAACAAGGAATGCAACGCAATGGAAAGTGGAATGGAACGTGGAATTTAACTTGGAATGGAATGCGGAATGAAATGTGGAGTGAATGTGGAATGGAATGGAATGGAATGTGAAATGTAACGTGGAATGGAACGGAATGGACTCTGGAATGGAATGTGCAATGGAATGGAGTGGAAAGTGGCATAGAATAGAATAGAATGGAATGGAATGGAATGGAGTGGAAAGTGGAATAGAATGGAATAGAATGGAATGCAATGGAAAGGATAGGATTGGAATGGAATGTGGAACGGAATGGAGTGGCGTGTAGAATGGAATGTAAAAGAATGTGGAATGGAATGTAATGGAATGGAATGTGGAATTGAATGGAATTGAATGGGGTGGAATGTGGAATGGAATGTAGAATGGAATGCAATGGAAAGTGGAATGGAATGTGAAATTGAGCGTGGAAAGGAATTTGGAATGAAATGGAATTGAATGTGAATGGAATTTAGTGGAAATTGAAATGGAGTGTGGAATGTAATGGAAAGTGGAATAGAATATGGAAAGGAATGTGGAATTGAATGTGGAATGGAATGGAATGAAATGTGGATTGCAGTGGAATGGAATGTGGAATGGAATAGAAAGGAATGTGAAATGGAATTTAATGGAAATTGGAATGGAATGTGGAATGCAATGGAATGGAAAGGAATTTGGAATGGAATGTGGAATGGAATGTGGAATCGAATGTGGAATGCAATAGAACTAATTGTGGAATATAATATGGATTGGAATGGAATGGGATGTGGAATGGAATGGAATGGACGGCGGAATGTGGAAAGGAATGTGGAACGGAATATGGAATGGAATGTGGAATTGAATGCATGAAATGTGGAGTGGAATGCTTAATGGAATGTGGAATGAATTGTGAAATGGAATGGAATACAATGAGGAATGGAATGTGAAATGGAATGGACGGGAATGTGGAATGCAGTGTGGAATGGAATGTGGAATGGAATGGAATGGAATGGAATGTGGAATGGAATGTGGGAAGGAACGGAATGAAATGTGGAATGGAAAGTGGAATGGAATGTGGAATGAAATGTGGAATGGAATGGAATGGAATGTGGAAACGAATATGGAATATAATGGACGGGAATGTGGATTGGAATGTGGAATGGAATGTGTAATGAAACGTGGAATAGAATGGAATGTAACGTGGAATGGAAAGTGGAATGGAATGTGGAATGGAATGTGGAATGCAATGTGCAGTGGAACGGAGTGGAATGTGGAACGGAATGTAATACAATGTGGAATGGAATGTGGAGAGGAATGGAATGTAATCTGGAACGGAATAGAATAGAATGTGGAATGGAATGTGGAATGGAACAAAATGTAATGTAGAATGTAATGTGAAATGGAATGTGGAATGGAAAGCTGAATGGAATGTAATGGAAAGTAAAATGGAACATGGATTGGAACGGAATGGAATGTGGAATTCGGTGTGGAATGGAACGTGGAATGGAAGGGAATGGAATGTGGAATGGAAAGGGGAGTGGAACAAGGAAAGGAATGCAATAGAATGTGGAAAGGAATGGAATGGACTGCGGAATGGAATGTAGAATGGAATGTGGAATGGAATGTGGAATATAATGGAATGGAACTTGGAATAGAATGTGGAATGGCATGTGAATTGGAATGCAATGGAATGTGGAATTGAATGTGATATGAAATTCAGTGGAATGAGACTGGAATTTGGAATGGAAAGTGGAATGGAATGTGGAATGAAACGTGGAATAGAACGTAATATAATGTGGAATGGAAAGTGGAAAGGATTGTGGAATGGAAAGTGGAATGGAATTTAGAATGCTATGTGGAATGGAAAGGAATGGAATGGAATGTGGAATTATGTGTGGAATGGAACGAGGAATGGAAAGGAATGGAATGCGGAATGGAAAGTGGAATGGAACGTGGAATGGAATGGAATGAAATGCGGAATGGAACGTGGAATGGAATGGAATGGAATGGAAAGGAATATGGAATGGAATGGACTGGAATGTGGAATGGAATAGGGAATGGAATGGAATGGAATGTGGAAGGGAATGTGGAATGGAATGTGGACTGTAATGTGTAATGGAATGGAATGAAAAGTGGAACGAAATGTAGATTGGAATGTAGGGGAATATGGAATGGAATGGACTGGAAAGTGGAATGGAAGGTGGAATAGAATTTAATTCAAATTTGAGTGGAACGTGGATTGGAATGGAAAATAATGGAATGGAATGTGGAATGGAATGGAATGGAAAGTGGAATGGAATAGAATGGAATGTGCAATGGAATGTTGATTGGAATGAAATGGAATGAGGAATGGAATGGAATGGACTTCAGAATGGAATGTGGAAAGGAATGTGGAATATAATGGAACGGAACTTGGAATAGAACGTGAAATGGTAAGTGCATTGGAATGCAATGGAATGTGGAATGGAATGTAGAATGAAATGCAATGGAATGAGAATTTAATGTAGAAATGAATGTGGAATGGAAAGTACAATGGACTGCGGAATGGAATGTGGAATGGAATGTGGCATGGAATGTGGAATGGAATGGAATGGAATGGAATCTGTAATGGAATGCGGAAAGGAAAGTGGAATGGAATGTGGAATAGAACAGAATGGAATGTGGAAAGGAATGCGAAATGGAAAGTGGAATGGACTGTAATGGAATGTGGAATGGAACGCGAAATGGAATGTGAAATGGAATGTGGAATGGAATGTGAATTGTATTGTGGAACGGAAAGTGTAATGGAATGGAAAGGAATGTGGAATGGAATGTGGAATGGAATGGAATTGAACGTGGGAAGGAACTTGTAATGAAACGTGAAATGGAATGTGGAATGGAAAGTAGAATGGGCTTTGGAATGGAATGTGGATTGGAACGTGGAATGCAATGGAATGGAACGTGGAATGGAACATGGAATGGAATGGAAGGGGACGTGCAGTGGAATGTGGAATGCATCATGGAATGCAAAGTGGAATGTAATGGAATGGATCATGGATTGGATTGTGGAATGAAACGTGGAATAGGAAGTGGAAAGTCATGTGGAATGGAATGTGTAATGGAAAGGAATGGAATGTGGAATGGAATGGAATGTTATGTGGAATGGAATGGAATGGAATGTGGAACGGAATGGAATTGAATGTGGAATGGAATGAAATGGAATGTGGAATGGAATGCAATAGAATGTGGTATGGAATGTGGAATGGAATGGAGTTGAATATGGAGAAGAATGTGGAATGGAATGGAATGCAGAATGGAATGGAATGAAAAGGTAAGGAATATGGAATGGAATGGATTGGAACGTGGAATGTAATGTAGAATGGAATGTGGAATGGAACGTGGAATGGAAGGGAATGGAAAGTGGAATGGAACGTGAAATGTAAAGTGGAATGGAACGTGGAATGGAATGAGGAATGGAATGTGGAATGGAAATGAATGGAATGTGCAATTGAATGAAATAGAATATGGAATGGAATGGGAAAGAATGTGGAATTGAATGTGTAATGGAATGGAATGGAATGATTAATAGAACATGGAATGCAGTGAAATGGAATGCAGAATGGAATGGAATGGAATGTGGAATGGAATGTGGAATTGAGTGTGGAATGGAACGTGGAATGGAAAGGAATGGAATGTGGAATGGAAAGTGGAATGGAACGTGGAATGGAATGGAATGCAATGCGAAATGGAACGTGGAATGGAATGCAAGGGAATGGAATGGAATGTGGAATGGAATGGAATGGAATGCGGAATGGAATGTGGAATGAAATGTAATGGAATGTGGAAGGGAATGTTGTATGGAATGTGCTATGTAAGGTGGAATGGAATTGAATGAAATGTGGAATGAAATGTGGATTCTAATGGAAGGCAATGTGGACTGGAATGGACCGTAATGTGGAATGGAATGTGTAATAGAATTTAATGGAAAGTGGAATGGAACATGGAATGGAATGTAATAGAACGAAATGGAATATGGAATGGAATGGAATGGAATGGAATGTGGAATGCAATGTAGAAAGGAATGTGGAAAGGAATAGAATGAAATGTGGAATGGAATACCGATTGGAATGAAATGGAAGGTGGAATGGAATGGAATGGACTGCGTAATGGAATGTGGAATGGATTGTGGAATATATTGGAATGGAACTTGGAATAGAATGGGAAATGGCATGTGAATTGGAATGCAATGGTATGTGGAATTTAATGTGTATTGAAATGCAATGGAATGAGAATTTCATGTGGAATGGAATGTGGAATGGAACGTAGAATGGACTGCGGATTGGAATTTGGAATGAAATGTGGCAGTGAACGTGGAATGGAAAGGAATGGCATGGTATGGAATGCGGAAAGGAATGTGGATTGGAACGTGGAATGAAATGGAACGGAACATGGAATGGAAGATGGAATGGAATGGTATGGGACGTGGAGTGGAATGTGGAATGCATAATGGAATGGAAAGTGGAATGTAACGGAATGGAAAGTGGATTGGAATGTGGAACGAAATGTGGAATAGGAAGTGAAAGGAATGTGGAATGGAATGTGAAATTGAAAGGAATGGAATATGGAATGGAATGGAAAGTGATGTGGAATGGAATGGAATGGAATGTGGAATGGAATGAAATGGAATGTAGAATGGAAGGGAATGGAAAGTGGCATGGAATGTGGAATGGAATGGAGTGGAATGTGCAGAAGAAAGTGGAATGGAATGGTAAGGAATATGGAATGCAATGGAAGGGAACATGGAATGTAATGTGGAATGGAATGCAGAATGCAAGGTGGAAAGAAATGGAATAGAAAGTGGAATGGAACATGGAATGGAATGTGAAATGCAACGTGGAATGGAATGCAGAAAGGAATGTAGAGTGGAAATGAATGGAATGTACAATGGAATGGAATGGAATGTGGAATGGATTGGAAAGGAACGTGGAAATGAAAGTGGAATGGAATGGAATGGAATGAGAAATAGAATGTAGAATGCAATGAAATGGAATGCAGAATGGAATGGAATGGAATGTGGAATTGAGTGTGGAATGGAACGTGGAATGGAAAGGAATGGAATGAGAAATGTAATGGCATGGAATGTGGAATGGAATGGAATGGAAGGTGGAATGGAATGGAATGAAATTAACGTGGAATGGAATGGAATGGAATGTGGAATGGAATGTGTAATGGAATGCAATTGAATGTTGAATGGAGTCGAATGTGGAATGGAATGGAATGGAATTTGGAATGGAATGGAATTTAGTGGAATTTGGAATGGAACGTAATGGAGTGGAGTGTAGAATGGAATGGAATGGAATGCGGATTGGAATGGAATGGAAGATGGAAAGGAATGTTGAAAGAAATTGAATGTGAAATGGAAACGAATGGAACGTGGAATGCAACGGAATGGAATGTGGAATGTAATGGAGTGAAGTGTGGAATTGAATGTCGAATGGATTGGAATGGAACTTGGAATGGAATGGAACGAATGTGGAATGGAATATAATGCAATGTGGAATGTAATGGAATGGAATGGAATGGAATGGAATTTGAAATGGAATGGAATGAATTGTGGAAAGGAAAGAATGCAATGGAATGGAATAAGAAATGCAATGTTATGGAATGGAATGTGGACTGGAATGGAATGGAATGTGGAATGGAAAGAAATGGAATCAGGAATGGAAGGTGGAATGGAATATAATGGAATGTGGAATGGAATTTTGAATGGAATGTGGAATGCAATGTGGATTGGAATGGAATTGAATGTGGAATGGATTGTGGAATGGAAGTGGAATGGAGTGGAATGGAATGTGGAATGAAAGGTGGAATGGAAAGGAAAGGAACGTGCAATGAAAAGTGAAATGGAACGTGGAATGGAACGTGGAATGGAATGAAATGGAATGTGGAATGGAATGGAATGGAATGTGAAAAGGAATGGGGAATGGAATGTAAAATGGAATGTGGGATGGAATGTGAAACGGAATGAAAAGGAAAGTGGATTGGAATGGAATGGAACAAGGAATGCAATGGAATGGAAAGTGGAATGGAATGTGGAATTTAACTTGAAATGCAAAGTGGAATGAAATGTGGAGGGAATGTGGAATGGAAGGAAATGGAATGTGGAATGGAATGTGGAATGGAATGGAATGGATTGTGCAATGGAATGTGGAATGAAATCGAGTGGAAAGTGGAACAGAATTTAATAGAATGGAATGGAATGGAATGGAGTGGAAAGTGGAATAGAATGGAATAGAATGGAAAGGAATGGAGTGGATTAGATTGGAATGCAATTTGGAATGGAATGGAGTGGCGTGTTGAATGGAATGTAAAGGAATGTGGAATGGAATGCAATGGAATGGAATGGAGTGGAATGTGAAATGGAATGTAGAATGGAATGGAATGGAATGAGAAATGTAATGGCATGGAATGTGGAATGGAATGGAATGGAAGGTGGAATGGAATGGAATGAAACTAACCTGGAATGGAATGGAATGGAATATGGAATGGAAAGTGGAATGGAATGGAAATGAATGTGGAATGGAGTCGAATGTGGAATGGAATGGAATGGAATTTGGAATGGAATGGAATTTAGTGGAATGTGGAATGGAACGTAATGGAGTGGAGTATAGAATGGAATGGAATGGAACGTGGATTGGAATGGAATGGAAGATGGAAAGCAATGTTGAAAGGAATTGAATGTGAAATGGAAACGAATGGAACGTGGAATGCAACGGAATGCAATGTGGAATGTAATGGAGTGAAGTGTGGAATTGAATGTCGAATGGATTGGAATGGAACTTGGAATGGAATGGAACGAATGTCTAATGGAATATAATGGAATGTGGAATGGAATGGAATGGAATGGAATTTGAAATGGAATGGAATGAATTGTGGAAAGGAATGGAATGCAATGGAATGGAATAAGAAATGCAATGTTATGGAATGGAATGTGGAATGGAATGGAATGGAATGTGGAATGGAATGGAATGGAATTTGAAATGGAATGGAATGGAATGTGAAATGGAATTGAATGGAATGTGTAATGGAATGGAATGGAAGTTGGAATGGATTTGAATGGAATGGAATATGGAATGAAATGGAACGGAAAGGAATGGATTGTGGAATGGATTGGAAGAGAATGTGGAATGGAATGGAAGGAAATGTGGAATGGAATGTGGAATGGAGTGGAATGGAACGTGGAATGGAATGGAATGGAATTTGGAATGTAATGGAATCAAATGGAATGTGGAATGGAATGGAATGGAATGGAAATTGGAATGGAATGGAATGGAATGGAATGGAATAGCCTGTAATAGAATGTGGAATGGAATGTGGAAAGGAATGGAATGGAATGTTGAATGGCAGGTGGAATGGAATGTGGAATGGAATGTGGAATAGAACGAAATGGAATGTGGAATGGAATGTGGAATTTAACGTGGAATGCTACGTGGAGTGGAACATAATGGAAGGTGGAATGGAATGCGGAATGGAATGGAATGGAATGTGGAATTGAATATGGAATGCCATGTGGAATGGAATAGAATGGAATGAGGAATAGAATGTGGAGTGGAATGGAATGGAATGTGGAATGGAAAGAAATGGAATGAGGAATGGAATGTGGAAGGGAATATAATGGAATGTGGAATGGAATTTTGAATGGAATGTGGAATGGAATGTGGATTGGAATGGAATGGAATGTGGAATGGAAAGTCGAATGGAGTTGAATGGAATGTGGAAAGAAGGGTGGAATGGAATGGAAAGGAACGTGCAATGAAAAGTAAAATGGAAGGTGGAATGGAAGGTGGACTGGAATGTGGAATGGAGTGGAATGGAAAGTGGAATGGAATGGAATGGAAAGGAATGTGAAATGTAACGGGGAATGAAATGTGAAATGGAATGTGGAACGAAAAGTGAAACGGAATGAAAAGGAACGTGGAATAGAAAGGAATGGAACAAGGAATGCAACGCAATGGAAAGTGGAATGGAACGTGGAATTTAACTTGGAATGGAATGCGGAATGAAATGTGGAGTGAATGTGGAATGGAATGGAATGGAATGTGAAATGTAACGTGGAATGGAACGGAATGGACTCTGGAATGGAATGTGCAATGGAATGGAGTGGAAAGTGGCATAGAATAGAATAGAATGGAATGGAATGGAATGGAGTGGAAAGTGGAATAGAATGGAATAGAATGGAATGCAATGGAAAGGATAGGATTGGAATGGAATGTGGAACGGAATGGAGTGGCGTGTAGAATGGAATGTAAAAGAATGTGGAATGGAATGTAATGGAATGGAATGTGGAATTGAATGGAATTGAATGGGGTGGAATGTGGAATGGAATGTAGAATGGAATGCAATGGAAAGTGGAATGGAATGTGAAATTGAGCGTGGAAAGGAATTTGGAATGAAATGGAATTGAATGTGAATGGAATTTAGTGGAAATTGAAATGGAGTGTGGAATGTAATGGAAAGTGGAATAGAATATGGAAAGGAATGTGGAATTGAATGTGGAATGGAATGGAATGAAATGTGGATTGCAGTGGAATGGAATGTGGAATGGAATAGAAAGGAATGTGAAATGGAATTTAATGGAAATTGGAATGGAATGTGGAATGCAATGGAATGGAAAGGAATTTGGAATGGAATGTGGAATGGAATGTGGAATCGAATGTGGAATGCAATAGAACTAATTGTGGAATATAATATGGATTGGAATGGAATGGGATGTGGAATGGAATGGAATGGACGGCGGAATGTGGAAAGGAATGTGGAACGGAATATGGAATGGAATGTGGAATTGAATGCATGAAATGTGGAGTGGAATGCTTAATGGAATGTGGAATGAATTGTGAAATGGAATGGAATACAATGAGGAATGGAATGTGAAATGGAATGGACGGGAATGTGGAATGCAGTGTGGAATGGAATGTGGAATGGAATGGAATGGAATGGAATGTGGAATGGAATGTGGGAAGGAACGGAATGAAATGTGGAATGGAAAGTGGAATGGAATGTGGAATGAAATGTGGAATGGAATGGAATGGAATGTGGAAACGAATATGGAATATAATGGACGGGAATGTGGATTGGAATGTGGAATGGAATGTGTAATGAAACGTGGAATAGAATGGAATGTAACGTGGAATGGAAAGTGGAATGGAATGTGGAATGGAATGTGGAATGCAATGTGCAGTGGAACGGAGTGGAATGTGGAACGGAATGTAATACAATGTGGAATGGAATGTGGAGAGGAATGGAATGTAATCTGGAACGGAATAGAATAGAATGTGGAATGGAATGTGGAATGGAACAAAATGTAATGTAGAATGTAATGTGAAATGGAATGTGGAATGGAAAGCTGAATGGAATGTAATGGAAAGTAAAATGGAACATGGATTGGAACGGAATGGAATGTGGAATTCGGTGTGGAATGGAACGTGGAATGGAAGGGAATGGAATGTGGAATGGAAAGGGGAGTGGAACAAGGAAAGGAATGCAATAGAATGTGGAAAGGAATGGAATGGACTGCGGAATGGAATGTAGAATGGAATGTGGAATGGAATGTGGAATATAATGGAATGGAACTTGGAATAGAATGTGGAATGGCATGTGAATTGGAATGCAATGGAATGTGGAATTGAATGTGATATGAAATTCAGTGGAATGAGACTGGAATTTGGAATGGAAAGTGGAATGGAATGTGGAATGAAACGTGGAATAGAACGTAATATAATGTGGAATGGAAAGTGGAAAGGATTGTGGAATGGAAAGTGGAATGGAATTTAGAATGCTATGTGGAATGGAAAGGAATGGAATGGAATGTGGAATTATGTGTGGAATGGAACGAGGAATGGAAAGGAATGGAATGCGGAATGGAAAGTGGAATGGAACGTGGAATGGAATGGAATGAAATGCGGAATGGAACGTGGAATGGAATGGAATGGAATGGAAAGGAATATGGAATGGAATGGACTGGAATGTGGAATGGAATAGGGAATGGAATGGAATGGAATGTGGAAGGGAATGTGGAATGGAATGTGGACTGTAATGTGTAATGGAATGGAATGAAAAGTGGAACGAAATGTAGATTGGAATGTAGGGGAATATGGAATGGAATGGACTGGAAAGTGGAACGGAAGGTGGAATAGAATTTAATTCAAATTTGAGTGGAACGTGGATTGGAATGGAAAATAATGGAATGGAATGTGGAATGGAATGGAATGGAAAGTGGAATGGAATAGAATGGAATGTGCAATGGAATGTTGATTGGAATGAAATGGAATGAGGAATGGAATGGAATGGACTTCAGAATGGAATGTGGAAAGGAATGTGGAATATAATGGAACGGAACTTGGAATAGAACGTGAAATGGTAAGTGCATTGGAATGCAATGGAATGTGGAATGGAATGTAGAATGAAATGCAATGGAATGAGAATTTAATGTAGAAATGAATGTGGAATGGAAAGTACAATGGACTGCGGAATGGAATGTGGAATGGAATGTGGCA
This sequence comes from Pongo abelii, assembly GCF_028885655.2. Classification (NCBI taxonomy): domain Eukaryota; kingdom Metazoa; phylum Chordata; class Mammalia; order Primates; family Hominidae; genus Pongo; species Pongo abelii. The sequence goes on along the minus strand of NC_085929.1, from coordinate 5,852,221 downwards.
TGGAATGTGGAATGGAATGGAATGGAATGGAATCTGTAATGGAATGCGGAAAGGAAAGTGGAATGGAATGTGGAATAGAACAGAATGGAATGTGGAAAGGAATGCGAAATGGAAAGTGGAATGGACTGTAATGGAATGTGGAATGGAACGCGAAATGGAATGTGAAATGGAATGTGGAATGGAATGTGAATTGTATTGTGGAACGGAAAGTGTAATGGAATGGAAAGGAATGTGGAATGGAATGTGGAATGGAATGGAATTGAACGTGGGAAGGAACTTGTAATGAAACGTGAAATGGAATGTGGAATGGAAAGTAGAATGGGCTTTGGAATGGAATGTGGATTGGAACGTGGAATGCAATGGAATGGAACGTGGAATGGAACATGGAATGGAATGGAAGGGGACGTGCAGTGGAATGTGGAATGCATCATGGAATGCAAAGTGGAATGTAATGGAATGGATCATGGATTGGATTGTGGAATGAAACGTGGAATAGGAAGTGGAAAGTCATGTGGAATGGAATGTGTAATGGAAAGGAATGGAATGTGGAATGGAATGGAATGTTATGTGGAATGGAATGGAATGGAATGTGGAACGGAATGGAATTGAATGTGGAATGGAATGAAATGGAATGTGGAATGGAATGCAATAGAATGTGGTATGGAATGTGGAATGGAATGGAGTTGAATATGGAGAAGAATGTGGAATGGAATGGAATGCAGAATGGAATGGAATGAAAAGGTAAGGAATATGGAATGGAATGGATTGGAACGTGGAATGTAATGTAGAATGGAATGTGGAATGGAACGTGGAATGGAAGGGAATGGAAAGTGGAATGGAACGTGAAATGTAAAGTGGAATGGAACGTGGAATGGAATGAGGAATGGAATGTGGAATGGAAATGAATGGAATGTGCAATTGAATGAAATAGAATATGGAATGGAATGGGAAAGAATGTGGAATTGAATGTGTAATGGAATGGAATGGAATGATTAATAGAACATGGAATGCAGTGAAATGGAATGCAGAATGGAATGGAATGGAATGTGGAATGGAATGTGGAATTGAGTGTGGAATGGAACGTGGAATGGAAAGGAATGGAATGTGGAATGGAAAGTGGAATGGAACGTGGAATGGAATGGAATGCAATGCGAAATGGAACGTGGAATGGAATGCAAGGGAATGGAATGGAATGTGGAATGGAATGGAATGGAATGCGGAATGGAATGTGGAATGAAATGTAATGGAATGTGGAAGGGAATGTTGTATGGAATGTGCTATGTAAGGTGGAATGGAATTGAATGAAATGTGGAATGAAATGTGGATTCTAATGGAAGGCAATGTGGACTGGAATGGACCGTAATGTGGAATGGAATGTGTAATAGAATTTAATGGAAAGTGGAATGGAACATGGAATGGAATGTAATAGAACGAAATGGAATATGGAATGGAATGGAATGGAATGGAATGTGGAATGCAATGTAGAAAGGAATGTGGAAAGGAATAGAATGAAATGTGGAATGGAATACCGATTGGAATGAAATGGAAGGTGGAATGGAATGGAATGGACTGCGTAATGGAATGTGGAATGGATTGTGGAATATATTGGAATGGAACTTGGAATAGAATGGGAAATGGCATGTGAATTGGAATGCAATGGTATGTGGAATTTAATGTGTATTGAAATGCAATGGAATGAGAATTTCATGTGGAATGGAATGTGGAATGGAACGTAGAATGGACTGCGGATTGGAATTTGGAATGAAATGTGGCAGTGAACGTGGAATGGAAAGGAATGGCATGGTATGGAATGCGGAAAGGAATGTGGATTGGAACGTGGAATGAAATGGAACGGAACATGGAATGGAAGATGGAATGGAATGGTATGGGACGTGGAGTGGAATGTGGAATGCATAATGGAATGGAAAGTGGAATGTAACGGAATGGAAAGTGGATTGGAATGTGGAACGAAATGTGGAATAGGAAGTGAAAGGAATGTGGAATGGAATGTGAAATTGAAAGGAATGGAATATGGAATGGAATGGAAAGTGATGTGGAATGGAATGGAATGGAATGTGGAATGGAATGAAATGGAATGTAGAATGGAATGGAATGGAAAGTGGCATGGAATGTGGAATGGAATGGAGTGGAATGTGCAGAAGAAAGTGGAATGGAATGGTAAGGAATATGGAATGCAATGGAAGGGAACATGGAATGTAATGTGGAATGGAATGCAGAATGCAAGGTGGAAAGAAATGGAATAGAAAGTGGAATGGAACATGGAATGGAATGTGAAATGCAACGTGGAATGGAATGCAGAAAGGAATGTAGAGTGGAAATGAATGGAATGTACAATGGAATGGAATGGAATGTGGAATGGATTGGAAAGGAACGTGGAAATGAAAGTGGAATGGAATGGAATGGAATGAGAAATAGAATGTAGAATGCAATGAAATGGAATGCAGAATGGAATGGAATGGAATGTGGAATTGAGTGTGGAATGGAACGTGGAATGGAAAGGAATGGAATGAGAAATGTAATGGCATGGAATGTGGAATGGAATGGAATGGAAGGTGGAATGGAATGGAATGAAATTAACGTGGAATGGAATGGAATGGAATGTGGAATGGAATGTGTAATGGAATGCAATTGAATGTTGAATGGAGTCGAATGTGGAATGGAATGGAATGGAATTTGGAATGGAATGGAATTTAGTGGAATTTGGAATGGAACGTAATGGAGTGGAGTGTAGAATGGAATGGAATGGAATGCGGATTGGAATGGAATGGAAGATGGAAAGGAATGTTGAAAGAAATTGAATGTGAAATGGAAACGAATGGAACGTGGAATGCAACGGAATGGAATGTGGAATGTAATGGAGTGAAGTGTGGAATTGAATGTCGAATGGATTGGAATGGAACTTGGAATGGAATGGAACGAATGTGGAATGGAATATAATGCAATGTGGAATGTAATGGAATGGAATGGAATGGAATGGAATTTGAAATGGAATGGAATGAATTGTGGAAAGGAAAGAATGCAATGGAATGGAATAAGAAATGCAATGTTATGGAATGGAATGTGGACTGGAATGGAATGGAATGTGGAATGGAAAGAAATGGAATCAGGAATGGAAGGTGGAATGGAATATAATGGAATGTGGAATGGAATTTTGAATGGAATGTGGAATGCAATGTGGATTGGAATGGAATTGAATGTGGAATGGATTGTGGAATGGAAGTGGAATGGAGTGGAATGGAATGTGGAATGAAAGGTGGAATGGAAAGGAAAGGAACGTGCAATGAAAAGTGAAATGGAACGTGGAATGGAACGTGGAATGGAATGAAATGGAATGTGGAATGGAATGGAATGGAATGTGAAAAGGAATGGGGAATGGAATGTAAAATGGAATGTGGGATGGAATGTGAAACGGAATGAAAAGGAAAGTGGATTGGAATGGAATGGAACAAGGAATGCAATGGAATGGAAAGTGGAATGGAATGTGGAATTTAACTTGAAATGCAAAGTGGAATGAAATGTGGAGGGAATGTGGAATGGAAGGAAATGGAATGTGGAATGGAATGTGGAATGGAATGGAATGGATTGTGCAATGGAATGTGGAATGAAATCGAGTGGAAAGTGGAACAGAATTTAATAGAATGGAATGGAATGGAATGGAGTGGAAAGTGGAATAGAATGGAATAGAATGGAAAGGAATGGAGTGGATTAGATTGGAATGCAATTTGGAATGGAATGGAGTGGCGTGTTGAATGGAATGTAAAGGAATGTGGAATGGAATGCAATGGAATGGAATGGAGTGGAATGTGAAATGGAATGTAGAATGGAATGGAATGGAATGAGAAATGTAATGGCATGGAATGTGGAATGGAATGGAATGGAAGGTGGAATGGAATGGAATGAAACTAACCTGGAATGGAATGGAATGGAATATGGAATGGAAAGTGGAATGGAATGGAAATGAATGTGGAATGGAGTCGAATGTGGAATGGAATGGAATGGAATTTGGAATGGAATGGAATTTAGTGGAATGTGGAATGGAACGTAATGGAGTGGAGTATAGAATGGAATGGAATGGAACGTGGATTGGAATGGAATGGAAGATGGAAAGCAATGTTGAAAGGAATTGAATGTGAAATGGAAACGAATGGAACGTGGAATGCAACGGAATGCAATGTGGAATGTAATGGAGTGAAGTGTGGAATTGAATGTCGAATGGATTGGAATGGAACTTGGAATGGAATGGAACGAATGTCTAATGGAATATAATGGAATGTGGAATGGAATGGAATGGAATGGAATTTGAAATGGAATGGAATGAATTGTGGAAAGGAATGGAATGCAATGGAATGGAATAAGAAATGCAATGTTATGGAATGGAATGTGGAATGGAATGGAATGGAATGTGGAATGGAATGGAATGGAATTTGAAATGGAATGGAATGGAATGTGAAATGGAATTGAATGGAATGTGTAATGGAATGGAATGGAAGTTGGAATGGATTTGAATGGAATGGAATATGGAATGAAATGGAACGGAAAGGAATGGATTGTGGAATGGATTGGAAGAGAATGTGGAATGGAATGGAAGGAAATGTGGAATGGAATGTGGAATGGAGTGGAATGGAACGTGGAATGGAATGGAATGGAATTTGGAATGTAATGGAATCAAATGGAATGTGGAATGGAATGGAATGGAATGGAAATTGGAATGGAATGGAATGGAATGGAATGGAATAGCCTGTAATAGAATGTGGAATGGAATGTGGAAAGGAATGGAATGGAATGTTGAATGGCAGGTGGAATGGAATGTGGAATGGAATGTGGAATAGAACGAAATGGAATGTGGAATGGAATGTGGAATTTAACGTGGAATGCTACGTGGAGTGGAACATAATGGAAGGTGGAATGGAATGCGGAATGGAATGGAATGGAATGTGGAATTGAATATGGAATGCCATGTGGAATGGAATAGAATGGAATGAGGAATAGAATGTGGAGTGGAATGGAATGGAATGTGGAATGGAAAGAAATGGAATGAGGAATGGAATGTGGAAGGGAATATAATGGAATGTGGAATGGAATTTTGAATGGAATGTGGAATGGAATGTGGATTGGAATGGAATGGAATGTGGAATGGAAAGTCGAATGGAGTTGAATGGAATGTGGAAAGAAGGGTGGAATGGAATGGAAAGGAACGTGCAATGAAAAGTAAAATGGAAGGTGGAATGGAAGGTGGACTGGAATGTGGAATGGAGTGGAATGGAAAGTGGAATGGAATGGAATGGAAAGGAATGTGAAATGTAACGGGGAATGAAATGTGAAATGGAATGTGGAACGAAAAGTGAAACGGAATGAAAAGGAACGTGGAATAGAAAGGAATGGAACAAGGAATGCAACGCAATGGAAAGTGGAATGGAACGTGGAATTTAACTTGGAATGGAATGCGGAATGAAATGTGGAGTGAATGTGGAATGGAATGGAATGGAATGTGAAATGTAACGTGGAATGGAACGGAATGGACTCTGGAATGGAATGTGCAATGGAATGGAGTGGAAAGTGGCATAGAATAGAATAGAATGGAATGGAATGGAATGGAGTGGAAAGTGGAATAGAATGGAATAGAATGGAATGCAATGGAAAGGATAGGATTGGAATGGAATGTGGAACGGAATGGAGTGGCGTGTAGAATGGAATGTAAAAGAATGTGGAATGGAATGTAATGGAATGGAATGTGGAATTGAATGGAATTGAATGGGGTGGAATGTGGAATGGAATGTAGAATGGAATGCAATGGAAAGTGGAATGGAATGTGAAATTGAGCGTGGAAAGGAATTTGGAATGAAATGGAATTGAATGTGAATGGAATTTAGTGGAAATTGAAATGGAGTGTGGAATGTAATGGAAAGTGGAATAGAATATGGAAAGGAATGTGGAATTGAATGTGGAATGGAATGGAATGAAATGTGGATTGCAGTGGAATGGAATGTGGAATGGAATAGAAAGGAATGTGAAATGGAATTTAATGGAAATTGGAATGGAATGTGGAATGCAATGGAATGGAAAGGAATTTGGAATGGAATGTGGAATGGAATGTGGAATCGAATGTGGAATGCAATAGAACTAATTGTGGAATATAATATGGATTGGAATGGAATGGGATGTGGAATGGAATGGAATGGACGGCGGAATGTGGAAAGGAATGTGGAACGGAATATGGAATGGAATGTGGAATTGAATGCATGAAATGTGGAGTGGAATGCTTAATGGAATGTGGAATGAATTGTGAAATGGAATGGAATACAATGAGGAATGGAATGTGAAATGGAATGGACGGGAATGTGGAATGCAGTGTGGAATGGAATGTGGAATGGAATGGAATGGAATGGAATGTGGAATGGAATGTGGGAAGGAACGGAATGAAATGTGGAATGGAAAGTGGAATGGAATGTGGAATGAAATGTGGAATGGAATGGAATGGAATGTGGAAACGAATATGGAATATAATGGACGGGAATGTGGATTGGAATGTGGAATGGAATGTGTAATGAAACGTGGAATAGAATGGAATGTAACGTGGAATGGAAAGTGGAATGGAATGTGGAATGGAATGTGGAATGCAATGTGCAGTGGAACGGAGTGGAATGTGGAACGGAATGTAATACAATGTGGAATGGAATGTGGAGAGGAATGGAATGTAATCTGGAACGGAATAGAATAGAATGTGGAATGGAATGTGGAATGGAACAAAATGTAATGTAGAATGTAATGTGAAATGGAATGTGGAATGGAAAGCTGAATGGAATGTAATGGAAAGTAAAATGGAACATGGATTGGAACGGAATGGAATGTGGAATTCGGTGTGGAATGGAACGTGGAATGGAAGGGAATGGAATGTGGAATGGAAAGGGGAGTGGAACAAGGAAAGGAATGCAATAGAATGTGGAAAGGAATGGAATGGACTGCGGAATGGAATGTAGAATGGAATGTGGAATGGAATGTGGAATATAATGGAATGGAACTTGGAATAGAATGTGGAATGGCATGTGAATTGGAATGCAATGGAATGTGGAATTGAATGTGATATGAAATTCAGTGGAATGAGACTGGAATTTGGAATGGAAAGTGGAATGGAATGTGGAATGAAACGTGGAATAGAACGTAATATAATGTGGAATGGAAAGTGGAAAGGATTGTGGAATGGAAAGTGGAATGGAATTTAGAATGCTATGTGGAATGGAAAGGAATGGAATGGAATGTGGAATTATGTGTGGAATGGAACGAGGAATGGAAAGGAATGGAATGCGGAATGGAAAGTGGAATGGAACGTGGAATGGAATGGAATGAAATGCGGAATGGAACGTGGAATGGAATGGAATGGAATGGAAAGGAATATGGAATGGAATGGACTGGAATGTGGAATGGAATAGGGAATGGAATGGAATGGAATGTGGAAGGGAATGTGGAATGGAATGTGGACTGTAATGTGTAATGGAATGGAATGAAAAGTGGAACGAAATGTAGATTGGAATGTAGGGGAATATGGAATGGAATGGACTGGAAAGTGGAACGGAAGGTGGAATAGAATTTAATTCAAATTTGAGTGGAACGTGGATTGGAATGGAAAATAATGGAATGGAATGTGGAATGGAATGGAATGGAAAGTGGAATGGAATAGAATGGAATGTGCAATGGAATGTTGATTGGAATGAAATGGAATGAGGAATGGAATGGAATGGACTTCAGAATGGAATGTGGAAAGGAATGTGGAATATAATGGAACGGAACTTGGAATAGAACGTGAAATGGTAAGTGCATTGGAATGCAATGGAATGTGGAATGGAATGTAGAATGAAATGCAATGGAATGAGAATTTAATGTAGAAATGAATGTGGAATGGAAAGTACAATGGACTGCGGAATGGAATGTGGAATGGAATGTGGCATGGAATGTGGAATGGAATGGAATGGAATGGAATCTGTAATGGAATGCGGAAAGGAAAGTGGAATGGAATGTGGAATAGAACAGAATGGAATGTGGAAAGGAATGCGAAATGGAAAGTGGAATGGACTGTAATGGAATGTGGAATGGAACGCGAAATGGAATGTGAAATGGAATGTGGAATGGAATGTGAATTGTATTGTGGAACGGAAAGTGTAATGGAATGGAAAGGAATGTGGAATGGAATGTGGAATGGAATGGAATTGAACGTGGGAAGGAACTTGTAATGAAACGTGAAATGGAATGTGGAATGGAAAGTAGAATGGGCTTTGGAATGGAATGTGGATTGGAACGTGGAATGCAATGGAATGGAACGTGGAATGGAACATGGAATGGAATGGAAGGGGACGTGCAGTGGAATGTGGAATGCATCATGGAATGCAAAGTGGAATGTAATGGAATGGATCATGGATTGGATTGTGGAATGAAACGTGGAATAGGAAGTGGAAAGTCATGTGGAATGGAATGTGTAATGGAAAGGAATGGAATGTGGAATGGAATGGAATGTTATGTGGAATGGAATGGAATGGAATGTGGAACGGAATGAAATTGAATGTGGAATGGAATGAAATGGAATGTGGAATGGAATGCAATAGAATGTGGTATGGAATGTGGAATGGAATGGAGTTGAATATGGAGAAGAATGTGGAATGGAATGGAATGCAGAATGGAATGGAATGAAAAGGTAAGGAATATGGAATGGAATGGATTGGAACGTGGAATGTAATGTAGAATGGAATGTGGAATGGAACGTGGAATGGAAGGGAATGGAAAGTGGAATGGAACGTGAAATGTAAAGTGGAATGGAACGTGGAATGGAATGAGGAATGGAATGTGGAATGGAAATGAATGGAATGTGCAATTGAATGAAATAGAATATGGAATGGAATGGGAAAGAATGTGGAATTGAATGTGTAATGGAATGGAATGGAATGATTAATAGAACATGGAATGCAGTGAAATGGAATGCAGAATGGAATGGAATGGAATGTGGAATGGAATGTGGAATTGAGTGTGGAATGGAACGTGGAATGGAAAGGAATGGAATGTGGAATGGAAAGTGGAATGGAACGTGGAATGGAATGGAATGCAATGCGAAATGGAACGTGGAATGGAATGCAAGGGAATGGAATGGAATGTGGAATGGAATGGAATGGAATGCGGAATGGAATGTGGAATGAAATGTAATGGAATGTGGAAGGGAATGTTGTATGGAATGTGCTATGTAAGGTGGAATGGAATTGAATGAAATGTGGAATGAAATGTGGATTCTAATGGAAGGCAATGTGGACTGGAATGGACCGTAATGTGGAATGGAATGTGTAATAGAATTTAATGGAAAGTGGAATGGAACATGGAATGGAATGTAATAGAACGAAATGGAATATGGAATGGAATGGAATGGAATGGAATGTGGAATGCAATGTAGAAAGGAATGTGGAAAGGAATAGAATGAAATGTGGAATGGAATACCGATTGGAATGAAATGGAAGGTGGAATGGAATGGAATGGACTGCGTAATGGAATGTGGAATGGATTGTGGAATATATTGGAATGGAACTTGGAATAGAATGGGAAATGGCATGTGAATTGGAATGCAATGGTATGTGGAATTTAATGTGTATTGAAATGCAATGGAATGAGAATTTCATGTGGAATGGAATGTGGAATGGAACGTAGAATGGACTGCGGATTGGAATTTGGAATGAAATGTGGCAGTGAACGTGGAATGGAAAGGAATGGCATGGTATGGAATGCGGAAAGGAATGTGGATTGGAACGTGGAATGAAATGGAACGGAACATGGAATGGAAGATGGAATGGAATGGTATGGGACGTGGAGTGGAATGTGGAATGCATAATGGAATGGAAAGTGGAATGTAACGGAATGGAAAGTGGATTGGAATGTGGAACGAAATGTGGAATAGGAAGTGAAAGGAATGTGGAATGGAATGTGAAATTGAAAGGAATGGAATATGGAATGGAATGGAAAGTGATGTGGAATGGAATGGAATGGAATGTGGAATGGAATGAAATGGAATGTAGAATGGAATGGAATGGAAAGTGGCATGGAATGTGGAATGGAATGGAGTGGAATGTGCAGAAGAAAGTGGAATGGAATGGTAAGGAATATGGAATGCAATGGAAGGGAACATGGAATGTAATGTGGAATGGAATGCAGAATGCAAGGTGGAAAGAAATGGAATAGAAAGTGGAATGGAACATGGAATGGAATGTGAAATGCAACGTGGAATGGAATGCAGAAAGGAATGTAGAGTGGAAATGAATGGAATGTACAATGGAATGGAATGGAATGTGGAATGGATTGGAAAGGAAAGTGGAAATGAAAGTGGAATGGAATGGAATGGAATGAGAAATAGAATGTAGAATGCAATGAAATGGAATGCAGAATGGAATGGAATGGAATGTGGAATTGAGTGTGGAATGGAACGTGGAATGGAAAGGAATGGAATGTGGAATGGAATGTGGAATTGAACGTGAAATGGAATGGAATGGAATGGAATGCGGATTGGAACGTGGAATGGAATGCAATGGAATGGAATGGAATGGAATGTGGAATGGAATGTGAAATGGAATGTCGAATGGAATGTGGAATGAAACGTAATGGAATGTGGAATGGAATGTGGATTGGAATGTGGAATGGAAAGTGTAATGGAATGGAAAGTAATGTGTAATGGAACGCGGAATGGAATGGAATGGAAAGTCGAAAGGAACTTGTAATGAAACGTGGACTGTAACTTGGAATGGAAAGTGGAATGGAATGTGCAACGGAATGTGGAATGGAACGTGGAATGGAATGGAATGGAACGTGGAATGAAACATGGAATGGAATGGAATGCAAAGAGCAGTAGAATGTGGAAAGGATCGTGGAATGGAAAGTGGAATGGAATGGAATGGAATGTGTCATGGAATGTGGAATGGAATGGAGTGGAATGTGGAGTAGAATGTGGAATCGAATGCAATGGAATGTGGAATGCAATGGAATGCATTGGTAAGGAATATGGAATGGAATTTGGAATGGAATGTAGAATGGATGGTGGAATTCAATGGAATGGAAAGTGGAATGGAAAGTGGAATGGAATGTGGAAAGGAACGTGGAATGCAATGTGGAATAGAAAGTGGAATAGAAATGAATGGAATGTGCAATGGAAGGGAACGGTATTTGGAATGGAATGGAATGTGGATTTGAATGTGGAATGGAATGGAATGGAATGAGGAATGGAATATGGAATGAAATGGAATGGAATGTTGAATGGAATGGAATGGAATGGAATGTGGAATGGAATGGAATTGAATGTGGAATTGCATGTGGAATGGAATGGAATGGAATCTGGAATAGAATACGGAATGGAAAGGAATGGAATGCGGAATGGAATGAAATGGAATGCTATGGAATGTGCAATGGAAACTAAGACAATGAGGAATGGAACATGGAATGGAACGAGGAATGGAAAGGAATGGAATGTGGAATGGAAAGGAAAGGAATGTGGAATAGTATGTGGAATGGTCAAGAATGGAATGCAATGGAATGCAGAATGGAATGTGTGATGAAATGCGGAATGGAATGAAAAGAAATGGAATGGAATGTGGAATGGAACTTGGAATGGAACGTCGAATGGAATGGAATGGAACTTGTAATGGAATGTGGAATGGAATGCAATGGAATGTGGAGGGTAATGTGGAAGGTTATGTGAACGGTAATGGAATGGAATGTGTAATGGAATGTGGAATGGAATGGAATGGAATGTGGGATGGAATGCGGAAAGCAATGGAATGGAATGCGGAATGAGATATGGAATGCAATGGAATGGAACGTGGAATTGATTGGAAGGGAACGTGGAATGAAACATAGAAATGAATGAAATTCTACGTGGACTGGAACGTGCAATGGAAGGTGGAATGGAACGGGCAATGGAATGTGCACTGGAACGTGGAATAAAATGGAATGGAAAGTGGAATGGGACGCAGAATGGAATATATGGAATGGAAAGGAATGTGGAAAGGAAAGATGAATGGAATGGAATAGAAAGAATGCAATTGAATGCAGTGGAATGGAATGAAATGTGGAATGGAATGGAATGCAATGTGGAATGGATTGTGGAATGGAATGTGAAATGTAATGAATGGAAACTGGAATGGAAAGGAATGGAATGTGGAATGGAATGGAATGGAACTTCGTGGAATGGAACGTGTAACGCAATGTGGAATGGAATGTGAAAATGAACGTGTAAAGAAACATGGAATGGAACGTGGAATGGAATGCGGAATGGAATGTGGAATGGAATGTGAAGAAGAATGGAATGGAATCTGGAATGGAATGGAATGGAATGTCGATTGGAATGGAATTCAATGTGGAAAGGAATGTGGAATGGAATGTGAAATGGAAAGTGGAATGGAATGGAATGGAAAGTGGAATGGAATGTGGAATGGAGTGGAATTTAATGGAATGTGGAATGGAATGCAATGGAATGGAATGTTAAATGGAATAGAATGGAATGGAATGTGGAACGGAACGTTGAATGGAAAGGAATGGTATGTGGAATGGAATGGAATGCAATGTGGAATTGAAGGGAAGGGAGTGGAATGGAACGTGGAATGAAACAGAATGGAAAGCGGAATGGAATGGAATGGAATGGAATATGGAATGGAATGAGGAATGGAAGGGAATGAAATGTGGAATGGAATGGAAAGGTGTGTGAAATGGAGGAATGGAATGGAATGTAAAGTGCAATGCAAAGGAATGTGGAATGGAATGGAATGGAATGTGGAAAGGAAAGATGAATGGAATGGAATAGAAAGTGGAAACAAATGGAATGGAATATGGAATGGAATGTGGAATACAATGGAATTGAATGTGGAATGGAAAATGGAATGGAACGGAATGGAACGTGGAATGGAAGGTAGAAAGGAACGGAATGGAACTTGGAAAGGAAAGGAAAGGAATGTGGAACGGAATGTGGAATGGAATGTGGAATGGAATGGAATGTAATGTGAAATGCTGGAATGGAAAAGAAGGGAAAGTGGAATGGAAATGAATGTGGAATGGAATGTGGAATGGAAAGTGGAAAGGAATGGAATGCAATATAGAATGGAATGGAATGAAATGAGGAATGGAATGGAAGGCATAGTGGAATTGAGTGGTTTGGAATGTGGAATGGAATGGAATGTGGAATGGAATGGAATGGATAGCGGAATGGAATGGAATAGAAGGTGGAATGGAACGCAATGGAACATAGAATGGAATGGAACAGATAGCAGAATGGAAAGGAATGGAACGTGGAATGGAATGGATGGTGGCATGGAATGGAATGGAACGTGTAATGGAAAGGAATGGAACGTGGAATGGAATGGAATGGAATGTGGATTGGAAAGGAATGGAATGTGGAATGTAATGAAATGGAATGTGCAATGGAAGAAGGAATGGAATGGAAGGCATAGTGGAATCGAGTGGAGTGGAATGTGGAATGGAATGGAATAGAATAGAAAATGGACATCAATGTGCAATGGAATGTGTAATGGAATGTGGAATGGAATGGAATGGAATGTGGAATGGAATGGAATGGATAGCGGAATGGAATGGAATGGAAGGTGGAATGGAACGCAATGGAACATGGAATGGAATGGAACAGATTGCGGAATGGAAAGGAATGGAAAATGGAATGGAATGGATGGTGGCATGGAATGGAATGGAACGTGTAATGGAAAGGAATGGAACGTGGAATGGAATGGAATGGAATGTGGATTGGAAAGGAATGGAATGTGGAATGTAAAGAAGTGGAATGTGCAATGGAATGTGGAATGGAATTGAATGGAATGAGGAATCGAATATGGAATGGAATCGAAAGAGGAATGGAATGGAATGGAATGCAATGTGGAATGGAATGAAATGGATTGTGCAATGGAATATGGAATGGAATTGAGTGGAATGTGGAATGGAATGTGGAATGCAATTTTGTGGAATGTGGAATGGAAAGTGGAATGCAATGTAATTGAATGAGAAATGAAATGTGGAATGGATTCTAGAATGGAACTTCGAATGGAATGAAATGGAATGTGGAATAGAATGTGGAATGGAATGGAATGGGGAACGGAATGTGGAATGGAAAGGAATGTGGTATGGTATGTGGACTGGAATGTAATGGAATGTGGAATGGAATGGAATGGAATGAGGAATGGAATGTGAAATGTTATGGAATGCAATGGAATGCAATGTGGAATGGAAGGGAATGGAATATGGAAAGGAATGTGGAATGGAATGGAATACATTGTGGAATGGAATGGAATATGGAAATGAATGGAAAGTAATGTGAAATGAAAGCGTGTGGAACATGGAATGGAATGTAGAATGCAATGTGGAATGGAATAGAATGGAATGTAGAATGCAATGGAATGAAATGTGGAATGGAATGGAATTGAATGTGGAATGGAATGGAAAGGAAAGTGTAATGGAATGGAGTGGAACGGAATGTCGAATGGAATGGAAGGTGGAATGGAAGGGAATGGAATGGAATGTGGAAAGGAATGGAAACAAATGTGGAATGGAATTGAATGCAACGTGGAATTCAATTTAAAGAATCGTGGAATAGAACGTGGAATGGAAAGTGGAATGGAATCGAATGGAATATAGAAAGGAAAGTGGAATCGAAAGCGGAATGGAATGGAATGGAATGGAATGGAAAGGAATGTGGTGTGGAATGGAAAGGAAATTGGTATGGAATTTGGAGTGGAATTGAATGGAACGGAATGGAAGGTGGAATGGAATGTAAAGTTGAATGGAATGTAATGCAATGTGGAATGGAATGGAATGGAGTGGAATGGAATGTGGAATGGAAAGGAATGGAATGGAATGGAATATGGAATGTAATGGAATAGAATATGGAATGGAATGGAATGGAATGGAAAGGAAAGGAATGGAATGGAATGTGGAATGGAATGGAATTGAATGTGGAATGGAAGGGAATGACATGTGGAATGGAAGGGAATGGAATGTGGAATGGAAGGGAATGGAATGGGGAATGCAATGGAATGGAATGGGGAATACAATGTGCAAAGGAACGCAATGGAATGCAATGTGCAAAGGAATGGAATGGAATGGAATGCAATATGGAATGGAATGCAGTGGAATGTGGAATGGAAAGGAATGGAATTTGGAAATTAATGGAACGGAATTCAAAGTGGAATGAAATGAAATGGAATGTGGAATGCAATGGAAAGGAAAGTGGAATGGAAAGGGATGGAATTTCAAAAGGAATGTAATGGAATGTGGAATAGAATGGAATGGAATGAAATGGAATGGAATGTGGAATGGAATAGAATGGAATGGAGTGGAATGGAATTGAATGTGCAATGGAATGACATGGATAATGGAATGGAATGGAATGGAATGGAAAGTGGAATGGAATGGAATGGAATGTGGAATGGAATGGAATGGAATGTGTAATGGATTGTGGAATGGACCGGAATGGAATTTGGAAAGCAACGTGAAATGGAATGGAATGGAATATGGAATGGAATGGAATGGAATGTGGAAAGGAATGCAATGGAATGCAATGTGGAATGCAATGGAATGGAATGGAGTGCAGAATGGAATGGATGGACTGCAGAATGGAATGTAATCGATTGAGGAATGGAAAGGAATGGAAATCGGAATGGAATGGAATGGAATGTGCAATGGAAACGAATGGAATGTGGAGTGCATAATGGAATGTAATCGATTGAGGAATGGAAAGGAATGGAAATCGGAATGGAATGGAATTGAATGTGGAATGGAAAGGAATGGAATGTGGAATGGAATGGAATGGAATGGAATTTGGTATGGAATGGAATGGAATGGAATGGAATGGAATGGAATGCGGAATGGAAGGAAATGGAATGAGGATTGGAATCGAAATGAATCTGGAATGGAATGCAATGGAATTTGGAATGGTGTGGAATAGACGGTCTAATGGACTGTGGAATGGGTTGCAATGGAATGGAATGAAATGTGGAATGGACTGGAAGGGAATATGGAATGGAATGGAATGGAATGTGGAATGGATTGTGGAATGGGTTGGAATGGAATGGAATGGAATGTGGAATGGATTGTGGTGTGGATTGAAATGGAATGTGGAGTGGAATGTGAAACGGAATGGAATGAAATGCAATGGAATTTGGAAAGGAATGGAAAATAAAGTGGAATGGAATGCAATACAATCTGGAAAGGATTGGAAAGCAAAGAATTCAATGGAATGCGGAATGGAATGGAATGGAATGCGGAATAGAATGGAATGGAATGTGGAATGGAATGCGGAATGGAGTGTGGAATATAAAGTGGAATGGAACGGAATAGAATGTGGAATGGAATCTGGAATGGAGTAAGGAATGTAATGTGGAATGTAGTGTTTAATGGAATCTGGAATGAAGTGTGGAATGGAATGTGGAATGGAGTGTGAAATGTAATGAAGAATGGAACGGAATGGAATGTAGAATGGAATGTGGAATGGAATGTGGAATGGAATGGAATTGATTGTGGAATGTAATGGAATGGAGTGATATGTAACGTGAAATTGAATGGAATGGAATGTGGAATGGAACGCGTAAAGGAACATAGAATGGAACTTGGAATGGAAGGTGAAATGGAATGCAACAGGAAATGGAATTGAATGTGGAATGGAATTGTTTGGAACGTGTAAAGGAATGTGAAATGGAATGGAATGTAATGTGGAGTGGAATGGAGTGGAATGTGGAAAGGAATGTGGAATTGACTGGAATGTGGAATTAAATGGAATGGAAAGGAATGGAATGTGAATTGGAATTGAATGCAATGGAATGGACTGTGGAATAGAATGGAAAGGAATATGTAATGGAATGTCAAACGGAAAGGAATGAAATGTGGAATGGAATGGAATTGAAGGTAGAATGGAATGGAATGGAATATGGAATGGAATGGAATGGAATGCAAAGTGGAATGGAAAGGAACGGATTGTGGAAAGGAATGGAATAGAATGGAATGTGGAATAGAATGAGATGGAATGAAATAAAGAATGGAATGGAATCGAATGGAATGGAATGTGCAATGGAATGGAACGGAAAGTAGAATTCAATGGAAAAAATCGCGGAATGGAACGTGGAATGGCAAAGGGAAAGGAAAGCTGAATGGAATTGAAAGGAGCATGGAATGGAACGTGGAATGGAACGTGGAGTTGAATGGAATGGAAAGGAAAGGAATGTGGTGTGGAATGCAATGGAAATCGGAATGGAGTTTGGAAAGGAATGGGATGGAATGGAATGGCATGTGGAACAAAATGGAATGTGGAATGGAATGGAATGCAATATGGAATGGAATGGAATGGAATGTGGAATGGAATGGAATACAATGGAATACGGTAGGGAATGGAATGGAATGTGGAATGGAATGGAATGGAATTTGGAGTGGAACGGAATGGAAAGTGGAATGCAATTGAATGGAATGTAATGGAATGTGGAACGGAACGGAATGTGGAATGGAGTGTTAAAAGGAACGTGGAATGGAACGTAGAATGGAATGGAATGTAATTTGGAATGGAAACTGGAATGGAATGTGGAATGGAACGTGGAATGTAACGTGGAATGTAATGTGCATTGGAATGTGGAATGAAATGTGGAGTGGAATGGAATGGAATGCAATGAAATGTGGAATGGAATATGGAATGGAATGTGGACTGGAATGTGCAATGGAATTTGGAACGCAATGTGGAATAGGGTGTAGAATGGAGTGGAATGGAACGTGGAATGGAAGGGAATGGAATTTACTATGGCAAATGGAATGGAATGGAATGCAATGGAATGAGGAATGGAATGGAATGCAATGAAAAGTGGAATGGATTATAATGGAATGTGGAAAGGAATGGAATGGAATGTGGAATGGAAATAAAGGACGGTGGAATCAAATGCAATGGAATGTGGAATGGAATGGAATGGAATGTGGAATCGAATGCAATGAAATGTGGAATGGAATGTTAAGGAATGGAGTGGAATGTGGAATAGAATGGAATATAATGAGGAATGGAAAGGAATGGAATGTGGAGAGGAAAGGAATGGAATATTTATCTGAATGCAATTGAGTGGAAGTTGGAATGGAATGGAATAGAATGTGGAAAGGAATATTTGGAATGTGGAATGCAATTTGGATATGAATGGAAAGGAAAGGACTGTAATGTGTAATGGAATGGAAAGTGGAATGGAATGGAATGCGGAATGGAGTGGAATGGAATGGAATGCGGAATGGAATGGAATGGAATGTGGAATTCAATGTAATGGAATGTGGAATGGAATGTGTAATGGAATGGAAGTGCATTGGAATGGATTGGAGTGGAATGGAATGTTGAATGGAATGGAATGGAATGCAATGTGGAATGGAATGGAAAGGAAAGTGGAGTGGAATGGAATGTGGAATGGAATGGAATGGAATGTGGAATTGAATATAATGGAATGTGGAATGGAATATGCAATGGAATGGATTGGAGTGTAATGGAATGTGGAACGGAAGGGAATGGAATGTGGAATGGAAAAAAATGGAATGTGGAATGGAAAACAATGGAATGTGGAATGGAATGGAATGTGGAATGGAAAGGAATGGAATGGAATGGAATATGGAATGGAATGGAATAGAATATGGAATGGAATGGAATGGAATGGAATGTGGAATGGAATGGAATTGAATGTGGAATGGAAGGGAATGACATGTGGAATGTAATGGAATGGAATGTGGAATGGAATGGAATGGAATGGGAATGCAATGGAATGGAATGCGGAATGAAATATGCAATGGAATGGAATTGAATGGAGTGTGCCATGTAATGGAATGGAATGGAATGCAATGTGGAATAGAATGCAGTGGAAGGTGGAATGGAATGAAATGGAATGTGGAATGTAATGGAACGGAAATCAATCTGGAATGGAATGGAAAGTGGAATGCAATGGAATGGAATGTGGAAGCCAATGGAATGGAATGGAATGGAATGTACAATGGAATGTGGAATGCAAAGTGGAATGTAATGGGTTGGAATTTGGAATGGAATGGAATGGAATGTGGAATAGAATGGAATGGAATTTAATTGAATGGAAATTGGAATAGAATGGATTGGAATGAAATGGAATTGAAAGGAATGTTGCAATGGAATGAAATGGAAAATGGAATGGAATGGAATGGAATGTGGAATGGAATGGAATTGAATGTGGAATGGAATGAGGAATGGAACGGTAGAGAATGTGGTATGTAATGTGGAATGGAAAGTGGAATGGAACAAATCGTGTAATGGAATGGAATGGAATGTGGAATGGAATAGAAAGGAATGTGGAATGGAATGTGGAATGGAATGGAATGGAATGGAATGTGGAACGGAATGTGGAACGGAATGGAGTGTAATGTGGAGTGGAATGGAATGGAATATGTAATGAAATGGAATGGAATGTGGCACGAAATGGAATTGACTGTGGAATGGAATGGAATGGATTGGGGAATTCAATGGAAAGTATAGTGGAATGGAACGTGCAATGGAAATTGGAAAGAAAAGGAAAGGAAAGTGGAATGGATCATGGAATGGAACGAGGAATGGATTGGAATGGAATGGAATGGAATGGAAGGTGGAATGGTATGGAACAGAATGTGGAATTGAATAGAATGGAATGTGGAATGGAATGGAGCGGAATGTGAAATGGAATGGAATGGAACGTGGAATGAAATGTGTATTGGAATGTTGAAAGTAATGTGGAATGTAATGGAATGGAATGTGGAATGGAAAGGAGTGGAATGTGGGATGGAATGTAACGTGGAATGGAAAGTAATGGAATGCAGATTGGAATGCAATTGAATGTGGATTGATATGGAATGTAATGGTATGGAATATGAAATAGAATATGACATGGAATTTGGAAAGGAATGGGAAACGCAATGTGGAATTCATTGTAGAATTAAATGAAACACAACAGGGAATGGAATGGAATTCAACGTAGAATGGAATGGAATGCAACTTGTAATGGAACTTAGAAAGGAACGTGGAATGGAATGGAATGGAATGGAATGTGGTGTGGAATGTGGAATGGAATGGATTGGAAAGCGGATTGGAATCTGGAATGGAATTTAATGGACTCGAATGTCAAATGGAATGTGGAAAGGAATGGGAAATGGAATGTGGACTGGAATGTGAAATGGAATGTGAAATTCACTCCGGAATGGAATGAAATGGAAAGTGGAATGGCATGGAACAGAACGAAATTTAAAGAGGAATGGAACATGGAATGGAATGGATTGGAATGTAGAATCGAATGTGGAATGTAACGTGGAATGTAATGGTACGGAATGTGGAATGGAATGGAATGGAATGTGGAATGGAATGGAATGGAATGGAATGGAATGGAATGGAATGTGGAATGGAATTTAAAGGAATGTGGAATGAAATTGAATGGAATGGAATGGAATGTGGAATGGAATGAGGAATGTAATGGAATGGAATGAGGAATGGAATGGAAAAAATGTGCAATGGAATGGAATTGATTGGAAGGTGGAATGGAATGGAAACAATGTGCAATGGAATGGAACGGAATGGAATGTAATATGGAATGGAATGGAATGGAATGGAATGTGAAATGGAATAGAATAGAGTTCAATGAATTGGAAAGAGGAATTGAATGGAATGTAATGTGGAATGGAATGGAATAGAATGGAATGTGCAACGGAATGGAAGGGAATGTGGAATGGAATGAAATGGAATGTGGAATGGATTGGAATGTGTAATGGAATCGAATGAAAAGTGGAGTGGAATGGAATGGAATGTGGAATGGAATATGGAATGGAATGGGATGGAATGTGGAATGGAATGTGGAATGGAATGGAATGCAATTAGGAATGAAATGTGGAATTGAATGTAACGGAAGGTGGAATGGAAGGTGGAATGGAATGTAATGGAATGGAATGTGGAATGGTAGGGAATGGAATGTGGAATGGAATGAGGATTGAAAAGTGGAATTTAATGTGTAATGGAATGTGGAATGAAATGGAACGGAATATGGAATGCAATGGAAAGGAATTGTTTGGAATGCGAAATGCAATAGAATGCAATGTGGAATGGAATGGAATTGAATGTGGAATGGAATGAGGAATGGAATGCGGAAAGAAATGTGGAATGGAATGTAATGGAATGTGTAACGGATTTGCAATGAACGTTATGAAATGTGGAATGGAATGTGGAATGGAATTGAATGGAGCTTGGAATGGAACATGGCATGGAAGGTGGAAAGAAACGTGGTATGGAGCGTACAATAGAACGTGGAATGTAATGCGGAATGGAAAGCGGAATGGAATGTGGAATGGAACGGAATGGAATGTGGAATGGATTGGAAAGAAATGGAATGGAATGTGGAATGGAATGTGCAATGGAAAATGGAATGGAATGGAATGGAACGAGGATGGAACGTGGCATGGAACGTGGAATAGAAAGTGGTATGGAGCGTAAAATAGAAAGTGGAATGGAAAGTGGAATGCAATGCGGATTGGAATGGAATGGAAAGCAATGTGTAATGGAAAGGAATGGAATGTGTAATGGAATGTGGAATGGAATGGAATGGAATGGAATGGAATGGAATGTGGAATGGAATGGACTGGAACGTGGAATGGAATGGAAAGGCATGTGCCATATAATGGAATGGAGTGTGGAATAGAATGGAATGAAATGTGGAATGGAATGGGATGGAATGTGGAATGTAATGTGGAATGAAATGGAATGAAAAGTGAAATGGAATGTGGAAAGAAATGTGGAATGCAATGTGAAATGCAATGAAACGTGTAATGGAATGTGGAATGAATTGTGGAACGCAATGTGTAATGGAAAGGGCTGGAAAGTGGAATGGAATATGGAATGCAATGTGGAATGGAATGGAATGGAATGTGTAATGGAATGTAATGGAAAGTGGAATGGAATGAAATGGAGTGTGAAATGGAACGGAATGTTATGTGGAATGGAATGGAAAGGAATGAGGAATGAAATTGAATGTAATGGAATGTGGAATGGAATGGAATGTTGAACGGAATTGAATGGAATGGAATGTGAAATGGAATGGAATGGAATGCGGAATGAAATATGGGATGGAATGGAATGTGTAATGGAGTGGAATGGAATGTGGAATGGAAAGGAATGGAATGTGAAATGGAAAGGAATGTGGAATGGAATGTGTTATGGAATCTGGAATGTAATGTGGAATGGAATTTAATGGAATGTGGAATGGAATGTGTAACAGAACATATTGGAATGTGGAGTGGAATGTGGAATGGAATGAAATGGAATGCGGAATGGAAAGGAATGGAATGTGGAATTCAATGGAATGGAAAGGAATGGAATGTGGAATGGAATGGGATGCAATGAGGAATGGAATGTGGAGTGTGGAATGGAATGGAATGAAATAAAAGGTGGAATGGAATGTGGAATGGAATGTGGAATGGAATAGAATGGAATGTGGTATGGAATGAGAAATGGAATGGAATGGAACGTGGAAATGAATGTGGAATGGATTGTGGAATGGAATGGAAAGTTGAATGGATAGTGGAATGCAAACGAATGGAATGTGGAATGGAATACTTTGGAATGTGGAAAGGAATGGAAGAGAACGTGGAATGGAATGGAAAGGAATGAAATTGAATAGAATGTAGAATGGAATGGAATGGAATATGGAATGGAATAGAATGGAATGGATTGTGGAATGAAATGGAACGGAATTTAATTTAATGGAAAGTGGATTGGAATGGAATGCAATGGAATGTGGAATGGAATGTGGAGTGCAATGTGGAATATAATGTGGAATGTAATGGAATGGAATAAAATGTGGAATGGAATGTGGAATGGAAGGTAATGGAAGGTGGAAAGGAATGTTGTATCGTACGTGGAATGGAAGGTGGAATGGCACGTAGAATGGAATGGAATGGAACGTGAAGTGGTAGGGAATGGAATGTTGAATGGAATGGAATGGAATGTGGTATGCAATGGAATGGAATTCAATGTAATGTGGAATTGAATGCAATGGAATGTGGAATGGAATGGAATTTAATATGGAATGGAATGAAGAACGGAATGGAATGGAATGTGAAAAGAAATGTGGAAAGGAAAGGAATGGAATGTGGAATACAATGTGTAATGGAATGTGGAATGGAAAGGAAAGGAATTATAATGGAATGGAATGGAATGTGGAAAGGAAGGGAATGTGCAGCGGAATGTAATGGAATGGAATCGAATGTGAAATGGATTGTGGTCTGGAAAGTGGAATGGAATGTAGAACTGATTGTGGAATGGAATGGAATGGAATGTGGACTGGAAAGTGGAATGCAACGTGGAATAGAAAGCCAAGTGGAAAGCAATGGAATGGAATGTGGAATGGAATGGAATGTGGAATCCAATGGAATGGAATTGAATGTGGAATGGAAAGCATTGGAATGTGGAATGGAATGTGGAATGGAATGGAATGGAATGGAATGTGATATGGAATGGAATGGAAAGCGGGATTCAATAGAAAGGAATGGAATATGTAATGGAATGGAATGCAATGGCATGGAATGGAATGTGGAATGGAATGTAAAGGAATGTGGAATCGAATGCTTAATGGAATGCAATCTGGAGTGGAATGGAATGGAATGTGGAATGGAATGTGAATTGTAATGGAATGGAATGTGGAATGGAATTGAATGGAATGGAATGTGGAATAGAATGGAATGGAAAATGGAATGGTATGTGGAATGGAAAGGATTGAAATGTGGAAAGTAATGTGGAGTGGAATGGAATGGAATGTGGAATGGAACGTGGAATGGAATGGATTCAAATGTGGAACGGAATGCGAAATGGAATGGAATGAGGAATGGAGTGGAATGGAAAGCGGAATGGAATGGGATGGAATATGGAATGGAATGTGGAATGGAATGGAATGAAATGTGAAATGGAATGTGGAATGAAATGTGGAATGTAATGTGAAATGCAATGAAATCTGGTATGGAATCTGGAATGAAATGTGGAATGGAATGTGGAATGGAATTGAATGAAATGTCTTATGGAATGGAATGGAATATGGAATTCAATGGAAAGGAATGGAATAAGGAATGGAATGGCATGCAATGGCATGGAATAAAATGTGGAATGGAATGGAACGGAAGGTGGAATGGAACATGGAATGCAATGGAATGCAATGTGGAATGGAATGTGGAATATAATGGAATGGAATGTGGAATCGAAAGTGGAATGTAATGCAATGTGGAGTGGACTGGAATGTAATGTGGAATGGAATGGAATGGAATCGAAGGTGGAATGGAATAGAATTGAATGGAGTGGAAAGTGGAATGGAATGGAATGGAATATGGAATGGAATGTGGAACGGAATGCAATGGAATGTGGAATGGAATGGAATGGAATGCGGAATGGAATGGAATGGACTGGAACTTGGAATCAAAAGGAATGGAAATTGGAATGGTATGTGGAATGGAATTGAATGAAATGTGGAAAGGGATGTGGAGGGGAATGCAATGAAATGTAGAATGGAACATGGAATGGAATGGATTGGAATGTGGAATGGAATGCGGAATGGAATAGAATGTGGAATGGAGTGCAATGGAATGTGGAATGGAATGTTACGGAATGTGGAATGCAATGTGGATTGGAATGGAATGAAATGTGAAATACAATGTGGAATGAAATGTGGAATGCAATGTGAAATGCAATGGAATGTGGTATGGAATGTGGAATGAAACACGGAGTTGAATTTGTAATGGAATGAGCTAAAATGTGGAATGGAAATTGGAATGGAATGTGGAATGGAATGGAATGGAATTTGGAATGGAATGGAATTGAAAGTGGAATGGAATGAAATGGAGTGTGGAACGGAAAGGAATGGAATGTTGAAGGGAATGGAAAGAATGTGGAATGAAATTGAGTGGAATGAATGTGGAATGGACTGGAATGGAAAGTGGAAAGGAATTGAAAGGAATGTGGAATGGAATGGAAAGGCATGTGGAATGGAAAGGAATGGAATGGAATGGAATGTGGAATGGAATCTTAAGGAAAGTGGAAGGAAATTGAATGGAATGGAATGGATTGTGGATACGAAAGTGGAATGGAATGGAAAGAAATGTGGCATGGAATGGAAAGAATGTGCATTGGAACATAATTGAATGGCATGGAATAAAGAATGGAATGTTGAAAGGAATGGAATGGAATATGCAATGGAATAGAATGCAATGGAAAGTGGAATGGAATTGAATGTAATGTGAAACGGAATGGAAGGGAATGTGCAATGGAATGGAATGGAATGCGGAATGGAAAGGAAAGTGTAATGGAATCGAACGGAAAGTGGACTGGAATGGAATGTAATGTGGAAAGGAATATAACAGAATATGGAATGGAATGGAATATGGAAAGGAATGGAATGGAAATGAAAGTGGAATTGAGTGGAATTGTATGTGGAATGGAATGGAATGGAAAGTGGAATTGAATATGGATTTAAATGGAAAGGAATGGAAAGGAATGTGGAATGGAATGGAAAGTGGTATGGAATGGAAGTTGGAATGGAATGGAATGGAATGTGGAATTGAACGTGTTGGAATGTGGAATGGAAAGTGCAACGGAATGGAATGTGCAATGGAAAGGAATGGAATGGAATGGAATGGAAGTTGGAATGGAATGGAATGTAATCCAATGTGGAATGGAATAGAATGGAATGGAATGGAATGCATAATGGAACGGAAAGGAATGTGGAAAATAATGTAATGGACTGGAATGTTGAATGGAATGGAAAGGAATGTGGAATGGAATGGAATGGAATGCAACGTAGAATGGAATGCAAAGGAATGTGGAATGGAACGTAAAGGAATGGAATGCGGAATGCAATGGAATGCAATGCAATGTGGAATTGAATGGAATGGAATGTGGAATGGAATAGAATGGAAAGTGAAATGGAATGGATAGGAATTTGGAATGGAATGGAATGTGGAAAGCAATGGAATAGAATGTGCAATGGAATGTGGAATCTAATGGAATGGAATGTGGAATGGAATGTGCAATAGAATGGAAGGGAATACAATATGGAATGGAATGCAATGGAATCTGGAATGGAATGGAATGGAATGTGGAATGGAATGGAAAGGAATGCAATGTGGAAAGGAATGGAATCAAATGTCGAATGGACTGGAATGGAATGTGGAATGGAATGAAATGGAATGTGGATTGGAATGCAGTGGAATGTGAAAAGGAATGGAATGGAATGGAATGTGGAATGGAATGGAATGTGGAAGAGAATGTGGAATAGAATGTAATAGAATATGGAATGGAGTGTGGAAACAAATGGAATGGAATGGATTGGAATTTGGAATGGAATTGAATGGAGTGTGAAATGAAATTGAAAGCAATGTGGAATGGAATGGAATGGAATGTGGAATGGAATGTGGAATGGAATGGAATGGAATGAAATTGAATTTGGAATGCAATGCAAAGGAATGTCATGGAATGTTGAATGGAATGCAATGGAATGTGGAATGGAATGGAAAGGAATGGAATGTGGAATGCAATGGAATGGAGTGTAGAAAGGAATTGAATGGAATGTGGAATGGAATGGAATGGAATGTGGAATGGAATGAAATGGAATGTGGAATGGAATGTGGACTGGAATGTGGAATGGAATGGAATGGAAGGCGGAAAAGAATAGAATGGAATGTGCAATGGAAAGTGGAATGGAATTGAATGGAATGTGGAATACAATGGAATGGAATGTGGATTGGAATAGGATGGAATGTGGAATGGAATGGAATGCACTGTAGAATGGAATGCAATTGTATGGAATGGAATTTGGAATGGAATGTGGAATGGAATGGAATGTAATGTGGAATGCAATGGAAAGGATTGTGGAAAGGAATGGAATGGAATGTGGAATGAAATGGACTGGAATGGAATGGAATGGAAAGTGGAATGGAATAGAGTGGAATGTGGAATGGAATGTGCAATGGAATGCAATGTATTGTGGAATGTAAAGTGGAAAGGAATGTGGAATGGAGTGGAAAGGAAGGTGGAAAGGAATGGAATGGAATGTGGAATGTTATGTGCAATGTAATGCAATCGAATGTGGAATGGAATGGAAGGGAATATGGAAAGGAATGGAACGTGATGTGGAAAGCAATGGAATGGAATGTGGAATGGAATGTTGAATGGAATGGAATGGAATGTGGAATGGAATGTGGAATGAAATGGCATGGAATTGAATGGAATGAGGAAAGAAATGGAATAGAATGTGGAATGGAATGGAAAGGAATGTGAAACGGAATGGAATGGAAAGTAGAATGGAATGGAATGGAAAGTGAAATGGATTCGAAAGGAATGTGGAACGTGGAATGGATTAGAATGGAACGTGGAATGTAATGGAATGGAATGCGGAATGGAATGGAATGGAATGGAATGTCCAATGGATTGTGGAATAGAATATAATGGAATGCAGAATGTAATGTGGAATGTAATGGAAATGAATGTGAAATGGAATGTAATGGAAAGTGAAGTCGAATGAGTAATGGAATTGTATGGAGTGGAATGTTGAATGGAATGTGGAGTGGAAAGGAATGGAATGTGGAACGGAATGGAATGGAATGTGGAATGGAATGGAATGGAGGGTGGTTTGGAAATTGGAATGGAATACGGAATGGAATGGAATAGAATGTGGAGTGGAATGCAATGGAATGGAATGGAATGTGAAATGGAATGTTTAATGGAATGTGGAATGGTATGGAATGGAATATGGAATGCAATGGAATGGAATGTGGAATGGAATGGAATGGAACCTGGAAAGGAATGTGGAATAGAATGTGGAATGAAATGGAATGGAATGTGGAATGGAATGGAATGGAATCTGGAAAGGAATGTGGAATAGAATGTGGAATGAAATGGAATGGAATGTTGAATGGAATGTGGAATGGAATGGAATTGAATGTGGAAGGGAAAGTGCAATGGAATGTGGAATGGAATGTGGAATGGAAAGGAATGAATTGTGGAATGTAATGTGGAATTGAGTGTGGAATGTAACGTGGAATGGAACGCAATGGAATGTGGAATGGAATGTGGAAGGGAATGGAATGGAATGGAATGTGGAATGGAATGGAATGGAATGGAATGTGTAATGGAATCGAATGAAATGTTGAATGGAATGGAATGGAAAATGGAGGTCAATGTGGAATGGAACATGGAATGGAATGGAATGGAACGTGGAATGGAACATGGAATGGAAAACGTAATGGAACGTGGAATGTGGAATGGAATGCAATGGAATGTGGATTGGAATGGAATTGAACGTGGAATGGAATGGAATGGAATGAAATGAGGAATGGCATGGAATGCAATTGGAATTGAATGGAATGGAAAGTGGAATGGAATGGAATGTAAAGTGAAATGGAGTGGAATGCAATGTGGAATGGAATCTGGATTGGAATTGAATGGAATGGAATGGGGAATGCAATGGAATATAATGTGGAATGGAATGGAATGGAATGGGGAATGGAATAGAAAGCAATGGAATGGAATGTAGAATGGAATGGTAAGGAATGTGGAATGGAACTGAATTGAAGAGAATGTGAAATGGAAAGGAATGGAATGAAATGTGAAATAGAATGGAATGTGGAATGGAATGGAATGGAAAGGAAAGTGAAATGGAATGGATTGTGGCATGGAATGGAATGGAAAATTGAATGGAATGGAATAGAATGTGGAATGGAATGGAATGGAATGTTGAAAGGAATGGAAAATGGAATGGAAAGGAGTGTGAAATGGAATGTGGAATGGAATATGGAATGTATCGTGGAATGGAATGGAAAGGAACGTGTAATGGAATGTGGAATTAAATGGAACGTGGAATGAAATGGAATGTGAAGTGGAATGGAATGAAGAATGGAATGTTATGGAATGTGTAATGGAATGGAATGGAATGTGGAATGGAATCTGGATTGGAAAAGAATGGAATGTGGAATGGAATGTGTAATGGAAGAGAATGAAATGTCGAATGGAATGTGGAATGGAATGGAATGCAATGTGGAATGGTATGTAGAATGAAATGGAAAGTGTAATGTATTGGAATAAAACGTGGAATGGAATTGAATGGAACGAGGAAGGGAATGGAATGGAATGGAATGTGGAACGGAATGGAACGTGATGTGGAATGGAAGGGAATGGAATGTGGAATGGAATGTTATGGAAAGTGGAATGGAATGGAAAGGAATTTGGAATGGAATGTGGAATGGAATGGAATGCAATTCGTTATGGAATGTAATGGAATGTGGAATGCAGTGTGGATTGGAATGGAAAGGAATATGGAATGGAATGCAATGGAAGGTTGAATTGAACGTGGAAAGGAATGGAATGGAATGCCGAATGGGAAGTGGAATGGAATGAGGAATGGAATATGGAATGGAATGTGGAATGGAAAGGAAGGTAATGTGGAAAGGAATGTGGAAATGAAAGTGCAATAGAAAGTGCAATCGAATGAAAAGGAATGTGGAATGGAAGGTGGAATAGAATGGAATGGAACGTGGAATGGAACATGGAATGAAACGTTTAATGGAACGTGGAATGGAGTGTGGAGTGTAATGAAATGGAATTTGGAATGGATTGGAATGGAATGTGGAATCGAATGTGAAATGGTAAGTGGAATGGAATGTGGAATGGAAAGGAATGCAATGTGGAATGTAATGTGGAATCAAAAGTGGAAGGGAACATGGAATGGAATGGAATGGAATAGAATGTGGAATGTAAGGTAATGGAAAGTGGAAAGCAATGTGGAATGGAATGCAATGGAATGTGGAAAGGAACGGAATGGAATGTGGAATGGAATGTGGAATGCAATGAGGAATGGAATGGCATTGATTGTGCAATGGAATGGAATGGGATGGTATTTAATGTGGAATGGAATGGAATGGAATGTGGAATGGAACTTGGAATGGATCGTGGGACAGAACGTGGAATGGAAAGTGGAATACCCTGTGGAAGGGAATGGAATGGAATGTGGAATGGAAGGTAGGATGGAATGGAATGGAAATTGGAACGGAATGTGGAATGGAATGTGGAATGGAATGGAATGGAATGTGGAAAGCAACGTAAAACGGAATGGAATCGAATGAGAAATGGAATATGGAATGCAATGTAGAACGTATCGCAGAATGGAATGGAAAGCAACGTGTAATGGAATGTGGAATGGAATGGAATGGAATGTGGAATGGAATGTGAAGTGGAATGGAATGGAATGTGAAATGGAATATGGAATGGAATGTGCAATGTAATGTGGAATGGATCGTGGAATGGAATGTGGAATGGAAGGAAATGGAACATGTAAAGGAATGTGAAATGGAATGGAATGGAATGTGGAGTGCAATGTGGAATGGAATGTGAAATATAGTGGAATTCCATGTGGAATGGAATGTGGAATGCAATGGAATGGAATTTGGTATGGAATGTCAAATGAAACTTAGAATGTAATTTGGAATGGAATGGCATGGAATATGAAACGGAAAGTGGAATGGAATGTGGAATAGAACGGAATATAACGTGGAATGGAATGTTGAAAGGAATGTGGAAAGGAAATTTGAATGTAATGGAAAGGAATGTGGAATGGAACGTGGAATTGAACGCAAAGGAACGTGGAATGGAACGTGCAATGTTACGTGGAATGGAACTCGGAATGGACTCTACAATGGAATGGAATGGAATGTGGAATGGAATGGACATGGAATTTAGAATGGAATGATTAATGGAATGTGAAATGAAACGTGGAATAAAACATGGAATAGAATGGAATGGAATGTGGAATGGAATGTGGAATGGAATGGAATGGAATGTGGAATGGAATGTGGAAGGGAATGGAATGGAATGGAGTGTGGAAAGTAATGGAATGGATTGTTTATATGGAATGGAATGGAATGGGGAAAGGAATGTGGACTGGAAGAGTATGAAATGTGGAATGGAATGTGGAATGGAATGGAATGGAATGGAATAGAATGTGGAATGGAACGTGGAATGGAACGTGGAAGGGATCGTGGAATGGAATGAAATGTGGAACGGAATGAAATGAAATGTGGAATGAAATGTGAAATGTATTGTGGAATGGCATGTTGAATGGAATGGAAAGGATTGTGGAAAGGAATGTGGAAAAGAATGTGGAATGGAATGTGGAATGGAATGTGGAAGGGAACATGGCATGGAATGGAAAGGAAAGTGGAAATGAATGTTAAATAGAATGAGGATCAGAATGGAATGAAATGTTGAATGGAATGTGGAATGGAATGTGGAATAGAATGTGGAATGGAATATGGAATGTAATGGCAAGGAATGCGGAATTTAATGGATATGAAAGTAGAAAGGAATGTGGAATGCCATGCAATAAGAGTGGAATGGAACAGAATGGAATGAGGAATGGAATGTGGAATGGAATCGAATGGAAAGGACTGTTGAATGGAATGGAATGGAATGGAATGTGTAATTGAAGTTGGAAAGCAATGGAATGGAATGTGAAGTGCAATGTGGGATGGAACGTCGAATGGATTGTGGAATGGAATTGAAAGGAATGTGGAATGGAATTGATTGCAAAGAATGTGGAATGTAAGTTGGAATTGAATGCAATTGAATGAAGAATGGAATTTGGAATGGAATGGAATGGAATGTGACATTGAGCATAATAGAATGTGGAATATAATCGAATGGAATATGGAATGGAATAGAATGGAATTGAATGGAAAGTGGTATGGAATGGAATGGTAAGTGGAATGGAATAGAATGGTATGTGGAATGGAATTGAATTGAATGTGGAATGGAATGCGGAATGGAATGGAAAAGAATGTGGAATGGATTGTGGAATGGAATGGAATGGAATGTGGAATGGAATGGAATGAAACTTGGAATGGAACGTGGAATGGAACGAGGAATGGAAAGTTGACAGGAAAGTGGAATGGAAGGTGGAATGGAGTGGAATGGAATGGAATGGAATGTGGAATGGAATGGAATGGAATGTGGAATGGTACATAAAGGATCGTGGAATGGAAAGGAATTGAATGTGGAACAGAAACGAATGGAATGTGGAATGCAATGGAATGGTTTGGAATGTGGTATGGAATGGAATGGAATGGAATTGAATGTGCAATAGAATGGAATGGAAGAGAATGGAATGTGGAATGGAATATGGAAGGGAAAGGAATTGAATGGAATGTGGATTGGAAATGAAAGGAATAGAATGGAATGGAATGAAATGTGGAATATAACGTGGAATTGAAAGGAATGGAACGTGGAATGGAACGTGGAATTGAATGGAATGGAACGTGGAATGGAAAGTGGAATTGAACGTGGAACTGAACGTGATATGGAATATGGAATGTAGCGTGGAATGGAAAGTGGAATGTAACGTGTTATGTAAAGGAATGGAACGTGGAATGGAATGGAATGGAACTTGGAATGGAAAGTGGAATGTAATGTGGAATGTAATGGAATGCAATGTGGAAAGTAATGAGGAATGGAATGGAAAGTAATGTGGTTGTAATATGGAATGGAGTGTGGAATGAAATGTTCAATGGAATGTGTAACAGAACGTTATGGAATGAGGAATGGAATGAGGAATGTTATGGTATGGAACCTGAAATGTAATGTGGAATGGAATGGAATGGAATGTGGATTGTAATGTGCAATGGAATGTGGAATAGAATAGAATGGAATGTGGAATGGAATGGAATGGAATGCGGAATGGAATGCATTGGAATGCGGAATGGAATGTGGATTTGAATGGAATGGAATGTGGAATGGAATGTTGAGTGGAATGTGGAATGGAATTTGGAATGGAATGGAATGGAATGTGGAATGGAATGTGGAATGGATTTCCGAATGAAATGGAATGGAATGGAATGTGGAATTGAATAGAATGAAATGTGGAATTGAATTGACAGGAATGTGGAATGGAATGTGGAAAGGAATGTAGAAAGCAATGTGGAATGTATTGGAATAGAATGTGGAATGGAATGGAATGGAATAGGCAATGGAATGTAAAGTGGAATGGTAATGAATGGAATCCGGACAGGAATGTAATGGAATGTGGATTACAATGGAATATGAAAAGGAATGTGAAATGGAATTTGGAATGGAATGTGAAACAGAATGTGGAATGAAAAGTGGAATTGAATGAAATGCAACGTGGAATGGAATGGAATGGAACATGGAAAGGAATGGACTGCAACATGTAATGGAACATAGAATGTAACATGGAATGGAATGTTTAATGTATTGTGGAAACTAAAGTGGAATAGAATGTGGAATGGGGTGGAATGGAATGAGGTGTACATTGTGGAATGGAATGGAATGGAAAGTGGAATGGAAAGTGGAATAGAATGGAATGGAATCAAATGTGAAATGGAAAGTTGAAAGGAATGTGAAATGGAATGTGGAATGGAATGTGGAATGGAATGCGGAATGGAATGGAATGTAATGAGAAATGGAACGGTGAAAGGAATGTGAAATGGAATGTGCAATGGAAAGTGGAATGGAATGAAATGGAAAGTGGAAAGGAATTGAATGGAATGGAATTTAATGTGCAATGGAAGATGGAATGCAATGTGCCATAGAATGGAATGGAATGTGGAATGGAATGTGGAATGGAATGGATAGAATCTGGAATGGAAAGTGGAATGGAATGGAATGTGGAATGGAATGTGGAATTGATGGCGGAAAAGAATGTGTAACGGAACAGAAAGGAATGTGGAAGAGAATGTGGAATGGAATGGAATCGAAGGTGGAATGGACTGGAGTGGAATGTGGAATGGAATGTGCAATGGAATGTGGAATAGAATGGAATGGAATGTGGAATGGAATGTGGAATGGAATGGAATAGGAATGTGGAATGGAATGCAATGGAATGTGGAATAGAGTGTTGAGTGTAATGTGGAATGGAATGTGGAATGGAGGGGAATGGAATGTTGAATGTAATCTGGAACGGAATGTAAAATGGAATTTGTAATAGAATGGAAAGGAATATGGAACACAATGGAATCGAATGAAAAGTGGAATGGAACGGAATGGAATATATTGTGGAATGGAATGGAATGAAATGCGGAATGGAAGGGAATGGAATGCGGAATGGAATGGAATGGAACACGGAACGGAATTGAATGTTACGTGGAATGGAATGGAATGGAATGTGGAATGAAAAGAGGAGTGGAATGGAATGCAATGGAATGGAAAGTGGAATGGAATGGAATGGAATTTGGAATAGAAATGAATGGAATGCAGAATGGAATGGAATGGAATGCAAAGTGGAATGGAATGGAATGGAATGGAATGGATTGTGGAATGGAATGGAATGTGGAATGGAATGCAATGTGGAAAGGAATGTAATGGAACGTGGAATGGAATGTAGAATGGAATGGAATGGAATGGAATGTGGATTGGAATGGAATGTGCAGTGGAATGCAATGGAAAGGAATGTGGAATGGAATGGAAAGGAATGTGGAATGGAATGGAACGGAAAGTGGAATTGAATGGAATGGAATGGAATTTACAATGGAATGCAAAGTGCAATGGAATGGAATGCAGCATGGAATTGAATTGAATTGAACGTGGAATGCAATGGAAAAGAATGGAATGAGGAACGGAATGGAACGTGCTGTGGAATGGAATGCAATGGAATGTGCAACGGAATGGAATGGAATGTGGAATGGAATGGAATGGAATGTGAAATGGACTGCGGAATGGAATGGATTGGAAAGGAAAGTGGAAAGGAATGGAAAGTGGAATTGAATTGAATGGAAAGTGGAATTGAATTGAATGGAATGTGGAATGGAATGTTGAGTGGAATGGAACGTGGAATGGAATGTTGAATGGAATGGAATGGAATTTGGAATGGAATGTGGAATGGAACGTAATGGTATATGGAATGGATAGTGGAATGGAATGTGGACTACTACTTTGAATATAATGTGGAATGGAATGTGTAATGGAATGGAATGGAATTGGGAATGGAATGTGGAATATAGTGCAATGGAATGAGGAATGGAATGTGGAATGGAATGGAATGGGGAGTGGAATTCAATGGAATGTGGAATGGAATGGAATGGAATTAAATTTGTAATGGAAAGGAATGGAATGGATTGGAATGGAATGGAATGTGGCATGGAATGTGAAATGTAACGGAATGTGGAGTGGAATGTATTGGAATGGAGTGTTGAATGGAATGGAATGGAATTGAATGGAGTTAAATGGAACATGCAACGGAATGTGAAAAGTGAAATAGAATGTGAAATAGAATGTGAAATAAAGTGAAACAAACTGAAATAAACAAAGTGAAATAAAGTGAAATAAAGTAAATTAAATGTGGAAAGCAATGTGAAATGCAATGTGGAATGGAATGTGGAAGGGAATAAATGGGAGTGTTGAATGGAATTGAATGGAATGTGGAATGGAATGGAACGTGGAATGGAACATGGAATGGAACGTCGAATGGAATGTCGTATGAAATGTGGAATTGAATAGAATGGAATGTGGAATGGAATGTGGAAAGGAATGCAATGGAATGAGAATGGAATGTAGAATGGAATGGAATGTGGAATGGAATGTGGAATGCAATGTGGAATGGTATTTGGAATGGAATGTGGAATGGAACGGAATGGAATATGGAATGGAATGTGGAATTGAATGTGGAATGGAATGTGGAATGGAAGGGAATGGAATGTGGAATGGAAAGCAGAAATTAACGTGGAATGGAACTTGGAATGGAATGTGGAATGCAATGTGAAATGGAAAGGAATGGAACGGAATGTTGAATGGAATGTGAAGTGGAATGGAATGGAATGCAATGGAATGTGCAATATAATGGAATCGAATTTAATGTGGAATGCAATGTGGAACTGAATGGAATGGAATGTGAATTGGAATGCAATGGAATGTGGAATGGAATGGAATGGGATGGAATATAAAGTGAAATAGAATTTGGAACGGAATGTGAAATTGAATGTGGAATGGTATGTGGAATGGAACGAATTGGAACGTGGAATGGAATGGAACGGCATGGAACGTTGAATGGAATAGAATGGAACGTGGAATGTAATGGAATGGAATGGAACGTGGAATGGAAATTGGAAAGGAACATGGAATGGAATGTGGTATGAAATGTGGACTGGAATAGAATGGAATGTGTAAAGTAATGTGGAAACAAATGCAAAAGTATGAGAATTGAATGTGGAATGGAATGTTGAACAAAGTGTGGAATGGAATGTGGAGTGGAATGTGGAATGCAATGTGGAATGAAACGGAAGGGAATGTGGATTGGAATATGGATTGTTGAATGGAATGTGGAATGGAATGTGGAATGGACTGTGGAATGGAATGGAATGGAATGTAGAATGCAATGGGAATGGAATGGAATGGAATGTGGAGTGGAATGGAATGGAATGACGAATGGAATGGAATGACGAATGTAATGGAATGGAATGTGGAATGGAATGGAATGTGGAATGGAATGGAATGGAATGTGAAACGGAATTGAATGGAACGTGGAATTGAATGGAATAGAAGGGAGCGGAACGTGGAATTGAATGGAATTGAACAGGGAAGGCAATGTGTAATGGAACGTGGAATGGAATGTAGAATGGAATTCAAAGGAATGTTGAATGGAATGGAATGGAAAGTGGAATAGAATCGAATGGAAAGGAATGTGCAATGGAATGTGGAATGGAAAGTGGAATGGAATGGAATGGAATGTGGAATGGAATTGAACTTGGAATGGAAAGTTATGGAAAGGCTATTGGAATGGAATGGAATGGAATGTGGAATGGAATGTGGAATGGAATGGAATGGAATGTGGAAAGGAATGGCATGGAATGGAATGGAATGTGGAATGGAATGGCATGGAATGTGGAATGCAAAGGAGTGGAATGGAACTTGGATTTGAATGGAATGGAATGGAATGTTGAATGCAATGTAATGGAACGGAACGTGGAATTGAATGCAATGGAAAGGAAAGTTGAATGCAATGGAATGCAAACAAACGTGGAATTGCATGGATTTGAACGGGGAATGGAATGTGGAATGGAATGTGGAATGGAATGGAATGGAAAGTGGAATGGAATGGAATGGAATGTGCAATAGAATGGAATTGAATGGAATGTGTAGTAGAAAGGAATGGAATGGAATGGAATGTGTAATAGAATGGAATGGAATGGAATGTGCAATGGAATGTGGAAGGGAATGTGGAATGTAATGGAACGGATTGTGGAAAAGAATTGAACTTGGAATGGAATGGAATGGAATGTGGATTGGAATGGAATGGAATGGCATGTGAAATTGAATGGAATGGAATGGAAATTGATATGGAATTTGGAATGGAATGTTGAATGGAATGAAATCGAATGTCGAATGGAATAGAATGGAATTTGGAAAGGAAAGTGGAATGGAATGGAACATGGAATGGAATGTGAAATGGAATGTGTAATGGAAAGTGGAACGGAATGTGGAATGTAATATGGAATGAATGTAGTATGGAATGTTTAATGGAATGGAATGGAATGTGGAATGGAATGCAATGGAATGTGGAATGGAATGGAAAGGAATATGGAATGGAATGTGGAATCGAATGTGGAAAGTAACGTGGAATGGAACGTGGAATGGAATGGACTGCAATGTGGAGTGAAAGGTGGAATGGAATGTGGAATGAAACGTGGAGTGGAACGGAATAGAATGTGTAACGGAATGTGGAGAAGAGTGTGGAGTGGAATGTGGAACGGAACGTAATGGAAAGTGGAATGGAATGTGGAATGGAACATAAAATGGAATGGAATGGAGTGTGGTATGGAATGTGGAATGGAATGTGGTAAGGATTGGAATGTGGAAAGGAGTGGAATGGAATGTGAAATGGAATGTGGACTGGAATGGACTGGAATGTGTAATGGAATGTGGAAAGGAATGGAAAGGAATGTGGAATGGAATGGAATGGAATGTGGATTGGAAAGTGGAATGAACGTGGAATGGAACGTCAAGTGGAATGGAAAGGAATGTGGAATGGAATGGAATGGAAAGTGGAATGGAACATGGAATGGAATGTGGAAAGGAAGGGAATGGATTGTGGAATGTAATGTGGAATGCAATTGAATGGAACGTGGAATGGAATGGAATTTAACGTGGAGCGGAACGTGGAATAAAAAGTGGAACGGAATGCAATGGAATGTGGAATGGAATGTGGAATGGAATTGAATGGAAAGTGGAATGGAATGTGGAATGGAATGGAATGGAATGTGGAATGGAAAGGAATGGAATGTTGAATGGACTGTGGAATGGAATGTGGAATGGAATGGAATGGAATGTGGCATGGAATATTTAATGGAATATGGAATAGAATGTGGAATGTAATGGAATGGAATGTTGAAGGGTACGTGAAATGGAATGTTGAATGGAATGGAATGGAATATGGAATGGCATGGAATGGAATGTGGAATGGATTCTAGTTGAATGGGGAATAGAATGGAATGGAATGTTATGGAATGTGGAATGGAATTGAATAGAATGTGGAATGGAATGTGGTATGCAATTGAATGGAATATTGAGTGGAACGGAATGGAATGTGAAACGGAATGGAACGTGGAATTTAATGGAATGGGATGTGGATTGGAATGAAATAGAATTTGTAATGCAATGCAATGGAATGGAATGGAAAGCGAATTGGAATTTGGAATGGAATGTGAAATGGAATGTGGAATGGAATGTGGAATGGAAAGTGGAATGGGTTGTGTTAAAGAATGTGTAATGGAACGGAATGGAGTGTGGAATGCAAAGTGGAATGGAGCAGCATGGAAAGTGTAATTGAATGTGGAATGGAATGTTGAAAGGAGTGTGGAATGGAATGTGGAATGGAACGGAATAGCGTGTGGGAAGCAAAGTGGAATGGAACGGAATGGAATTTGGAATGGAATGTGGAATGGAACGTGAAATGGAATGGAAAAGAATGTAGAATTGAACGTGCAATGGAATGTAATGGGTGGAATGGACAGTGGAATGGAACGTGGAATGGAATGGAATGGAACATGAAATGGAATATGGAATGCAATGTGGAAAGGAATAGAATAGAATGTGGAATGGAATGGATTGGAAAGGGGAATGCAATGGAATGGAATGTGAAATGGAATGTGAATGGATAGTGAAATGGAAACTGGTATTGAATGAAGAATGGAATGGAATGGAATGTGGAATGAAATGGAATGGAACGAGGAATGGAACGTGGAATAGAAAGTGGACAGCAACGTGGAATGGAAAGTGGATTAGAATGAAATGCATGGTGGAAGGTAGAGGAGAGCAATGTGGAATAAAATGTGGAATGGAATGGAATGGAATATCGAATGGAATGTGGAACAGAATGTGGAATGGAATGGAATGGAATGTGGAATGGAACGGAATGGAGCGTGGAATGGAATGCAATGGAAAGGAATGCGATATGGAATGCGGAATGGAACGTGGAATGGAATGGAATGGAACTTGGAATGGAATGGAATGGAACGTGGAATGGAATGTGGAATGGCACGTGGAATGGAGTGTGGAATGGAATGTGGAATGGAATGGAATGGAATGTGGAATGGACTGTGGAATGCAATGGAAAGGAATGTGCAAAGGAATATGGAATCGAATGTGGAAGGGAATGTGGAATGGAAAGCAATGGAATGTGGAATTGAATGTGGAAAGGAAAGTGGAATGGAAAGTGGAAATGAATGAAATGGAAAGTCGAATGGAATGTGGAATTGAACGTGGAATGGAAAGTGGAAAGGAAAGGAATGGAACTGGAAATGGAATGTGGAATGCAATGGAAAGGAATGTGGAATGGAACATAGAATGGAATGTGGAATGGAATGGAATGGAATGGAATGTGAAGCGGAATGTGGAATGGAATGTGAAATGGAACGTGGAATGGAATGTGGAATGGAAAGAAATGGAACATGGAATGGAACGTGGAATGGAATCTGGAAAGGAAAGGAATGGAATGTGATATGGAATGTGGAATGGAATGGAATGTGGAATGGAATGTGCAATGGAATGGAATGGAACTCAAAAATGAATGTGGAATGTAATGTCGAAGGCAATGTGGTGGTATGCCAAATGGAAAGGGGAATGGAATGTGAAATGGAATGTGGAAAGAAATGTCGAATGGAATGGAATGGAACATGGAAAGCAATGGAGGGGAATGTGGAATGGATCATGGAATGGAACGTTGAAAGTAACGTGGAAAGGAATGCAAAGGAATGTGGAGGGGAATGTGGAATGGAATGTGGAATGGAACGTAATGGAATTTGGAATGGAATGTAGAATGGAACGTGAAATGGAATTGAAGAGAATGTAGAATTGTAATGGGACATGGAATGGACAGTGGAATGGAACATGGAATGGAATGGAAGGGAAAATGAACTGGAATGTGGAATGCAATATGGAAAGGAATAGAATGGAACGTGGAATGGAATGGAATGGAAAGGGGAATGGAATGGAATGCAATGTGAAATGGAATGTGAATGGAGAGTGAATTGGAAACTGGAATTGAATGAGGAATGGAATGGAATGGAACGTGGAATGAAATGGAAT
Source organism: Pongo abelii (assembly GCF_028885655.2). Classification (NCBI taxonomy): domain Eukaryota; kingdom Metazoa; phylum Chordata; class Mammalia; order Primates; family Hominidae; genus Pongo; species Pongo abelii. Next base: position 5,811,585 of record NC_085929.1, on the reverse strand, counting down.
GGAAAGAGGAATGGAACGTGGAATAGAACGTGGACAGCAACGTGGAATGGAACGTGGAATGGAATGAAATGCATAGTGGAAGGTAGAGGAAAGCAATGCGGAATAAAATGTGGAACGGAATGGAATGGAAAGAGGAATGGAATGGAAGGGAATACGGAATAGAGTGAAATGGAATGGAATTTGGAAGGAAATGGAGTGGAATGTGGAAAGGAATCTAATGGAAAGGAATGGAATGGAATGGAATGGAATGTGGAACGGTATGGATTGGAATATGGAATGGAATGTGGAATAGAATGGAATGGAATATGGAATGGAATGGAATTTCTAATGGAATGGAATGGAATTTGGAAAGGAATCTAATGTAATGGAATGGAATGGAATGGAATGTGGAAAGGAATCTAATGTAATGTAACGTAATGTAATGAAATGCAATGGAATGTGGAATGGAATGGAATGCAATATTGAATGGAATGGAATGGAAAGGAATGGAAAGTGGAATGGAATGGAAGGGAATGTGAAATGGAATGTGGAATGGCATGTGGAATGGAATGAGGAAAGGAATGTGAAAAGGAATGTGGAATGGAATGGAATGGAATGTGGAATGGAATGTGGAATGGAAAGTGGAATGGAATGTGGAACGGAATGTGGAATGGAGTGTGGAATGGAATGTGTAATGGACCGGAATGCAAGGTGAAATGGAATGTGGAATGGAATGTGTAATGCAATGTCAAATATAATGCAATGGAATGTGGAATTGAACGTTGAATGGAATGGAATGGACCATGGAATGGAAGGTTTGATGGAAAGGGAAATGGATTGTTGAATGCAATGTGGAATGGAATCTGGAACGCAATGGAGTGGAATGTGGAATGGAAAGTGAAATGTATTGGAATAGCATGTGAAATGGAATGTGGTTTCGAATTTGGAATAGAATGTTCAATGCAACGCGGAATGGAATGGAATGGAATGTGTAATGGAATGTGGAATGAAATGGAATGGAATGTGGAATGGACTGGAGTGGAAACTGGAATGGAATGGAATGGAAGGTGGAATGCAATGTGGAAAGGAATGTGGAATGGAATGGAATGCAATGTGGAATGGAACGTGGAATGGAATTGATTGGACCTTGGAATGGAACATAGAATGAAAAGTGGAATTGAATAGAATGTAATTGGGAATGGAATGGAATGGAAAGTAGAATGGAATGAAACGGAATATGGAATGGAATGTGGAATGGAATGGAATGGAATGTGGAATGTAATGTGGAATGGAATGTGGAAAAGAATGTGGAATGGAAAGTTATGGAATGTGGAATGCAAAGTGGAATGGAGTGTGGATTGGAATGTCGAATGGAATGTGGAATCAATATAAAATGGAATCTGGGGTGGAATGGACAGATATGTGGAATGGAACGTGAAAGGGAATGGAATTCAAAGTGGAATTCAACGTGAAATTGAATGCAATAGGAAGTGTAATGTAACGCGGAATGGAACGTTCAATGGAATGGAATGGAAAGTGGAATGGAATGTTGAATGGAATCTTGAAAGGAATAGAATGAAATGTGGAATGGAATAGAAAGGAATGGGGAATGGAATGGAATGGAATTTGGAAGGGAATGTGGAACGGAAAGTGGAAAGGAATGTGGAATGGAATGTGGAAAGAAATGTGTAATGGAACGGAAAGGAATGTGAAATGGAATGGAATCTAATGTGGAATTGGATGGAATGGAAAACGGATTGGAACGTGGAATGGAACATGGAATAGAACATGGAATAGAACTTCGAATGGAATGGAATGGAATTTGGAATGGAATTTAATGGAATGTGGAATGGAATGTGGAATGGCATGGAATGCAATGTGGAATGGAACATGGAATGCAATTTGGAATGGAATATGAAATGCAATGTGGAATGAAATCTGGAATGGAATGTGAAATTGAAAGGGAATGGAATGTGGAATGGAAAGTGGAATGGAATGTGGAACAGTATGTAATGTAATGGAATTTATTGTGGAATGGAAGGTGGATTGGAATGTAGAAAGGAATGTGGAATGGAACGTGGAATGGAACGTGGAATAGAATCAAATGGAACGTGTAATGGAATGTGGAATGTAATGGAATGTGGAATGAAACGTGGAACGTAATGTGGAATGAAATGTGGCATGGAAGGAAATGGAATGTTGAATGAAATGTGGAATGGAATGGAATTGAATGTGGAATAGAATGGAATGAAACTTGGAATGGAATGTAAAATGGAATGTGGAGTGGAACGTGGAATGGAATGAGAAATGGAATGTGGAATTTAATGGAATGCAATGGGGAATGGAATGTGGAATGGAATGGGTAATGGAATGAGGAATGTAATGGAATGGAATGTGGAATTGAATGGAATGGAATGTTGAATGCAATGTGGAATGTAATGGAATGGAATGTGGAATGGATTGTGGAATGGAAAGTGGAATGGAAAGGAGTAGAATGTGGAATGGAATGTGCAATGGAAAAGCATGGAATGTGGAAGGAATGAGGAATGGAATGTGGAGTGGAATGTGGAATAGAACGGAATGGAATGTGGAATTGAATGTGGAAGGGAAAGTGGAATGCAAAATAGAATGGAACGTGGATTGGAATGGAATGGAAAGTGGAATGGAACGTGGAATGGGATGGAATGGAAAGTGGAATGGAACGTGGAATGGGATGGAATGGAATTTTGAATGGAACATGGAGTGGAATGGAATGGTAGTGGAATGGAGTGAAATGGGATGTGGAATGGAATCTGGAAGGGAATGGAACGGAATTTGGATTGGAATGTTGAATTTAATGTAGAATGCAATGTGGAATGGAACGAGGAATTGAAAGTGGAATAGAACGTGTAATGGAACATGGAATAGAATGTGGAATGGAATAGAAAGGAATGTGGAACGGAATGGAATAGAATGGAATGGAATTGAATGGAGTGGAATGTGGAATGGAATGTAGAATGGAATGGAATAGGGAGGAATGTGAAATTGCTGATGGAATTGAAGGGAATGGAACATGGAATGGAATGCGGCATGGATTGTGAAATGGAATGCAAAGGAATGTGGAATGATATGGAATGGAATGGAATGTGGAATGGAATTTGAAATGGAACATGGAATAGAATGGAATGGAATGTGGAATAGAATGTGTAATGGAGTGGAATGGAATGTGGTATTGAATGGAATGGAAAGTGGAATGGAATCGAATGGAATGTGGAATGGAATTGAATGGAATTGAATGGAATGTGGAATGTAATGGAATGGAATGTGTAATGCAATGAGGAACGCAATGGAATGAAATGGAATGGAATTTCGAATGGAATGGATGGAATGTGGAATGGAATGGAATGGAATGTGGAATGGAATGGAATTGTATGTGGAATGGAATGGAATGGAATGGAATGGAATGTGGATTGGAATCGAATGGAATGTGGAATGGAATGTTGAATGGAATGGAATGGAGTGGAATGTGGAATGGAATGCAAAGGGATAGAATGAAATGAAATGGAATGTGGAATGGACCACGGAATGCAAGTTGGAATCTAAAGGAATGAATTGTGGAATGGAATGGAATGGAACCTGCAATGGAAAGGAATGGAATGTGTAATGCAATGGAATGGAATGGAATGTGGAATGGAAAGGAATGGAATTGAATGGGAAATGGAATGCATTGGAATGTGGAATGGAATATAATAGAATGTGGAATGTAATGGAATGGAATGTGGATAGGATAGAAATGGAATGGAATGTGGAATGGAATGAAATTGAAGTTGGAATTGAATGCAGTGGAATGTGGAATGGAATCGAATGGAACGTGGAATGGAATGGAATGGAATGAGGAATGGAACGGAATGGTATATGAAATTGAATGGAATGGAATTTGGAATGGAAAGGAATGGAATGTGGAGTTTAAGTTGAAATGGAATGGAGTGGAATGTGGAAAGGAATGTGGAAAGGAGTGGAGTGAAATGTGGAATGGAAGGTGGAATGGAATGGTATGGAAAGAACAATGGAGTGGAATGAATCGTGAAATGAAACCTGGAATGCAACGTGGATTTGAACTTGGAATGAAAGGTGGAATGGAATGGAATGGATTGCGGAATGGAATGGAATGGAATGTGGAATGGAAGGTGGAATGGAACGTGGAACGGAACTTGCAATGGGATGTGGAATGGAATGTGAAATGGAAAGGAATGGAATGTGGAATGGAATGGAATGGAATGTGGAATAGATTGGAATGGAAAGTGGAATGGAAAGGAATGGAATGTATAATGGAAAGGAATGGAATGTGCAATGTCAAGGAATGGTATGCAATGTTGAATGGAACGGAATGGAATGGAATGGAAAGTGCAATGGAATGGAATGGAATGTCGAACGGAATAGTATGGAATGTAGAATAGAGTGGAATGTGGAGTGGACTGGAATGGTATGTAATGTGGAATGGAATGCAATGGAATAGAAGGAAAAGTAAAGGAATGGGGAATGAACCGTAGAATCGAAGGTGGAATGGAATGGAATGGATTGTGGAATGGAATGGAAAGGGACGTGAAATGGAAATGAATGGAATGAGTAATCCAATTCAGTATTATTGAATGCGGAATGGAATGCAATGTAATGAAATGGAATGTGGAATGGAATAGAATAGAATGAGGAATGGAAAGGAATGGAATGTGGAGACGATTGGAATGGAATGGAATGTGGAAAGGAATGCAATGGAATAGAATGAAATGGAATGGAGTGTGGAATGCAATGCAATGCAATGGATTGTGCAATGGGATGGAACGTGGAATGGAACGTGGAATGGAACGTGGAATGGAATGTGGAATGGAAAGTGGAATGGAAAGTGAAATGGAATTTGGAATGGAACGTGGAATGGAATGGAATGGAATGTGGAGTGTAATGTGGAATGGAAAGTGGAATGGAACGAGGAAAGGAATGGAATGGACTGTGGAATTAAATGTGCAGTGGAATGGTATGGAATGTGGAATGGAATGTGGAATAGAATGTGGAATATAATGGAATGGGATGTGGAATGGAAAGTGGATTGGAAAGGAATAGAATGTGGAATGGAATGGAATGGAACATGGAATGGAATGTGGAATGGAACATGGAGTGTTAAGTGGAATGGAATAGAATGGAACGTGGAATGGAATGTGGAATGGAACGCGGAATGGAATGGAATGAAACGTGGAATGGAATGGGATGGAATGTGGAATGGAATGGAAAGGAACGTGGAATGGAATGGAATGGAATTTGGAATGGAATGGATTGAAAATAGGAACAGACTGTGGAACGGAATGCAGAATGGAATGTGGAAAGGAATGGAATGGAATGTGGAATGGAATGGAATGGAAAGTAGTATATAATTGAATGGAAGGTAAAGAAATGCGGAATGGAATGGAATGGGATGCGGAATGCAATTTAATGGAAAGGAATGAGGAATTGAAAGGAATGGAATATGGAATGGAATGGAATGGAATGTGGAATGCAATAGAATGGAACGTGGAAGAGAATGTGGAATGGAATGTGGAATTTAGTGTGTAATGGAGTTAGGAATGGAGAGGCATGGAATGTGTAATTGAATGTTAAATGGAATGTGGAATGGAATGATGAATCGAGTGTGGAATTGAATGTGGATAGGAATGGAATTGAGTGTGGGATGGAATGTGGAATGGAACGGAATGGAATGTGGAAAGGAAAGGAGAATGGAAAGTGACACGGAATGGAATTGAATGTAGTATTGAACGTGGAAAGGAATGTAATGGGATGTGGAATGGAAAGTGGAATGGAACGTGGAAGGGAATGTGGAATGCTAAGTGGAAAGGAATGGTATGGAATGTGGAATGGAATGTGGAATGGAATGGAATGGAGTGGAATTTGAAATGGAATGTGGAATGGACTGTGAAATGGAAAGTGGGATTGATTGTGGAATGGAATGGAATGGAACATGGAATGAAATGGAAGGGAACATGGCACGGAACGTGGAATAGAACATGGACAACAACGTGAAATGTAACGTGGAATGGAATGAAATGGAATGTGGAATGGAGTGGAGTACAATCTGGAATCTAATATGGAATGCAATGGAATAGAATATGGAATGGAATGTGGAAAGGAATGTGGAATGGAATGGAATGGAATGTGGAATGGAATGTGGAATGGAATGGAAAGGATAGTGGAATGAAATGTGGAAAGGAATGCGGAATGGAACGGAAAGGAATGTGAAATGGAATGGAATGAAATGTGGAAAGGAATGCGGAATGGAACGGAAAGGAATGTGAAATGGAATGGAATGGAATGTGGAATGGAATGTGGAAAGGAATGGAATGGAATGTGGAATGGAATGTGAAAAGTAATGTGGAATCAAACGGAATGGATTGTGGAATGGAATGTGGAATGGAGTGTGGAATGTAATGTGGAAAGGAACCGAATGGAATGTGGAACGGAATGGGCAATGGAATATGGAATGGAATGGAATGGAATGTGGAATGGAACGGAATGGAATGTGGAATGGAATGGAATGGAAAGTGGAATAGAATGGAATGGAAAGGAAAGTGGAATGGAATGTGAAATGGAATGGAATGGAAAGTGGAATGGAACGGAATGGAACGTGGAATGGAATGGAATGGAACGTGGAATGGAACATGGAATGGAACGTGTAATGGAATGTTGAATGGGATGTGGAACGGAATAGAATGGAAAGTGGAATGGAATGAGGAATGCGATGGAAAGGAATTTGCAAAGGAGTATGCAATGGAATCTGGAGCGTACTTTGGAATGGAACGCAATGGAATGTGGAATGGAATGTGGAACAGAACGTGGAATGGAAAGTGGAATGTAATGGAATGGAAAGTGGAATGGAATGTGGAATGCAACGTGGAATGGAAATTGGAATAAAATGGAATGGAACGTGGAATACAATGTGCAATGGAATGGAAAGGAATGTGAAATGGAATGTAGAATGGAATGTGAAATTGAAAGTGATATTGAATGAAATGGAACGTAGAATGGGACGTGGAATGGAATGTGGAATGGAATGGAATGGAACGTGGAATGGAATGTGGAATGGAATGGTAAGGAATGTGGAATGGAATGTGCAATGAAATGGAATGGAATGTGCAAAGGAATGTGGAAGGGAATGGGGAAGGGAATGCAATGGTATGGGAAGTGGAATGTGGAATGGAATGTGAAATGGAATGTGGAAAGAGATATCAAATGGAATGGAATGGAACACGGATTGGAAAGGAATGGATCGTGGAATGGAACATGGAACGGAATGTGGAATGGAACATTGAATGGAATGGAATGGAATGTGGAATGGAATGTGGAATGCAAAGGAATGGAATGGAATGGAATGTGGAATGGAACCTAGAAAGGAACAAGAAATGCAGTATGCAACGGATAGGAATGGAATGTGGAATGGAATGTGGATGGAACGTGGAATTGAACGTGGAATGGAATGGAAAGGAATGTGGAATGGAATATGGAATGAAATGTGAAATGCTACGTGGAATGGAATGTGAATTGCAACATGGAGTGGAATGGAATAGAATGTGGAACGGAACGCGGAATTGAATGAAAGGGAACATGGAATGGAACGTGGAATGGAATGGAATGTAACGTGAAATATAACGTGGAATGGAAGTTGGAATGGAAAGTGGAATGGAAAGTTTAATGGAATGGAATGGAATGTGGAATGGAATGCAGAAAGGAATGTGGAATGGAATGGGAAGTGTAATGGAATGGAATGTGGAATGGAATGTGGAAATCAATGGAATGGAATGTGCAATGGAATGTAATGGTTTTAGGAATGGAATGTGGAATGCAATGGAATGGAATGTGGAATTGAATGTGGAATGGAATGTGGAAACAAATGTGGAATGGAACGGAGTGGAATAGGAAATGGAATGTGGAATGGAATGTAGAACGGAATGTGAAATGGAAAGTAGAACGGAAAGTGGAATGGAATGTGGAATAGAATGAGGAATGGAAAGTGGAATGGAATGGAGTGGAATGTGGTATGGAATGTGAAACGGAATGGAATGGAATGTGAAATGGAAACTGGATTGGAATGTGGAATAGAACGTGAAATGGAATGTGGAGTGGAACGTGTAATGGAATGGAATTGGAATGTAAGTATTGGGTTGTGGAATGGAATGTGGAATGCAATGGAATGGAATGTGGAATGTAATGTGAAATGTAATGTGGAAAGGAATGTGGAATGTAAGGGAATGCATTATGAAATGGAATGTGGAATGGAATGGAATGGAATGTGGAACGGAATCTAGAATTGAAAGTGTAATGGAATGCGGAATGGAATGTGGAAAGGAATGTGGAATGGAAAGGAATGGAATGTTGAATGGAATGTAGAATGGAGTGTGGAATGGAATGGAGTGCAATGTGGAACGGAATGTGAAATGGGATGGAATGGAATGTGAAATGGAATGTGGCAGGCAATGTGGAATGGAATGTCAAAAGTAATGGAATTCAATGTGGAATTGAACGTGGAATGGAAAGGAATGGAATGCGGAATGGAATATGGAATGGAATGGAATGCAATGTGGAATGGATTGTGGAATTTAATGTGGAATGGAATGGAGTGAAATGTGGAATGGAATGTGAAATGGAATGAAATGGAATGTGAAATGGAATGTGGATAGGAAAATGGAATACACCGAGAAGGTGAACGTCTAATGGAATGGAATGGAACGTGTAATGGCAATTGGAATGGAATGGAATGGAATGTGGAATGAAATGTGGAATTGAAAGGAATGGATTGTGGATGGAATGTGGAATGGAATGGAATGGAATATGGAATAGAATGGAATTGAATGTGTAACTGAATGTGGAATGGAATGTGGAATGGAATGGAATGGAATGTGGAATGGAATGTGGAATGGAATGGAATGCAAGGGAATGGAATGTGGAATGGAATGGAATGCAAGGGAATGAAATGCGGAATGCAATGGAATAAAATGTGGAATGCAATATAATATAATAGAATGTGAAACTGATTGGAATGGAATGTGGAGTAGAATGGAATGGAATGTGGAATGCAATGGAATGGAAAGTGGAATGGAATGGAATGGAGCGTGGAAACAATGTGGAATGGAATGTGGAAAAGAAAGTGGAATGCAATGTTGAAAGGAATGGAATGGAATGTGGAATGGAACGTTGAATAGATTGTGGAATGGGTTGTGGAATGGAATGGAATGGAATGTGGAATGGAATGTGGAATGGTATGTGGAATGGAGTGTGTAATGGAATGTGGAATGGAAAGGAAAGAAATGTGGAATGGAAAGTTTAATGGAGTGTGGAATGGAATGTGGAATGGAACGGAAAGAAATGTGGAATGGAATGTTTAATGGAGTGTGGAATGGAATGTGGAATTGAATGGAAAGGAATGTGGAATGCAATGTAGAATTGAATGTGCAATGGAATGGAGTGGATTGTGAAATGTAATGGAATGGTATGGTACGGGATATGGAATGGAATGCAACGGAATGTGGATTGGAAAGTGCAAAGGAACGAGGAATGGAACGTGGAAAGTAAGGTGGAATGGATTGGAATGAAATGTGGAATGGAATGTGTAATGAAATGGAATGGAAAGTGTAATGGACTGTTGGATGCAAAGGAATGGAATGTGGAATGGAATGTGAAATGGAACGCGGAATAGAATTTCGAATGGTAAGTGGAAAGGAATGTGGAATGAATTTGCATGGAATGTGGAATGGAATGGAATGGAAACTGGAATAGAATGGAATGGAATGGAATGTGGAATAGAATAGTATGGAAGGGAATGCGGAATGGAATGGAATGGAATGTAGAAAGCCATATAATGCAGTGGAATGTGAAATGGAATGGTATGGAATGAGGAACGGAATGGAGTGGAATGTGTAATTGAATGGAATGGAAAGTGTAATGGAATGTGGAATGGAATGTGGAAAGGTATGTAGAATGGAATGGAATGGAAAGTGGAATGGATTGGAATGGAATATGGAAAAGGATGGAATGGAATATAATGTCGAATGCAATTGAATTGAATGTGGAATCAAATAGAATTAAATATGGAATGCTAAATAATGGAAGGGAATGAGAATTTAAATGGAATGGAATGTGGAATGAAATGTAACGGAATGTGGAATGGAATGGAATGGAATGTGGAATAGAATGGAATGGAATGAAATGAGGAATGGAATGTGGAATGGAAGGTGGAATGGAATGTGGAATGTAATGGAATGGAACATGGATTGGAATGGAACGGAAAGAAAAGTGAAACAGAATGGAACGTGGAATGGAATGGAGTGGAATGTGGATTGTAATAGAATGGAATGTGTAAAGTAAGGGAATGGAATTAAATGGAAAGCGAAATTGAACGTGGAATGGACTGTGAAATGGAATGTGTAATCAAATGGAATGGAATGGAATGAAAAGTGAAATGGAATGTGGAATGAAAACTGGAATGGAAAGTGGAATGGAATGAAATGGAACGAGGAATGGAATGGAATTGATCATGGAGTGGAATGGAATGGAACGTGGAATGGATCATGGAACGGAAAGTGGAATGGAATGTGGAAAAGAATGGAATGGAATGTTGAACGGAAAGTGGAATGGAATGGAGTGGAATGTGGAATGGAATGAGGAATAGAAAGGAATGGAATTTGGTTGGAATGTATTTGGAACGTGGAATGGATTATAGAATTAAATGTAGAATGGAATGTGTAACGGAATGGAATGTAATGCGGAATGGAAAGTCGAATGGAATGTGGAATGGAATGTGCAATTGAACGTGGAATGGAATGGAATGGAACGTCGAATGCAATGTGGAATTGAATGGATTGGAATGTCGAAAGGAATGTGGAAGGGAATGTGGAATGAAATGGAATGGAATGTGGAAAGGAATGTGGAGTGGAATGGAATGGAATGGAATGTAGAATGGAATGTTGAGTGGAATGTGGAATGGAATGTGGAATTGAATGTAATGGACTGTGGAATGGAATGTACAATGTAATGTGGAATGGAATGTGGAATGGAATGTGGAATGGATTGTGGAATGGAATGTGGAATGGAAAGCAAAATAATATAAAATGGAATGTGGAATGGAATGGAATGGAATGGTATGGAATATGGCATGGAATATGGATTGGAAAGGAATGGAATTGTTTGGAATATTGAATGGAATGGAATCGAATGTGGAATGGAACGTGGAAAGGAAGGGGAATGGAACGTGGAATGCAACGTGGAATGGAAGGTGCAATAGAACAGAACGGAACGTGGAATGGAATGTCGAATGGAAAGGAATGGAAAGTGTAATGGAATCTGGGACGGAATGTAATGGAATGTGGAATGGAATGTGGAATGGAAAGTGGAATAGAATGTGGAATGGTATGTGGAATGGAATGTGGAATGTAATTGAATGGAATGTGTAATGGAATGGAATGGGAAGAAATGGAATGTGGAACAGAATGGAATAGAATGGAACGTGCAATAGAATGGAATGGAATGGAATGGAATGCGGCATGGAATGGAATGGAATGCAGAATGCAATGGAATGGAATGCGGAATGTAATGTAGAATGGAATGGAAAGTATATGCACTGGAACGTGGAAGTGAAGGTGGAATGGAATGGAATGGAAAGTATAATGGAATACGGAATGGAGTGGAATCGAATGTGGAATGGAGTGTGGAATGGAATGATGAATGGAAGGGGAACGGATTGGAATGGAATGTGGAATGGAATGGAATGGAATGTGAAATGGAATGTGTAATGAAATGTGGAATGGAATGATGAATGGAATGTGGAATGTAATGTGGAATGGAATGGAATGGAGTATGGAATGGAACGTGGAATGGAATGAAATGGAAAGTGTAATGAAATGTGGAATGAAATGGAATGGAATTTGGAATGGAAAGTGGAATTGAATGTGGAATTGAATGTGGAATATATTGGAATGGAATGTGGAATGTGGAATGGAATGTGGAATGGATTGTGGAATTGAATGGAATGGAATGTTGAATGAAATTTTGAATGGAAGTTGGAGGGAATGTGGAATGGAATGGAATGGAATGTGGAATGGAATGGAATGGAATGTGGAATGGAAAGGAATGTAGAACGGAATTTAGAATGGAACCTGGAATGGAACGTACAATGGAAAGTGGAATGTAAAATACAATGGAATGTGGAATGGATTAGAATGGAATGTGGAATGGAATGGAATGGAATGTGGAATGGAAAAGAATGGAATGTGGAATGGAATGGAAAGGAATGTGGAAAGGAAAATAATGGAATTAGGAATGGAATGTGGAATGCAATGGAATGGAAAGGAATGTGGAATGGAATGTAATGGAATGGCATGTGGAATTGAAGTTGGAATGAAATGGAATGGAAGGTGAAGGGGAATGTGGGATGGAATGTGGAATGGTTTGTGGAATGGAATGGAATGGAAAGTGGAAAGGAATTGAATGAAATGGAAAGTGGAATGGAAGGTGGAATTGAATGGAAAGGAAAGTAGAGTGGAATGTGACATGGAATGGCATAGAAAGTGGAATTGAGCATAATAGAATGTGGAATGGAATCGAATGGAATTTGGAATAGAATGGAATGGAATTGAATGGCACGTGGAATGGAATGGTATGGAACGTGGAATGAAATGGAATGATAAGTGGAATGGAATGGAATGATATGTGGAATGGAATGGAATGGGATGTGGAATGGAATGTGGAATGGAATGTAAAAGAATGTGGAATGGATTGTGGAATGGAATGGATTGGAATGTGGAATGGAATGGAATGAAACGTGGAATGGAGCGTGGAATGGAATCAGGAATGGACCGTGAAATGGAAAGTGGAAGGGAAGGTGGAATGGAATGCAATGGAATGTGGAATGGAATGGAATGGAATGTGGAATGCAATGGAATGGAACGTGGAATGGAAAGGAATGGAAATTTTAATGGAAAAGAATGAAATGTGGAATGCAAAGGAACAGTATTGAATGTGGTATGTAATTGAATGGAATGGAACGGAATGTGCAATGGAATGGAAATGGATGAGGAATGGAATGGAATGGAATGTGGAATGGAATGGAATGGAATGTGTAATGGAAAGCAAAGGAATAGAATACAATGGAATGGATTGTGGAATGGAACGTGGAATTGAATGGAATCGAAGGTGGAAGGGAACTTGGAATTGAAAGTAGAACTGAACGTGGTACGGAATGCAGAATGCAACGTGGAATGGAATGTGAAATGGAATGTGGAATGGAACGTGGAATGGACTGGAATGGAACGTATAATGGAAAGTGGAATGGAATGTGGAATGGAATGCGGAAAGGAGTGTGGAATGGAATGGAACGGAATGTGGTTAGAATGTGGAATGGAATGTGGAATGGATTGTGGAATGAAATGTGGAATGGAATGTGTAACAGAACGGAATGTAATGCGGAATGGAATGTGGAATGGAATGGAATGGAACTTGGAATGAAATGCGGAATGGAATGGAATGGAATGTGGAAAGAAATGTGCAAAAGAATGCTGCAATGGAATGGCGTGGAATATGGAATGGAATGTGGAATTGAATGGAATGGAATGTTTTATGGAATGCAGTGCAATGTGGAATATAATGTGGAATTGAGTGGAATGGAATGTGGAATGGAATGTGGAATGGAATTTGTAATGCAAAGGAATGAAATGTGGAATGTCATGTGGAATATAAAGTGTAATGCAAAGTCGAAAGGAATGTAATGCTATGCGGAATGGAACTTGGAATGGCTTGGAATGGCACGTGGTGTGGAACGTGGAATGGAACGTGGAAGGGAATGAGGAATGGAAAGAATTGTGGAATGGAATGCAATCAAAAGTGGATTGAAATGTGAAATTGACTGTGTAATGGCATGTTGAATGGAATGGAGAGGAATGTGGAATGAAATGTGGAATGGAATGGAATGGAATGTGGAATGGAATGTTGAATGGAATGCAATAGAATGAGAAAGGAAAGGAATGCGGAATGCAATGGAATGCAATGTGGACGGAAAGTAATGGAATGTGGAATGGAATGGAATGTAAAATGGAATGTGAAACGGAATGTGGAATGGAATGTATAATGGAATGTGGAATGGAATGTGAAATGGAATGTGAAATGGAATGTAAAATGGAATGTGGAATGGAGTTTGTAACGGAACGAAATGGAACATGGAATGGAATGGAAAGAACGTGGAATGGAATGGAATGGAATGGAAAGTAACGTGGAATGGAATGGATGGTAGCATGAAAAGGAATGGGACAAGGAATGGAATGGAATGGAATTTGAAATGGAATGGAATGGAATGCGGATGGAAAGGAATGGAATGTGGAATGGAATGAAATGGAATGTGAAATGGAATGTGGAATGGAAATGAATGGAATGAGGAATGGAATGCGGAATGGAATGGAATGCGGATTGGAATGGAATGGAATGCAATGTGTTATGGAATGGAGTAGAATGGAATGTAATTTGGAAAGGAATGTGAAATGGAATGGAGTGGAATGTGTAATGGAATGTGGAATGGAATGGAATGGAATGAGGAATGGAATGTCGAATGGAATGGGATGGAATGTGGAATGCAATGGAATGGAATGGTATAGAATGTGGAATGGAATGTGGAATGGAATGGGATGAAATATGGATTGGAATGGAATGGAGTGGAATGTGCAATGGAATGGATCTGAATGTCGAATGGAATATAATGGAATGTGGCATGGAATGTGGAATGGAAAGTGGAGTGGAATGGAATTTAATGTGGAACAGAAGGTGGAATGGAATGGATTGGAATGTGGAATGGAATGTGGAATGCAATGCAATGTGGAATGGAGTGGAATGGAATGTGGAATGGAATGGAATTAACCGTGGAATGGAATGTGGAATGGAATGGGCTGGAATGTGAAATGGAATGTAGAATGGAAAGTGGAATGTAATTGAATGCAATGTGGAATGGAATGGAATGCGGAATGGAATGTAATGGAATGTGGAATTGATAGCAATGTAATGTGGAATGGAATGGAAAGGAATGTAGAATGAAACTGAATCGAAAAGAATAGAATGTGGAATGGAATTGAATGGAATGTGGTATGGAATGTGGAATGGAAAGTTGAAAGGAATGGAACAGAATCTGGAATGGAATGTACAATGGAATGGAACGGAATGTGGAATGGAATGTAATGGAATATGGAATGCAATGTGGTATGGGATGTAGAATGGAATGGAATGAAATGTGGATTGGAAACTGGAATGGAACGGAATGGAATGTGGAAGGGAATATAGAATGCAATATGGAATGGAAAGTCTGAGAGAATGTGGAATGGAATCTGGAATGGAATGTGGAATGGAATGTGGAATGGATGTTGGAATGGAATGGAATAGAATGTGGAATGGAACGTGAAATGGAACAGAATGGAACATGGAATGGAATGTGGAATGGAACATGGAATGGAATGTGGAATGGAACGTGGAATGGAATGTGCAATGGAAAGTGGAATGGAGCGTGGAATGGAATGTGGAATGCAAAGTGGAATGGAACGTGGAATGGAATGGAATTGAATGTGGAATGGAACTTAGAATGGAATTGAATGGAAATTGGAATGGAACGTCTAAAGTAATGTGGAATGGAACTTGGAATGAAAACTACACTGGAATGTGGAATGGAACGTGGAATGCCGTGAAATGGAACGTGGAATGGAATGTGCAATGGAATGTCGAATGGAACGTCTAATGGAATGGAAGGGAAAGTGGAATGGAAAGTGGAATGGAACATGGAATGGAGAGCGTGGAATCGAATGGAATGGAAAGTGGAATGGAAACGAAAGGAATGAAATGGAATGTGGCACGGAATGTGGAATGAAACGTGGAATTGAATTGAATGGAATGTGGAATGGAATGTGGAATGGAATGGAATGGAAAGTGGAATGGAATGTGGAATGGAATGTGGAATGGAATGGAATGGAGAGGAAAGTGGAAAGGAATGTGGAATGGAATGTGGAACGGAACGGAATGGAATGTGGAATGGAATGTGGAATGGAACGTGTAATGGAATGGAATGGAACGGAATGGATTGTAGAATGGAATGTTGAATGGAATTCGGAAAGGAACTTGGAATGGAAAGGAATGGAAAGTGGAATGGGATGGAAAGGAATGTTGAATGAAACGTGGAATGGAATGGAATGGAACTTGGAATGGAATGTGCAATGGAAAGTGGAATGGAACGTGGAATGGAAAGGAATATAAGCCGGAGTGGAACACGGAACGGAATGGCATGGAGCATTTAATGGAATGTGGAATGGACTATGGAATGGAACGTGAAATGGAATGTGGAATGGATTGGAAAGGTATGTGTAATGGAATGTGGTTTGGAATGTGGAATGGAATGCAAGGCAATGTGGAATGGAACGAGGAATGGAATGGAATGTGGAATGGAATGTAATGGAATGTGGAATGGAATGGAATGGAACGTTTAATGGAATGTGGAATGGACTGTGTAATGGCATGTGAAATGGAATGAGGAAAGGATTGAAATGGAATGTGGAATGGAATGCAGAAGGGAATGTGGAATGGAATGCAAGGCAATGTGGAATGGAATGTGGAATGGAATGTAATGGAATGTGGAATGGAATGTACTGGAATGTGGAATGGAATGTAATGGAATGTGAAATGTAACATAAAGGTATGCGGAATGGACTGTGGAATGGAATGTAATGGAATGTGGAAAGGAATGTGCAATGGAAGGTAATGGAATGTGGAATGGAACGGAATGGAATTTGGAATGGAATGTTGAATGGAATGCAGAATAGAATGTTGAATGGAACAGAATGGAATGGGAAGTGCAATGGAACTTCAAATGGAATGGAATGGAATGTGGAATGCAATATGAAATGTAGAGTGGAATGTAATGTGGGATGGAATGGAATGGAATATGGAATGCAAAGGAAAGGAATGTTGAATGGAATGTTGAATGGAATGGAATGGAATTTGGAATGGAATGTGGAGTGGAATGGAATGGACTGTGGAATGGAATGGAATGGAATATCGCCTGGAACGTGAAATGGAATGGAATGTGGAAGGGAATGTGGAATGGAACGTGGAATGAAATATAGAATGGAATTGAATGAAATGTGGAATGGAGTTTTTAATGGAATGTGGAATGGAATGTGGAGTGGAATGTGAAATGGAGAGTGGAAAGGAGTGGAATGGAAAATGGAATGGAAAGTTGAATGGATGGTGGAGTAGATCGTTGAATGTAATGGAATGGAACGGGGAATTGAACGGGGAATGGGATGTGGAAAGGAATGGAATGGAATGGAAAGGAATGTGGAATGGAATGGAATGGAATGTGGAATGGAATGGAATGGAATATGGAATGGAATGTGGAATGGAATGTGGAGTGGCACGTGGAATGCAATGGAGTGTAAAGTGGAATGGAATGTGAAATGGAACGTAGAATGGAATGTAATGTGAAATGGAAAGTGGAATGGAATGGAATGGAATGGGGAATGGATCGTGGAATGGAACGTGGAATGGAATGTTGAAAGGAAAGTGGAAAGGAATGGAACGGAATGTGGAATGGAATGGAATGGAATGTGGAATGGAATGGAATGAAATATGGAATGGAATGTGGAATGGAATGTGGAGTGGCAAGTGGAATGCAACGGAGTGTAATGAGGAATGGAATGTGAAATGGTACGTAGAATGGAATGGAATGTGAAATGGAACGTGGAATGGAATGGAATGGAATGGGGAATGGATCGTGGAATGGAACATGGAATGGAATGTTGAAAGGAAAGTGGAATGGAATGGAGTGGAATGTGGAATGGAACGTGAAATGGAATGCAATGGAACGTGGAATGGAATGGAATGGAACGTGGTATGGAATGTGGAATGGAACGAGAATTGAATATGCAATGGAATGTGGAATGGAACGTGGAATGGAAGGGAATGGAAAGTGGAATAGAACGTGGAATGGAATGGAATGGAATGTGGAATGGAATGTTGAATGGAATGTACTATGCAATGGAATGTGGAATGGAATGTGGAATGCAATGGAACGGAACGTGGAAATGAATGTGGAATGGAATGTATTTGGAAATTAGAATGGAATGGAATGGAATGTGGAAGTGAATGTGGAATGAAATGGAATGGAATATGGAAAGGGATCTGGAATGGAATGGAATGGAATGTGGAAGGGAAAGTGGAAATGAATGAGGAATGGAATGGAATGGGATGTGGAATGGAATGTGGAATCGAATGGAATGGAATGAGGAAGGGAATGTGGAATGGAATGTGGATTGCAATGTGGAATGAAATGGAATGGAATGTAGAATGGAATATGGAATTGAATGGAATGGAATGTCTAATGAAATGTTCAATGCAATGGAATGGAATGTGGAATGCAAAGTGGAATAGAATGTGGAATGGAATGGAATGGAATGTGGAAGGGAATGTGGAATGGAATGTGGAATGGAATGTGCTATGTTATGTGGAATAGAATGTGGAATGGAATGGAATCTGGAATGGAATATGGAATAGTATGCAACGGTATGTGGACTGGAAAGTGGAGTGGCCTGTGGTATAGAACGGAACGGAATGTGGAATGGAATGTGCAATGGAACGTTTTATGGAATGCAATGGAATGTCGAATGCAATGTGCAATGGAATGTTCAATGGATTGTGGAATGGAATAGAAAGGAATGTGGAATGGAACGTGGAATGGAATTCAGTGGTATGTGGCCTGGAATGTGGAGTGGCATGTGGAATAGAACGGAATGGAACGTGGAATGGAATGTGGAATGGAACATGTTATGGAACGGAATGGAATGTGGAATGCAATGTACAATGGAAAGCGGAATTCATGGTGGAACGGTATGGTATGGAATGCGGAATGGATAGTAGAATGGAATGGAATGGAATGGAATGTGGATCTCAAAATGGAATGTGGCGTGGAATGTAATGTGGGATGGAATGGAATGGAATATGGGACGCAAAGAAAAGGAATGTTGAACGGAATGTTGAAAGGAATGGAATGGAATTTGGAATAGAATGTGGAGTGGAATGGAACGGACTGTGGAATGGAATGGAATGGAATGAGGAATGAAAGTGGAATGGAATGGAATGGAACGTGGAATGGAACATAGAATGGAATTGAATGGAATGTGGAATGGAGTTTTTAATGGAATGTGGAATGAAATGTGGAGTGGAACGTGTATTGGAAAGTGGAATGGAGTGGAATGGAAAATGAAATGGAAAGTGGAATGGAAGGTGGAATAAATCGTTGAATGGAATGGAATGGAATGTGGAATTGAACAGTGAATGGAATGTGGAACGAAATAGAATTGAATGTGGAAAGGAATATGGAATGCAATGGAAAGGAATGTGAAATGGAATGGAATTTAATGTGGAATGGAATGGAATGGAATATGGAATGGAATGTGGAAAGGAATGTGGAGTGGCATGTGGAATGCAATGGAGTGTATTGTGGAATGGAATGTGAAATGGTACGTAGAATGGAATGTAATGTGAAATGGAACGTGGAATGGAATGGAATGGAATGAGGAATCAATCGTGGAATGGAACGTGGAATGGAATGCTGAAAGGAAAGTGGAATGGAAAGGAATGGAATGTGGAAAGGAATGGAATGGAATGTGGAATGGAATGGAATGGAATATGGAATGGAATGTGGAATGGAATGTGGAGTGGCACGTGGAATGCAACGGAGTGTAATGTGGAATGGAATGTGAAATGGTATGTAGAATGGAATGTATTGTGAAATGGAACGTGGAATGGAATGGAATGGAATGGGGAAAGGATCGTGGAATGGAACGTGGAATGGAATGTTGAAAGGAAAGTGGAATGGAATGGAATGGAATGTGGAATGGAACGTGGAATGGAATGCAATGGAACGTGGAATGGAATGGAATGGAACATTGTATGGAATGTGCAATGCAATGAGGAATTGATTGTGCAATAGAATGTGGAATGGAACGTGGAATGGAATGGAATGGAAAGTGGAATAGAACGTGGAATGGAATGGAATGGAATGTGGAATGGAATGTGGAATGGAATGGACTATGGAATGGAATGTGGAATGGAATGTGGAATGCAAAGGATTCGAACGTGGAAATGAATGTGGAATGGAAAGTGGAATGGAATGGAATGGAATGTGGCAGGGAATGTGGAATGAAATGGAATGGAATGTGGAAAGGGATCTGGAATGGAATGGAATGGAATGTGGAAGGGAAAGTGGAAATGAATGTGGAATGAAATGGAATGGATTGTGGAATGGAATGTGGAATGGAATGAGGAAGGGAATGTGTAATGGAATGTGGATTGCAATGTGGAATGAAATGGAATAGAATGTAGAATGGAATATGGAATGGAATGGAATGGAATGTCTAATGAAATGTGCAATGGAATGGAATGGAGTGTGGAATGCAAAGTGGAATAGACTGTGGAATTGAATGGATTGGAATTTTGGATGCATTGTGGAATGGAATGGAATGGAATGTGGAAGGGAATGTGGAAGGGAATGTGGAATGGAATGTGGTATGTAATGTGGAATAGAATGTGGAATGGAATGGAATGGAATCTGGAATGGAAGGCGGAATAGTATGCAACAGAATGTGGACTGGAAAGTGGAGTGGTATGTGGTATAGAACGGAATGGAATGTAGAATGGAATGTGGAATGGAACGTTTTGTGGAACAGAATGGAATGTGGAATGCAATGTGCAATGGAATGTTCAACGGACTCTGGAATGTAATGGAAAGGAATGTGGAAAGGAACGTGGAATGGAATGCAGTGGAAAGTGGACTGGAATGTGGAGTGGCATGTGGAATGAAACGGCACTGAAAGTGGAATGGAATGTGGAATGGAATGTGTTATGGAACGGAATGGAATGTGGAATGCAATGTGTAATGGAATGTGGAATTCATGGTGGAATGGAATGGTATGGAATGTGGAATGGAAAGTAGAATGGAATGGAATGAAATGTGGAATACAAAGTGGAATGGAATGGAATGGACAGTGGAATGGAATCTCGAATGGTATGTGTAATGTAAAAGAATGGAATGTAGAATGGAATGGAATGGAATGTAAAATGGATTGGAATGGAATGTGGAATGGATTGGAATGGAATGTGGAATGGAGTGGAATGGAATGTGGAATGCAAAGAAATGGAAAGTGGAATTGAAAGGCGTGGAATTGAAAGGCATGGAACTTGGAATGGGACGTGGAATAGAACATGGATTTCAACGTTGCATGGAACGTGGAATGCAATGTCGAATAGATTGGAATGGAAAGTACAACGGAATTGAATGTAGAAAGAATGGAATGGGATGTGGAATGGAAAGGAATGGAATGCAGAATGGAACGTGGAATGGAATGGAATGGAATGTGGAATGAAATGTGGAATGGAAAAGAATGGAATGTGGAATGGAATGGAATGTGGAAATGAATGGAATGGAATGTGTAATGGAATGGAAAGGAAAGTGAAATAGAATGTGGAAAAATATGTGAAATGGAATGCGGAATGGAATGTGAAACTGAATGAAATGGAAAGTGGAAAGGAATGGAATGGAACGTGAAATGGAATGGAATGGAACTTGGAATGGAACGTGTAAAGGATCATGTAATGGAAAGTGGAATGGAATGTGGAATGGAATGTGGAATGGATGGAATCGAAAGTGGTATGAATCGTTGAATGGAATGGAATGGAATGAAATGTGGAAAGGAATGTGGAATGGAATGCAATGGAATGAAAATGGAATGTGGAATGGAATGGAATGGAATGTGGAATGGAATGGAATGGAATGTGGAATGGAATGGAGTGAAATAGAATTTAAAGTGTAATAGAATGTGGAAAGAAATGTGAAATGGGATATGGAATGGAATGTGGAACGGAATGAATTGCAACGTGGAATGGAATGGAATGGAATGGAAAGGAATGGAATGGAATGGAACGTGGAATGGAACATCGAATGGAACGTAGAATGGAAAGTGGTATGAAATGTGGAATGGAATAGAATGGAATGTGGAATGGAATGTGTAAAGGAATGCAATGGAATGAGAATGGAATGTGGAAGGGAATGGAATGGAATGTGGAATGGAATGTTGAATGGAATGTGGAATGGAATGTGGAATGCAATGGGGAATGGAATGGAATGTAATGTGGAATGGAATGTGGAATGGAATGTGGAAGGGAATATGGAAAGGAACAGAATGGAATGTGGAATGGAATATGGAATGCTGAATGGAATGTGGAATCGAATGTGGAATGGAATGTGGAATGGAACGGAATGGAATGTGGAGTGGAATGTGTAACTGAATGTGGACTGAATCGTGTAATGGAATGTGGAATGGAACGGAATGGAAAGTGGAATGCAACGTGGAAAAGAAAGGAATGGAATGCGGAATGGAATGGAATGGAACGTAGAATGGAATGGAACGGAATTTGGAATGGAATGGAATGGAAAGTGAAATGGAACGTGGAATGGAATGTGGAATTGAATGTTTAATGGAATGGTATGTGGAATGGAATGGAATGGAATGCAATAAATAAATGGAATGGAATGTGGAATGGAATGGAATGGAATATGGAATGGAATGGAATGGAATGGAATGTGGAATGGAATGTAATAGAATACAGTGGAATGGAATGTGGAATGGAATGGACTGTGGAATGGAATATAATGTGGAAAGAATGAAATGGACTGGAATGAAATTGACTGGAATGTGGAATGGATTGGACTGCAATGTGGATGGGAATGAAATGGAATGGAATGGAATGGAATGGAATGTGGAATGGAATGTGGAATGGATTGGAAAGGAAAGTGGAATGGAATGGAAAGGAATGCGGAATGCAAAGGAATGGAATGTGGAATGGAATGGATTTGAATGTGGGATGGAATTTAATTGAATGTGGAATGGAATGTTGGTTGGAATGGAATAAAATGCAGTGGAATAGAATGTGGAAAGGAAAGGAATGGAAAGCAGAAAGGAATAGAATGTTGAATGGAATGAATTGGAATGGAAAGAAATGGAAAGGAATGTGGAAAGGAATGGAATGGAATGTGGAAAAGAATGTGGAATGGAATGGATTAAAATGTGGAATGTAATGTGGAATGGAATGTTTAATGGAATGTGTAATGTAATGGAATGGAATGGAATGTGGAAAGGAATGTGGAAAGGAATTTGGAATGGAATGGAAGCAAATGTGGAATGGAACGAGGAAAAGAATGGAATGGAATGCAGAATGTAATGGAATGGAATGTGGAGTGGAATGGAATGGAATGTGGAATGGAACATAACGGAACGTGGATTGGAAAGTGGAATGGAATGTGGAATGGAATGTGGAATGTAATGGTATGAGGAATGGAGTGGAATGGACGCAATCAATGAATGTAATGGAATTTGGAAAGGAATGGAATGAAATATGGCATGGAATGGAATGGAATGGAATGTGGAATGCAATGGAATAGAATACATTGAAAAGGATTGTGGAATGGAACAGAATGTGAAATGGAATGAAATGGAATGCAATGAAATAGAATGGAATGAGGAATGGAATGGAATGCATTGTGGAATGGAATGGAATGGAATAGAATGTGAAATGGAATGGAATGGAATGTGGAATGCAATAGAATGTCGAATGCAATAGAATGTCGAATGAAATGGAATGGAATGGAATGGGGAATGGAATGGAATGAAGCGTGGAATGGATTAGAATGGAACGTGCAATGCAATGGAAAGGAATGTGGAATTCAATGGAATGGAATGTCCAACGGAAAGCGGAATGGAATGGAATTGAATGTGCAATGGAATGTGGAATGTAATCAAAAAGAATGTGAAATGGAAAGAAACGGAATGTGGAATGGAATGTGGAATGGAATGTGCAATGCAACGTGGATTGGAATGTGGAATGGAATTTGCAGTGGAATGTGGAATGGAATGTGGAATGGAAAGTGGAATGGAACGGAATACAATGTGAAATTGAACGTGGAATGGAACATGGAATGGAACATGGAAAGGAATGTAGAATGGAATGTGGAATGGAAAGTGAAATGGAATGGAATGGATTGTGGAATGGAAAGTGGAATGGAATGTGGAATTGAACATGGAATGGAACATAGAATGGAAAGTGGTATGGGATGTGCAATGGAATGTGGAATGGAAAGTGGAATAGAAAGGAATGCAACGTGGAATGGAACATGGAATGATATGGAATGGAAAGTGCAACGGAAAGTGGAAAAGAACATGGAAAGTAATGTGGAATGGAACGTGGAATGGAATGTGGAATTTAATGTGGAAGGCAATGTGGCATGGAATGGAATGGAATGGAATGTGGAATGGAAAGTGCAATGGTTCCTGTAATTGAACGTGGAATGGAACAGGAAGGGAATGTGGTATGGAATGTGGAATGGAGCATGGAATGGATTGGAATGTTGAATGGAACGTGGAATGGAATGGAATGGAATGAGGAATGGAATGTGGAATGGACTGTGGAATGGAATGGAATGGAATGTGTAATGGAATGGAACAGAATGTGTGATGGAAAGGCATGTAACCTGGAATGGGAGGTGGAATGGAACATGGAATACAACGTGGAATGGAACATGGAATGGAACGTCGAATGGAATGGAATGGAATGTGAAATTGAATGGAAAGGAATTAGGAATGGAAAAGAATGGAATGTGGAATGGAACGTGGAATGGAACGTGGAATTGAATGGAATGGAATGGAACGTGGAATAGAATGGAATGGAACATGGAATTGAACGTAGAATGCAACGTGGAATTGAAAGTGGAATGGAACGTGGAATGGAAAGTGGAATGGAATGGAATGGAAAGTGGAATGGAATGGAATGGAATGTGGAATGGAACGAAATGGAATGTGGAATGGAAAGGAATGCAACTTGGAATGGGATGTGAAACGGAACATGGAATGCGACGTGGAATGGAAATTGGAATGGAATGTAGAAAGGAATGCAATGGAATGGAATGGAATGCGAAATGGAATGGAATGGGGTGGAATATAGAACGGAATGGAATGGACTGGAATGGAATGTGGAATGGAATGGAATGGAATGGAATGGAATGGAATTGAATGTAGAAAGGAATGTGGAATTGATGGAACGGAATGTGAATTTGAATGGAATGGAATGTGGAATGGAATGAGCAATGGAATAAATGCAGTGGAATGTGAAACGAAATATGGAAAGGAATGGAATGGAATGTTGAATGGAGTGTGGAAAGGAATGGAATAGAAAGTGGAATGGAATGTGCAATGGAATGTGAAATTGATTGAGGAATGGAATGGAATGGGATGTGGAAAGGAATGGAATGCATGGTGGAAAGGAACGTGGAATGGAATATGGAAGGGAATGTGGAATGGAATGGTACGTGGAATGGAATGGAATAGAATGCAATAAATGAATGGAATGAAATGTAGAATGGAATGGAATACAATGGGCAATGGAATGGAATGGAATGGAATGTTGGTTGGAATGTAATAAAATGCAGTGGAATGAAATGTGGAAAGGAAAGGAATAGAATGTGCAAAGGAACAGAATGTGCAAAGGAACAGAATGTGGAATGGAATGAAATGGAACCGAAAGAAATGGAATGGAATGTGAACTGGAGTGGAATGGAATGTGGAATGGAATGGAATGCGAAATGGAGTGGAATGGTATGTGGAATGCAATAGAATGTGGAATGCAAAGGAATGGAATGGAATGGAGAATGGTACGGAATGGAATTGAATGGAATGTAGAAAGGAATGTAATGGAATGTGGAATGGAATAGAACATGGAATGGAATGAAGTGGTATGGAATGCGGAATGGAATAGAATGGAATGGAATGTGGAATGGAATGGAATGGAATGGAATTGTTTGGAATGTGGAATGGAGTGCAGTGAAATGTGGAATGGAATAGAATGTGGAATGGAATCAAATGGAATGGATTGTGGAACGGAATAGAATGTGGAATGGAATGAAGTGGAATGGAATGTTTAACGGAATGGAATCGAATGCAATGTGGAATGGAATGGAATGGAAATGAATAGAATGTGGAATGGAATGGAGTGGAACGTCGAATGGCACGTGGAAAGGAACATGGAATGGAATGTGGCATATAACGAATTTGCAATGGAGTGGAATGAACTATTGAATGGAACGGAATGCAATGGAATGGAATGGAATGGAATTGAATGTGAAATGCCATGGAATGGAATGTGGAATGGAATGTGTAAAGGAATGGAATGGAGTGGAATGTGGATTGGAATGTGGAATGGAATGGAATGGAATGTGAAATTGAATGGAATGGAATGGGGAAAGGAATGGAATGGAATGCGGAATGGAATCGGTTGCAGTGTGGAATGGAATGTGGAATGGAATGGAATGGAATGGAATGGAAAGCGGAATGGAATGGAATGGAATATGGAATGGAATGGGAATGGAACGGAATGAAACGTGGAATGGAATGGAATGGAATGGAATGGAATGTGCAATGGAAATGACTGGAACTTGGAATGGAATGGAATGGAATGGAATGGAATGGAACGTGCAATTGAATGGAATTGGATGGGGAATAGAATGTAGAATGGAATGGAATGGAAAGTGGAATAGAATAGAATGGAAGTGAGTGTGCAATGGAATGTGGAATGGAAAGTTGAATGGAATGGAATGGAATGTGGAATGGAATTGAGCTTGGAATGGAATGGAATGGAATGTGGATTGGAATGGAATGGAATGGAAATTGGAATGGATTGGAATGGAATGGAATGTGGAATTGAATGGAATGGAATGTGGAAGGCAATGGAATGGAATGGAACGTGGAATTGAATGGAATGGAATGCAAAGTTGAATGCAATGCAATGTAATGGAACGTGGAATTGAATGGAATTCAACGGGGAATGGAATGTGGAATGGAATGTGGAATGGAATTGAATGGAAAGTGGAATGGAATGGAATGGAATGTGGAATAGAATGGAATGGAAAGGAATATGCAACGGAATGTGGAATGTAATGTTGAATGGAATGGAATGGAATGTGTAATGGAATTGAACTTGGACTGGAATGGAATGGAATGTGGATTGGAATTGAATGGAATGGAATGTGGAATGGAATGGAATGGAATGGAAAGTGAAATGGAATTTGGAATGGAATGTGGAATGCAATGAAATGCAACGTGGAATGGTATAGAATGGAATGTGGAATGGAAAGTGGAATGGAGTGGAACATGGAATGGAATGTGTAATGGAATGTGTAATGGAATCTGGAATGGAATGAGGAGTGAAATGTGTAATGGAATATGGAATGAAATGTAGCATGGAATGTGGAAAGGAACGGAATTGAATGTGGAATGGAATGGAATGGAATGTGGAGTGAAATGTAGCATGGAATGTGGAATGAAACCTGGAATGGAACGTGGAAAGGAAAGGAATGGAAAGTGGAATGGAATGGAAGGGAATGGAATGGAATGTGCAATGGAATGTAATGCAATGTTTAATGGAATGGAATATGGAATGGAGTGGAATGTGGAATGCAACGGAATGAAAGGGAATGGAATGTAGAATGGAATGTGGAATACAATGTGGAATAGAAAGTGGAACGGAAAGAAATGGAATGGAACAAAAAATGGAATGGAATAGATTGGAATGTAGAAAGTAATGTGGAATGGAATGGAATGGAATACAGAAAGAAATGGATTGGAACATAGAAAGGTATGTGGAATGGAGTGCAATGAATTATGGAATGGAACGGAATGGAATGTGGAATGGAACGTGTAAAGGAAAGTGGAATGGAATGGAAAGAAATGGAATGTGGAATGGAATGAAACGTGGAATGGAATGGAATGGAATGGAAAGTGCAATGGAATGGAATGGAATGAAATGCAATGGAATGGAATGGAATGTGGAATGGAATGGAATGGAAAGTGGAATAGAATGGAATGGAACGGAATGTGTAATGGAATGGAACAGAAAGCGGTATGGAATTGAAAGTGGAGTGGAATATTGAATGGAATGGAATGTGGAATGGTTTGTAACTGAATGGTATGGTATATGGAATGGAATTTAATGGAATGTGGAATGGAATTGGGAAAGGTATGGAATAGAACGCATAATGGAACGTGGAAGGGAACATGGAATGGAACGTAGAATGGAATGTGGAATGGAAAGAGGAAAGGAATCTGCATTGGAATGTGGAATGGAAAATGGAATGGAATGGAATGGAACATTGAATGGAACGTATAACGGAATGGATTGCAATGTTGAATGGAATGTGGAATTGAATGTGGAATGGAATGGAATGTGGAAAGGAATGGAATGAAATGTCGAATGGAAAGTGGAACGGAATGCAATGCAAAGTGGAATGGAATGTGGAATTGAATGTGGAAAGGAGTAGAATGGAATGTGGAATGGAACGGAATGAAACGTGGAAAGGAACGTGGAATGAAATGAGGAAGGGAATGTGGAGTCTAACGAGGAATGAAACTTGGAATGGAAAGTGTAATAGAACGTGCAATGGAATTTAATGGATGTGGAATGAAAAGGAGTTTAACGTGGAATGGAACTTCAAATGGAACTTCAAATGGAACGTGGAATGGGTTGTGGAATGAAATGTGGAATGGAATAGAATGGAATGTGGAATGGAATAGAATGGAATGTTGAATGGAATAGAATGGAATGTGGAATGGAATGGAATGGAACGTGCAATGGAAAAGAATGGAATGTGTAGTGGTAACGAATGGAATGTGGAATGCAAAGGAATATTATGGAATGTGGAATGGAAAGGAATGAAATAGAATGGAACGTGGAATGGAATGGGATGGAATATGGAATGCAAAGGAATGCAATGTGGAACGGAAGGGGATGGAATGTGGAATGGAATGTAGTGGAATATGGAATGAAATGGAATGGAATGTGGAATGGAATGGAATGGAATATGGAATGAAAAGGAATGGAACTTGGAACGGAATTTGGAATGGAATTCGGAATGGAATGGAAAGGAATCCAATGTGGGAATATATGGAATGGAATGTGGAGTGGAATGGAATTGAATGCGGAATGGAATAGAATGGAATGTGGAAAGGGATATGGAATGGAATGTGGAAAGGAATGTGGAATGTAATGGAAAGAGATGTGGAATGAAATGGAATGGAATGTGGAATGGGGTGCAACGTGGAAAGAAAGGAATAGAATGTGGATTGGAATGTAATTGAATGTAGATTGGAATGGAATGTAAAGGAATGGAACGTGGAATGGAATGTGAAAAAGAATTTGGAATGGAATGTGAAACAGGATGTGGAATGCAATGTGGAATGTAATGAAATGCAACCTGGAATGGAATGCAGTGGAACATGGAATGGAATGGAATGCAACGTGTAATGGAATATAGTATGGAACGTGGAATGTAATATGGAATGGAATGGAATGTGGTGGGGTATGTGAAATGGAATGGAATGCAAAGTGGAATGAAATGTGGAATGCAATGGAATGGAATAGAATGTGAAATGGAATGTGGAAAGGAAAGTGAAATAGAATGTGGAATAGAATGTTGAATGGAATGTGTAATGGAATGGAAAGGAATGTGAAATGCAATGTGGAAAGGAATGTTAAATGGAATGTAGAATGGAATGTGGAATGCAATGAAATTGAAACTGGAATGGAATGGAACGGAATGGAATTTAACATGGAATGGAACGTCGAATGGAATGTGGAATGGTATGGAATGAAATGTAGAATAGAATGGAATGGAATGTTGAATGGAATGTGGAATGGAAGGTGGAATGGAATGTGGAATGGAATGGAATGGAATGAGGAATGGAATATGGAATGGAATGGAACGAAATGTGGATTGGAATGTATAATGGAAAGGAACGGAATGTGGAATGGAATTGAATGGAAGGAGGAATGGAATGGAAAGGAACGTGGAATGGAATGGAATGGAATGAGGAATGGAATATGGAATGGAATGGAACGAAATGTGGATTGGAATGTATAATGGAAAGGAACGGAATGTGGAATGGAATTGAATGGAAGGAGGAATGGAATGGAAAGGAACGTGGAATGGACTGCAATGGAATGGTATGGAATGTGGAATGGAATGGAATGGAATGTGGAATGGAACGTGGAATGTAACGTGCAATGGAATGTGGAACTTAACGTGGAATGGAATGCAATGGAATGTGAAATGGAATGGAATGCAATGCAATGGAATCCGGAATGGAAAGCAACGGAATGAGGAATGGAAAGGAATGGAATGGAATGTGGAATTGAATGGAATGTAATGTAGAATGGAATGGAAAGGAACGTGGAATGGAATGTGAAATGGAATGTGGAATGGAATGTGGAATAGAATGGAATGAAAAGTGGAAAGGGATGGAATGGAATGTGTAATAGAATGGAATGTGAAAAGGAATGTGGAATGGAATGGAATGGAAGGTGGAAAGGAATGTGGAATGGAATGGAATGGGATGTGGAATGGGACGGAATGGAATGTGGAATGGAATGGAATGGAATGAGGAATGGAATAGAACGTGGAATGGAATGGAATGGAATGTGGATAGAAATTGTATGCAATGTGGAATAGAATGGAATGGAATGTAACGTGAAATGGAATGTATAATGAAATTTGGAAAGGAATGTGGAATGGAATGAATTGGAAAGTGGAATGGAGTGTAGTGGAACGTGGAATGGAATGAAATGGAACGTGTAATGGAACGTTGAAAGGAATGCGAAATGGAATGTAGACTGGAATGTGGCATTGAATGAAATGGAACGTGGAATGGAATGGAATGTGGAATGTAATGTGGATAGATCAGAAAGGTATGTGAAATGGAACTTGGAATGGAAAGCGGAATGGAAATTGGAATGGAATGGAATCGAATGGAATGTGGAGTGCAGTGTGGAATGGAAAGTGGATTGGAATGTGGAATGGAAAGTTCAATGAAATGGAATGGAATGTGGAATGTAATCTGGAATAGAATGTGGAATGGAAGATGGCATGGAATGGAATGGAACGTGGAATGGAACGTGGAACGGAATGTGGAAAGGAACATGGAATGTAATGTGGAATGGTACGTGGAATGGATTGTGGAATGGAATGGAATGAAATGTGGAATGGAATGTGGAAGGGAAGGTGGAATGGAATGTGGAATGTATTGTGGTATGGAAAGGAATGGATGTGGAATGAAACTTGGAATGGAATGCATTGGAATGGGGAATGGAATGTGGAATGGAAAGCAGAATGCAATGTAATGGAATGAGGAATGGATTGTGGCTTTGAAAATGGAATGCAATGGAATGGAATGTGTAACGGACTGTGGAATGGAATGGAATGGAACGTGGAATGGAAAGTTTAATGGAACGAGGAATGGAACGTGGAATAGAATGTGGAATAATTGGAATGTAATTGATTGTGGAATGGAATGGAAAGGAATATGTAATGGAATGTGAAATGGATTGTGGAATGGAATGTTGAATGGAATGGAATAGATTGTGCAATGGAATGAGGAAAGGAATGTGAAAGGGGACATGGAATGGAATGGAATGGAATGGAATATGGAATAGAATGTGCAATAGAATGTGGAATGGAATGTGGAATGGAATGGAATGAAACGGAATGTGGGATGGAATGTGAAAAAATGTGGAATGGAATATGGAATGGAATGAAATTGAATGTGGAATTGAATGGATTTCAATGTGGAAAGGTATGTGTAAGGGAATGAAATGCAATGTGGAATGGAACTGAAAGGAATGTGTAATAGAATGTGGAATGGAATGTGGAAAGGAATGGAACGGAGTGCGGAATGGAATGTGGAATGTTGTGTGCAATGGAATGTGGAATGGAACGGAATGGAATGTGTAATGGAACGTGGAATGGAGTGTGGAATGGAAAGTGGAATGGAATGGAATGGAATGTGGAATGAAACATGGAAAGTAATGTCGAATGGAATGTGGAATGGAAAGTGGAACGGACTGGAATGCAACGTTAAAAGGATTGGAATGGGATGTGGAATGGAAAGCGGAAGGGAATGGAATGCAACATGGAATGGAACATGGAATTGAACGTGGAGTGGAATGGAATGGAGCACGGAATGGAACGTGCAATGCAACATGGAATGGAATGGAATGGAAAGTGGAATGGAATATGGAATGGAATGTGGAAAGGATCAGAATGTGCAAAGGAAAGGAAGGGAATGTGGATTGGAAGGGAATGGAAGGTGAAATGGAATGTGGATTGGAATGTGGAATGGAATGGAATGGAACGTGGAATGAAATGGAAAGGAACGTGGTATGAAATGTGGAATTGAACGTGGAATGGAATGGAATGTGGAATGGAATGGAATGGAATGTGAAATGGGATGTGAAATGTAATGTGGAATGGAATGTGGAATGTAATATGGAATGGTGTGGAATGGAATATGGAATTGAATGGATTGGAATGTGGAATAGAATGTGGCATGGAATGGAATTGATTGTCGAATGGAATGGATTGGATTGAGGAATGCAATGTGAAAAGGTAAGTGGAATGGAATGGAATGGAATGTGAAATGGAATGTGGAATGGAATGGAAAGGAATGTGGAACGGAATGGGGAATGGAATGTGTAATGGAATGTGGAGCGGAATGGAATGGAATGTGGAATGGAAAGTGGAATCGTATGGAATGGAAAGTAGAATGGAACATGGAATGGAACGTGGACAGCAACGTGCAATGGAATGTGGAATGGAATGAAATGGAATGTACAATGCAGTGGAATGAAATGTGGAATGGAATGTGGAATGGAATGGAATGGAATGGAATGGAATTTGGAATGGAAAGTGGAATGGAATGCAAAGGAATGTGAAAGGGAATGTGAAATGGATTGGGGAATGGAATGTGGAATGGAATATGGAATGGTGTGGAATGGAATATGGAATTGAAAGTAAAGGAAGGTGGAATGGAATGTGGAGTGGAATGCAATTGAATGTCGAATGGAATGGAATGCCTTGTGGCAAGTAATGGTAAGCAATGTGGAATCGAATGGGGAATGAAATGTGTAATTGAACGTGGAACGGAATGGAATGGAATGTGGAATGGAACATGGAATGTTATGGAATGGAACATGGAATGGAACGTTGAATGGAAAGTGGAATGGAACGTTGAATGTAATGTGGAATGGAAGATACAATGGAATGTGCAATGGAATGTGGAAGGGAACGTGGAATGGAAAGAAATCGAACATGGAATTCAACATGGAACGGAATGGAATGCAACGTGGAATGGAATGGGCAATGGAATGTGGAATAGAACGTGGAATGGAATGAGAATTGAACGTAATGGAATGTGGAATGGAATATGGAAAGGAATTGAATGGAATATGGTAAGGAAAGTGGAATGGAATGTGAAATGTAATGGAATGAAATGTGGAATGAAATGTGGATTGGAATTGAACAGAATATGGAATGGAATGGAATGTGGACTGGAATGCATTGTAAAGTGGAATGGATGGTGTGATGTAATGGAATGGAATCTGGGATGGAATGTGGAATGTATTGTGGAGAGGAATGCAATGGAATGTGGAACGGAATGTGGAATGGAATGGAATGGAATGTGGAATGGAATGTGGAATGGAATGGAATGGAATGTGGAATGGAATTTGGAATGGCGTGGAATGGATTGAGGAATTGAATGGAATGGAATGTGGAATGGAACGTGGAATGGAATGTGGAATGAAATGTGGAATGGAATGGAATGGAAATTGGAATGGACCATGGAGTGGAATGAAAAGGAACATGGAATGGAACGTGGAATGGAACGTGGAATGGAACGTGGAATGGAACGTGGAATACAATGTGAATTGGAACTTGGAAAGGAATGTGCAAAGGAATGTGGAAAGGAACGTGGAATGGAATGGAATGGAACGTGGATTGGATAGTGGAATTGAATGGATGGAACGTGTATTGGAAATTGGAATGGAATGTGGAATGCAATGTGGAATGGAACGTGGAGGGGAACGTGGAATGGAACATGGAATACAATGTGAAATGGAACTTGGAAAGGAATGGGCAATGGAATGTGGAAAGGAACGTGGAATGGAATGGAATGGAACGTGGATTGGATAGTGGAATTGAATGGATGGAACGTGGATTGGAAATTGGAATGGAATGTGGAATGTAAAGTGGAATGGAACGTGGAGTGCAATGTAATGGAATATGGAAAGGAACGTGGAATGGAATGGAATGGAATGTGGAATAGATAGTGGAATGGAATGGAATGGAATGTGAAATGGATCGTTGAATGGAACGGGGAATGGAATGTGGAATGTAATGGAAAGGAATGCGGAATGAAAGGGAATGGAATGTGGAAAGGAATGTGGAATAGAATGTAAAGGAATGGAATGCGGAAACGAAAGGAATGGAATGTGGAATGGAAAGAATGGAATGTGGAATGGAATGGAATGTTATGGAAAGTAGAATGGAATTGAATGGAATGGAATGGAATGTGGAATGGAAGGGAATTTAGCGTAGAATGCAAAGGAAAGGATTATGGATTGGAAAGCAATGGAAAGTGGAATGGAATGGAATGGAATGGAAAGTGAAATGGAATGTGGATTTTAATAAGAAATGGAATGTTTAATGGAATGTGGAATGGAATTAAATGGAACGTGGAATGGAACGGAATGGAAAGTCGAGTGGAATGGAATGGAAGCTGGAATGGAAAGTGGAATGGAACTCGCAATGGAGTGTGGAATAGAATGTGGAAGGAATGTAGAATAGAATGGAATGGAATGTGGAATGGAATTAAATGGAATGCAGAATGGAATGTGGAATGGAATGGAATGGAAGGTGGAATGGTATGTGGAATGGAATGTATTGTGTAATGGAATGTCATTGAATGGTATGGAATATGGAATGGAATGAAATGTGCAGCGGAATCTGGAATGGGATGGAATGGAATGTGGAATGGAATGTGGAATGGAACATGGAATTGAAAGTGGAATGGAACACGGAATGGAACGTGGAATGTGACGTGGAATGAAAGTGGAATGGAATGTAATTCAAACTGGAACGGAACAGAATGTAATGTGTAATGGAATGAGAATGGAATGGAATGAAATGGAATAGAATGTGGAAAGGAATGCAATGGTATGTGTAATTGAAAGGAATTGAATGTGGAATGGAAAAGAATGATATGGAATGTGGAATGGAATTGAATGGAATGGAATGGACTGTGGAAAGGAATGGAATGGAATGTGGAATAGAATGGAATGAAACGTGGAAGGCAATGTGAAACGGAATGTGGAATGGAATGTGGAATGGAACGTGGAATGGAATGTGGAACGGAAAGTGGAATTTAATGGAATGGAATGGCGAAAGGAACGTGGAATGGAATGGGGAATGCAATCAGGAATGGAGTGCAATGAATGTGGAATCGAATGGAAAGGAATTCGAATGTTGAATGGAATGTGGAATGGAATGTGGAATGCAATGGTATAGAATGTGGAATGGAATGTGGAATGGAGTGGAATGGAATGTGGAATGGAATGTGGAGTGGAATGGATTGTGGAATGCAATGTGGAATAGAACGGAATGGAATTTGGAATTGAATGTGGAATGGAATGTGGAATGCAACGTGAAATGGAACGTGGATTGGAATGGAATGGAACGTGAATGGAAGGTGGAATGGAATGGAATGGAATGTGGCATGGAACGTGGATTGGAATGGAATGTGGAATGGAACGTGGAGTGTAATGGAATGTAAAGTGGAATGGAATGAAATGGAATTTAAAATGGAATCTGGAATGGAATGGAATGGAATTTGGAATGGAATGTTGAATATAATGTGGAGTGGAATGTTGAATGCAACTTGGTATGGAAAGTGGAATGGAATTTGGAATGGAAAGTGGAATAGGATGTGGAATGGAATAGAATGCAATGTGGAATGGAATGGTATGGAAAGGAATGGAATGGAATGTGGATTGGAATATTATGAAATGTGCAATGGAATGTTGAATGGAATGGAATGGAATGGAATGTAGAATTGAAGGTGAAATCTAATGGAATGGAATGTGGAATGGAATATGGAATGGATTGTAGAATGGAATGGAATGTAATGGAATGTGGAATGTAATGGAATGGAATGGAGTGTGGAATGGAAGGTGGAATTGAATGCAATGGAAGGTGGAATAAAACGTGGATGGAAAAGCATGGCATATGTTATGGAAGGGAATAGAATGTGGAATTGAATGGAATGGAATGTGGAATGGAATTGAATGGAATGTGGAACGGAGTGGAATGGAATTGAATGGAATGTGCAATGGAATGTTATGGAATGGAATGGAATGGAATGTGGAATGGAATGGAATTGAATGGTATGTGGATTGCAATCGAATGAAATATGGAATGGAATGGAATGGAATGGAATGTGGAATTGAAGTTGAAATGGAATGGAATGGAATGTGGAAAGGAGTGTGGAAAGGAGTGGAGTGGAATGTGGAATGGAAGGTGGAATGGAATGGAATGGAATATGTTATTCAATGGAATGAAACCTGGAATGAAACGTGGAATGGAACATGGAATGGAACTTGGAATGGAACGTAGAATGCAAGTTGGAATGGAATGTGGAATGTAATTGAATGGAATGTGGAATGTAATTGAATGGAATGCAATGTGGAATGGAATGGAATGGAATGCAATGTGGAATGGAATGGAATTGAAAGTGGAACGGAATGTGGAATGGAACGGAATGGAATGTGGACTGCAAAGTAATGGAAAGAAATGTGGAATTAAATGGAATGGGATGTGGAATGGAATGGAATAGATTGTGCAATGGAATGGAATGGAACGTGGATTAGAATGTGGAATGGCATGTGGAATGGAATGTGGAATGTAATTGAATGGAATGTGGAATGGAAGGTAATGGAATGGAAGGTGGAATAGAATGCAATGATATGGAATGGAATGCAGAATGGAATGGAACAGAATGTAGAATGGAATCTTCAGTGTATTGTGGAATGGAATGTAAAATGGAATGTGGAATGGAAAGGAATGTAATGTGCAATGTAATGTGGAATGGACTGTGCAATGGAAAGTGGAATGGAATGGAATGGAATGTGGGGTGGAACGTGGAATGGAATGAAATGGAACGTTGAGTGGAACGTGGAATGGTACGTGGAAGGGAACTTGGAATGGAATGAAATGTGGAACGGAATAAAAAGGAATGTGGAATGGTATGTGAAATGGAATGTGGAAAGGACTGTTGAATGGAATGTTGAATGGAATGCAAAGGAATATGGAATGGAATGTGGAATGAAATCTGGAATGGAATGTGGAATGGAATGTCGAAGTGAATATGAAATGGAATGGAATGGATTGTGGAATGGAATGTGGAATAGAAAGTGGAATGGAATGTGGAATGTAATGGAATGGAATGTGGAATGGAATGTGGAATAGAATTTGGAAAGTAATGTAGAATGGAATGGAATG
This sequence comes from Pongo abelii, assembly GCF_028885655.2. Taxonomy (NCBI): domain Eukaryota; kingdom Metazoa; phylum Chordata; class Mammalia; order Primates; family Hominidae; genus Pongo; species Pongo abelii. Next base: position 5,774,087 of record NC_085929.1, on the reverse strand, counting down.
CGGAATGGAAAGGATTGGAATGTGGAAAGGAATGTGGAATGGAATGCAAAGGAATGCGGAATGGAAAGGAAAGGAATGTGGAATGGAATGTGGAATGGAACGGAATGGAACGTGGAATGGCATGTGGAATGGAGTGTGGAATTGAATGTGGAATAGAAAGGAATAAAATGTGGAATGGAATGTGGAAAGGAGTGTGGAATGGAATGGGGAAAGGAAAGGAAAGGAATGTGGAATGGAATGTGGAATCGAATGTGCAATGGAATGGAGTGGATAGTGGAATTGAATTGAATGGAATGGTATGGAATATGGAATGGAATGCAATGGAATATGGAATGGAACGTGGAATGGAACGTGAAATTGACCGTGGAATGGAATGTGGAAACGAAGGAGGAATGGAAAGGAATGGAAAGTTAAATGGAATGTGGAATGGAATGGAATGGATCATGTAATGGACTGTGGGATGTAATGGAATGGAATGTGGAATGGAATGTGGAATGGAACGTGGAATTGAATTTGGAATGGAATGTGTAATGGAATGTGGAATGTAGTTTAATTGAAAGTGGAATGGAATGGAATGGAATGTGGAGTTGAATGGAATGGAATGGAACATGGAATAGAATGAAGTAGAATGGAATGGAATGCGGAATGGATTGAAATGGAATGTGGAAATCCATGTAATGGAATGGAATGTGAAATGGAATGTAAAGGAATGCCGAATGTATTGGAGTGGAATGTGGAACTGAATGGAATGGAAAGTAGAATGGAATGTGGAATGGAAGGTTTAATGGAATTTGGGATGGAATGGAATTTAATGAGGAATGGAATGGAATGGGATCTGTAATAGAATGTAATGGAATGGAATGTGAAAAGGAAGCTGCAATGGAATGGAATGGAATGGAATGCGGAATGGAATGGAATGGAATGTAGAATGGAATATGGAATGGAATGGATTGGAATGTGGAATGGAATGTGGAATTCAATATGGAATTAAATGAGGAAAGTAATGGAATGGAATGGAATGGAATATATTGTGGAATGGAATGGAATGGAATGTGGAATAGATTTGAATGGAATGTGGAATGGAATGGAATGGAATGCAATGTGGAATGGAATGTAATGGAATGAAATGGAATACGGAATAGAATGTGGAATGGAATGGAATGGAATGGAAAGTGCAATGGAATGGAATTGAATGTGGGATGGAATGGAATGGAATGGAATGGAATGTGGAATGGAATGGAATGGAATGGAATGGAATGTGGAATGGAATGGAATGGAATGGAATGGAATGTGGAATGGAATGGAATGGAATGGAATGGAATGACAGATTGAATGGAAAGAGGAATGGAATTTGAAACGGAATGGAATGGAATGCAATGTGGAATGGAAAGGAAAAGAATGTGGAAAGGAATGGAATGGAATGCAATGGAATGGGGAATGCAATGGAATGGTATGGAATGGAATGGAATGTGGAATGGAATGGAATGGAATGTGGAATGGAATGGAATGAAATGTGGAATGGAACGGAACGGAATGGAATTTAATGTGGAATGGAATGGAAGGGAATGTGGAATGGAAAGGAAACGAATGTGGAAAGGAATGGAATAGAATAGAATTGAATGTGGAGTGGAATGGAATCTAATGGAAAGTGTCATGGAATCGAATGAAATGTTGAATGGAATGGAAGGCAATGTGGAATGCAATTTGGAATGAAACTAGGAATGCAATGGAATGGAACGTGGAATGGATAGTGGAATGGAATATGGAATGGAAGGTGTAATGTGGAATAGAATGGAATAGAATGTGGATTGGAATGGAATTGATTGTGGAATGGAATGGAACGGAATGGAATATGGTATGGCATCGAATGGAATATGGAATGGAATGGAATGGAATGTGGAAAGGGATGGAATGGAATGTGCAATTGAATGGAATGGAATGGAATGGAATGTGGAATGGAATGTAAAGGAATGTGGAATGGAAAGGAATGGAATGGAATATGGAATGGAATGGAGTGATTAATGGAATGGAATTGAATGGAATGGAATATGAAAAGGAATGGAATAGAATGTGGAATGGAATGGAATGGAAAGCAGAATGGAAATGAATGGAATGTGAAATGGAATGAAATGGAATGGAATGGAAAGTGGAATGGAATAGAACTTGCAACGGAATGTGCAATGGATTGGAATGGAAAGTGGAAAGTACCGTAAAGTCATGTTGAATGGAATGGAATATAATGTGGAATGGAATTTAATGTAATGTGTAATGGAATACTATGGAATGTGGAATGGAAGGGAATTGAAAGTGGAATGGAATGGAATGGAATGGAACGTGGAATGGAAAGAAAAGGAACGTGTAAAGGGATGGATTGGAATGCGGAATGGAATGTAATGTAACGTGGAATGCAATGGAATGGAACATGGAATGGAATGCAATGGATTGGAATGTGTAATGGAATGGAATGGAATGTGGAATGGAATGGTATGGAAAGTGGAATGGAATGGAATGTAATGTGGAAAGGAATGAGCAATGGAATGGAATGAAATGGAATGGAATGTGGAATGGATAGAATGGAATGGAATGGAACGCAGAAGGGAATGGAATGGAATGTGGAATGGAATGGAATGTGGAATGGAATGTGGAATGGAAAGGAATGGAATCGAATGGAATCGGGAATGGAATAGAACGGAATGGAATGTGGAATGGAAAGGAATCTAGAATGGAATGGAATGGAATGGAATGTGGGATTGAATGGAATTGAATGTGGAAAGGAATGGAATGGAACGGAATGTGGAATGGAATGGAATGGAATGGAATTGAATGTGGAATGCAATGTAGTTTATTGGAATGTAATGGAATTGAATGTGGAATGCAATGTAGTTTATTGGAATGTGGAATGCAATGGAATGTGGAATGGAATGGGAAATGGAATGGAATGGAATGGGGAAAGCAAAGGAATGGAATGGAATGTGGAATGGAATGGAATATGCAATGGATTGGAATGGAATGGAATGTGGAATGGAATGGAATGGAATATGGAAATGAATGGAATGGAATGGAATGGAATGGCATGGAATATGGAATGGATTGCAATGGAATGGATTGGAATGTGTAATGGAATCGAAAGAAATGTGGAACGGAATGGAATTGCATGTGGAATGCAAAGTGGAATGGAACGTGGAATCGAATGGAAAGTGGAATGGAAAGTGGAATGGATAGTGTAATGGAACGTGGAATGGAACGTGGAATGGAATGTGGAATGTGGAATGTAATGCAATGGAATGTGGATTTAAATGGAATTGAATGCGGAATGGAATGGAATGGAATGGATTGGAGAATGGCATGGAATTGAATGTGGAATGGAATCGAATGGAGTGGAAATTGGAATGAAATGGAATGGAAAGTGGAATGGAATTGAATGGAATGGAATGTGGAATGGAATGGAGTGGAATGGAATGTGGAATGGAATGCCATGGAACGGAGTGTAATATGGAATGGAATGGACTGGAATGTGGAATGAATTGGAATGGAATGGGGAATGGAATGGGATGGAATAGAATGGAATGTGAAATGGAATGGAATGGAATGTGTAATGGAATGGAGTTTAATGGAAAGTGGAATGGAATGAAATGGAAGGGAATGGAATATGGAATGGAATGGAATGGGTAATGGAATGTCGAATGGATTGGAATGGAATGGAATGGAATGTGGACAGGAACAGAATGGAATGGAATGGAAAGTGGAAAGGAACAGAATGGAATGGAATGGAATGTGGAATGAAATGAACAGGAATGTGGAAAGTAACGGAATGTAAAGTGGAATGGAATAGAAGGGAATATGGAATGGAATGGAAAGGAAGGTGGAACGGAATGGAGTGGAATGTGGAAAGGAATGGAGTGTAATGTGGAATGCAATGGCATGGAATGTGGAATGGAATTGAATGGAATATGGAAATGAATGTGCAAAGGAATGGAATGAAATGGCATGGAATGTGGAATGGAAGGGAATGGAATGTGGAATGGAAAGGAATGTGTAATGGAATGTGGAATTGAATGTAATGGAATGTGGAATGGAAAGGAATGTGTAATTGAAAGTGGAATGGAACGGAATGGAATGGAATGGAATGTGGAATGGAATGGAATGGAATGAGGAATGGAAGCTAATGTAGAATGGAATATGGAATGGAATGGAATGGAATGGAATGGAATCGGGAATGGAATGGGAAGGAATGTAATGGAGCCTGGATTGGAATGGCATGTTGAATGGAATGGAATGGAACTGAATGTGGAATGAAATGGAATGGAATTGAGTGTGGAATGGAATGGAAGGGAAAGGAATGGATTGTGGAATGTAATGGAATGAAATGTGCAATGGAACGAATGTTATGTGGAATGGAATATGGAATGGAACGTGGAATGCAATGGAATGTAACGTGGAATAGAACGTGGAATGAAACGTGGATTAGAACGAAACGTGGATTGTTTAATGGAATGGAATGGAATGTGGAATGGAATGGAATGGAATGTGGAATGGAATGGAAAGGAATGTGGAATGGGATGTGCAATGGAATGGAAGAAATGGAATGGAATGTGGAATGGAATGGAATGGAATTTGGAATGGAATGGTATGTGGAATTGAATATGGAGTGGAATGGAATGTGGAATGGAATGTTGAATGGAATTGAAAGGATTGTGGAATGGAACAGAATGGAATGCGCAATGGAGTGAAATGGAATGTGTATTTGAATGGAATGGAATGGAATGTGGAATGTAATACAATAAAATGGAATGTGAAATGGAATGGAATATGGAATGGAAAGGTGTAATGGAATTGAATGGAATGGAATGTCGAACGGAATGGAATGTTGAATGGATTGGAATGGAATGCGGAATGGAATGGAATGGAATGTGGAATGGAATGGAATGGAATTTAGAATGGAATGCAATGGAATGGAATGGAATGAAATGGAATGTGTAATGGAAAACGGAATGGAATGGAAACGAACGTGGAATGGAATGTAGAATGGAACACAATGGAACGTGGAATGGAATGGAAAGGAATGGATTGTGGAATGGAATGATATGGAATGTGGAATGGAATGGAATGGAACGAGGAATGGAATTTGGAATTGAATGGATAGTGGAATGCAATTGAATGGAAGGGAATGTGGAATGGAATGTTTAATGGAATCTGATGGAATGTGGAATGGAATGTGGAATGGAATGTGGAATGGAATGGAATGGAATGTGGAATGGAATGTGGAATGGAATTGAATGCAAATTGGAATGGAATGGAATGGACTGAGGATTGGAATATGGAATAGAGTGGAATGGAAAGTGGAATAGAATGTAGTAGAATGTGGAATGGAAAGTGAAATGGATCGTGGAGTAGAACATCGAATGGAATATGGTATGGAATGTGCAATGGAATGCAATGGAACGTGGAATGGAATTGAATGTCGAATGGAAGGTAATGGAATGGAATTTAATTAAACAGGACCTGGAATGGAATGGAATGTGAAATAGAATGGAATCGAATAAGGAATGGAATGTAATGGAATGTGTTATGGAATGCAATGGAATGGGGAATGGAATGTGGAAAGCAATGGAATGGAGTGTAGAATGGAATCTGGAATCTAATGGAATGGAATGTGGAATGGAATGTGGAAAAGAATGTGGAAAAGAATGTCGAATATAACGGAATGGAAGATGGTATGCAATATGGAACGGAGTGTGAAATGTAATGCAGAATGTAACGCAATGGAATGTAGTATGGTATGTGGAATGGAAGTGAATGGATTGTGGAATGGATTGTGGAAAGTAATGTGGAATGGAATGGAATGGAAGGTGAAATGGAATGTGGAATGGAATGTAGAATGGAATGTGAAATGTATTGAAAATGGATGTGGAATTGAACGTGGAATGGAAGGGAATGGGAAGTGGAATGGAACGTGGAACGGAACGTGGAATGGAATAGAATGGAACGTGGAATGGAATGGAACGGAATGTGGAATGGTATGGAACGGAACGTGGAATGGTATGTGGGAAGGAATGTGGAAAATAATGGAATGTAATGTGGAATGGAATGGGGAACAGAATAGTGAGAGTAACGTGGAATTTAACGTGGAATGGAATGGAATGGGATGTGGAATGGAATGGAATGGAATGGGGAATGGAATGTGGAATGGAATGGAACGGAATGTGGAATGGATTGTGGAACGGAATGTGGAATGGAATGTGGAATGGAATGTGGAAAGGAATGTGGAATGTAACAGAATGGAATGTGAAATGAAACGGAATGGAATGTGGAATGGAATGGTGTGGAATAAGGAATGGAATGCAAAGGAATGAGGAATGGATTATGGAATGAATTGTGGAATGGAATGTGGAATGGAATGTGGAAAGGAATGTTTAATGCAACGGAATGGAATGTGAAATTGAATGTAATTGAATGTGGAACGGAATGTGTAACGTAATCTGGAATGGAATGTGGAAAGCAATGTGGAATGGAACGGAAGGGAATGTGAAATGTAATGGAATGAAATGTGGAATGGAATGGAATGTGGAATGGAATGTGGAAAGGCACGTGCAAGGTTACGGAAAGGAATGTGAAATGGACTGTGGAATGGATTAAGGAATGGAATGTGGAAGGGAATATAGAATGAAATTTGGATAGGAATGTGGAAAGGAATGTGGAATGGAACAGACTGGAATTTGGAATGGAACGGGGAAAGCAACCTGGAATGGAATGTGGAATGGAATGGAATGGACGTGTAATGGAATGTGAAATGGAAAGGAATGGAATGGAATGTGCAATGGAATGTGGAAAGTTAAGTGTAATGGAATGGAATGGAATGGAATGTGTAATGGAACGTGGAATGGAATTGAATCGACTTTGGAATGGAACGTACAATGGAACGTGGATTGAAATGGAATGTAATGAGGAATGGAATGGAATGTGGAATGGAATGGAAGGGAAGGTGGAATGGAATGTGGAATGGAATGGAATGGAATGGGGAATGGAATGGAATGGAATGTGAAATGGAATGTGGAACAGAATGTGAAATGGAATGTGGAATGTAATGTGCAATGGATCGGAATGGAATGTGAAAAGGATTGTGGAATGCAATGTGGAAGGGAATGCAATGGTATGTCAAAAGGAATGTGGAATGGAATGTGAAATGTAATATGGAAAGAAATGTCGAATGGAATGTAATGGAACGTGAAATGGAATGGAATGGAATGTGGAAGGGAACGTGGAATGGAACGTGGAAAGGAAATTGGAATGTAATGGAATGGAATGTGGAATGGAAAGTTGAATGGAATGTGGAATGGAATGTGAAATGGAATGGAATGTGGAATGGAAAGTTGAACGGAATGTGCAATGGAATTGAATGGAATGGAATGGAATGTGGAATGGAATGGAATGGAATCAGGAAAAGAATGTAACAGAATGGAACTTGGAATGGAATGTGGAATGGAATGTGGAATGGAGTGTGGAATGGAATCTGTAATGAAACGAAATGGAATGTGAAATGGAATTTGGAATGGAATGTGGAATGGAATGTCAAAATTAATGGAATGGAATGTGGAATTGAAAGTGGTATGAAAAGGAATAGAACGTGGAATTTAATGTGGCATGGAATGGAATGGAATGTGGAATGGATTGTGGAATGGAATGTGGAATGGATTGTGGAATGGAATTTGCAATGGAATGTGGAATGGAATGTGGATTGGAATGTGGAATGGGAAGTGGTATGTAACGTAGAAAGGAACGTGGAATGTAATGGAAAGGAACGTGTATTGGAATGTGAAATAGAATGGAATTTGGAATGAAATGTGCAGTGGAATGTGGAATTAAACGTGGAAAGGAAAGGAATGGAATGTGGAATGGAATGTGCAATGGAATGGAATGGAATGTGGAATGGAATGGAACGGAATGTTGAACGGCATGTGGAATGGAATGTGGAATGGAACGGAAGGTAATGTGGAATGGAATGTTGAAAGGAAAGTGGAACAGAATGGAATGTAATGCGGAATTGAACGTGCAGTGATATCGAATGGAAGTTGGAATAGAAAGTTGAATGGAACGTGGAATGGAATGTGGAATGCAATGGAATGGAAAGAGGAATGGCATTTAATGGAATGTGGAATGGAATGTGGAATGGAATACGAAATGTAATGTGGAACGGAATATAGTATGGAATGGAATGGAATGTTGAATTGAATGTGGAATGGAGTGTGGAATGGAATGTGTAATGGAACAGAAAGGAATGTGAAAAGAAATGTGGAATGGAATGTGGAATAGATAGTCAAATATAATGGAATGGAAAGTTTAATTGAACGTGGAAAGGAAAGGAATTTAATGTGGAATGCAATGTGGGATGGAATCTAATGGACTGTGGAATGGATTGTGGAATGGAATGTAGTAGAACGTGGAATGCAATGTGAAATAGAGTGTAATGGAATGTGAAATGGAGTTTGGATTGCAATGTGGAATTGGAAATGGAATGGAGTGGAATGGAACGTGTAATGGAATGTGGAAAGGAATGGAATGGAAAGTGGAATGCAATGGAATTCAAACTGGAATAGAATGTGGAAAAGAAAGTGTAATGAAATGCAATCTAAAGGGGAATGGAACGTGTAAATTAATTGAATGGACCTTGGAATGGAACATAGAATGGAACGTTGAATGGAATGTGAAATGGAATGGAATGGAATGTGGAATCAATGGAAGGGAATTTGGAATGGAATGGAATGGAATGTGGAATGGAAAGTGGAATGGAATTGAAAGTAATGGGGAATGGAACGAAATGGAATGTGGAATGCAATGCGGAACGGAATGTGGCATGGAATATGGAATGGAATGTGGAAAGGAATGCGAAATGGAACGCTATGGAATGTGAAATGGAATGTGGAATGGAAAGTAATGGAATGTGGAATAGAATGTGGTACGGAATGTGGAATGGAATGTGGAATGGAATGTGGAAAGGAATCTGGAATGGAACGTAATGGAATGTGAAATTGAATAGAATGGAATGTGGAAAGGAATGCTTAATGGAATGGAATGGAATGTGAAATGGAATGTGGAATGGAACGGAATGGAATGTGGAAAGGAATGGAATGGAATGGTATGGAATGTGGAATGCAATGGAATGGAATGTAGAATGGAATGGAATGGAATGTGGAATGGAATGTGGAATAGAATGGAATGGAATGTGGAATGGAATGGAATGGAATGGTATGAAATGTGGAATGGAATGGAATGAAACGGAATGTGGAATGGGATGTGGAATGGAATGGAATGGAACGCAGAATGGAACATGGAATGGAACGTGTAATGGAACGTGCAATGGAAAGTGGAATGGAACGTGGAATGGAATGACTAATAGAATGGAATGGAATGTGGAATGGAATGGAATTTAATGGAATGTGGAATGGAATGTGGAATAGAATGGACTGGAAAGTGGAATAGAATGGAATGGAATGTGTAATGGAATGGAAAGGAATGGAATGTGCAATGGAATGGAATGGAATGGAATGTCCAATTGAATGGAGTGCAATGTGGAATGGAATGGAATGGAATGTGGAATGGAATGGAATGGGAAGAGGAATTGAATGGAATAGAATGTGCAATGGAAAGGAATGGAATGTGGAATGGAATGGAGTGGAAATGAATAGAATGTGGACTGGAATGGAAAGGAAAGGAACGGAATGTGGAATGGAATGAAATGGAATGGAATGTGGAATGGTTTGGAACGGTTTGTGGAATAGAATGTAATGGTAGGTGGAATGGAATATGGAATGGAATGTGGAAACTTATGTTGAGTGGATTGGAATGGAATGTGGAAAAATTGGAGTGTAATGTGGAATGGAATGGAATGGAAAAGAATGTGGACTAGAGTGCAATGCAATGGAAATGAATGTGGATTGGAATGGAATGGAATTTGGAATGGAATGTGGGATGAAATGGAAAAGAATGTTGAATGGAATGAAATGGAATGTGGAATGGAATTGAATGGAACATGGACTGCAATGTGCAATGGAATAGAATGCAATGGAATGGAATGGAATGTGGAAGGTAACTGAATGGAATGTTGAATGCAATGTGAAATGGAGTGGAATTGAATGTGGAATTCAATGTGGAATGCCATGAAATGGGTCGTGGAATGGAACGTGGAATGTAACGTGGAAGGGAATGGATTGGAATGAGGAATGGAATGTGGAATGGAATGGAATATGGAATGGAACGTGGAATGTAACGTGGAATGGAATGAAATGGAAGGTGGAATAGAATGTGGAATGCAATGTGGAAAGGAATGGAATGCAATGTGGTATGGAATGTGGGATGGAATCGAAAGGAATGGGGAATGGAATGGAATGTAATATGGAATGGAACGTGGAATGGAACGTGGAATGGAATGAAATGGAAGGTGGAATGGAATGTGGAATGCAATGTGGAAAGGAATGGAATGCAATGTGGTATGGAATGTGGGATGGAATCGAAAGGAATGGGGAATGGAATGGAATGTAATATGGAATGGAATGTGGAATGGAACATCGAAAGGAATGGAATGGAACGAATAATGGAATGTGGAATGGAATGAAATGGAACGTGGAATGGAATGGAATGGAATGTGGAAAGGAATGGAATGGTATGTGAATTGGAATGGAATGGTATGTGAAATGGAATGGAATGGAATGTGGAATGGAATGGATTGGAATGGAATGTGGAATGGAATGGAATGGAATGTGCAATGGAATGGAATGGAACGTTGAATGGAATGTTGCATGGAATGGAATGGAAGGGAATGTGGAATTGAAGATGGAAAGGAAAGGAATGGAATGTGGAATGGAATGTGCAACGGATTGTGGAATGGAATGGAATGGAATGTGGAATAGATTGGAATGGAATGGAATGTGGAATGGAATGTGCAACGGATTGTGGAATGGCATGGAATGGAATGTGGAATGGATTGGAATGGAATGGAATGTGGAAAGTAAGTGGAATTGAATGGAATGAAATGTGGAATTGAATGTGGAACGGAATGCAATGGAATGAGGAATGAAATGGAATGGAATGCGGAACTGAATGGACTGGAATGTGGGATGGAATCAAATGCATTGTGGAAAGGAATAGATTGGATTTGAATGGAATGTGGAATGGAGTGGAAAGGAATAGAATGAAATGTGGAATGGAAAGGAATGGTAGGTGGAATGGAATGGAATGGAATGTGGAATTGAAGTTGAAATGGAATGGAATGGGATGTGGAAAGGAATGTGGAAAGGAGTGGAGTGGAATGTGGAATGGAAATTGGAATTGAATGGAATGGAATGAGGAATGGAATGGAATGTGGAATAGAATGTAATGGATTGTGGAATAGAACGTGGAATGGAAAGTGGAATGGAACGTTGAATGGAACGTGGAATGGAACATGGAATGGGATGTGGAAAGGAATGTGGAATGGAATGCAATGGAATGTGGAATGGAATGGAATGGAATGTGGAATAGAATGGAATGAAACGTGGAATGGTAAGGAAAGGAATGTGTAATGGAAAGGAATGGAATGCGGAATGCCATGGAATGGTATGGAATGTTGAAAGGAATGTAATGGAATTTGCAATGGAATGGAATGTAGTCTGGATAGGAATAAAATGGAATGTGGAATGGAATGGAATGGAATGTGGAGTCGAATGGAATGGAAGGGAATGTGGAATGGAATGCAATGGAATAGAATGAAATGTAATGGAATGTGGAATGGAACGTGGAATGGAAGTTGGAATGGAATGGAATGGATTTTGGAATGGAATGGAATGGAATTTTCAATGGAAAGGAATGGAATGTGTAATGCAATGGAATGGTATGGAATGTGGAATGGAATGGAATGGAATGGAATGGAATGGACTGGAATGAGCAATGGTATGCATTGGAATGGAATAGAATGGAATAGATTGAGCAATGGAATGCATTGGAATGTGGAATGGATTAGAAGAGAATGTGCAATGGAATGGAATGGAATGTGGAGAGGATTGAAATGGAATGCAATGTGGAATGGAATGGAATGGAATGGTGAATTCAATGGAGTGGAATGTGGATTGGAATCGAATGGAATGTGGAATGGAATGGAATGGAATTGAATGGAATGTGTTATGGAATGGAACGGAATGGAACGGAATGTGGAATGGAACGGAATGGTATAAGTAAAGGAATGGAATCGACTGTGGAATGGAATGGAATGGAATGGAATGTGGAATTGAAGTTGGAATGGAATGGAATGGAATGTGGAAAGGAATGTGGAAAGGAGTGGAATGAAATGTGGAATGGAAGATGGAATGGAATGGAATGGAATGTGCAATGGAGTGGAATGAGTCGTGGAATGAAACCTGGAATGGAACGTGGAATTAAACCTGGAAAGGAACGAGCAATGAAAGGTGGAATGAAATGGAATCGATTGTGGAATGGAATGGAATGGAAAGTGGAATGGAAGGTGGAATGGAAAGTGTAATGGAACGTTCAATGGGATGTGGAATAGAATGTGAAATGGAAGAGAATGGAATGTGGAATTGAATGGAATGTAATGTGGAATGGAATGGAATGGAACGTGGAATGGAAAGGAATGGAATGTATAATGGAAAGGAATGGAATGTATAATGGAAAGGAATGGAATGTGCAATGCCATGGAATGCTAGGGAATGTTGAATGGAATGGAATGGAAAGTGCAGTGGAATGGAATGGAATGTCGAACTGTATAGAATGGAATGTAGAATGGAATCGAATGGACTGTGTAGTGGAATGGAATGGTATGTAATGTGGAATGGGATGCAATGGAAAAGAAGGAAAAGTAATGGAATGTGGAATGGATGGGGGAATCGAAGGTGGAATGGAATGGAATGGATTGTGGCATGGAATGGAATGGGACGTGCAATGGAAAGGAATGGAATGTGTAATGCAATGGAGTGGTAAGAATTGTGGAATGGAATGCAATGGAATGAAATGGAATGTGCAATGGAATCGATCGGAATGTGGAATGGAATAGAATAGAAGAAGGATTGGAATGGAATGGAATATGGAGACGATTGGAATGGAATGGAATGTGGAATGGAATGCAATGGAATTGAATGAAACGGAATGGAATGTGGAGTGGAATGCAATGCAAAGGAATATGGAATGGAATGGGACGTGGAATGGACAGTGGAATGGAACATGGAATGGAATGTGGAATGGAAAGTGGAATGGAATGTGAGATGGAATTTGGAATGGAACGTGGAAGGGAATGCAATGGAACGTGGAATGGAACGTGGAATGAAAATTGGAATGGAATGTTTAATGGAATGGAATGGAATGTGGAATGGAATGGAATGGAATGTGTAATGGAATGAAATGGAATGTAGAAAGGAATGAAATGGAAAGTGGAATGAAATGGAATGTAAAATGGAATGTGGAATGCATTGTGGAATGGAATGTGGAATGGAAAGTGGAATGGAAAGTGGAATATAACGTAGAATGGAAAGTGGAATGGAATAGAAAGGAATGTGGAATGGAATAGAATACAATGTGGAATGGAATGTGGAATGGAATGGAATGGAATGGAAACAAATGTGGAATGGAAAGTAATGGAATTGAATGTGGAATGGAAAGTCATGGAATGGAATGTGGAATTGAAGTTGGAATGGAATGGAAAGGAATGTGGAGAGATGTGTGGAATGCAACGTGGAATGGATTGTGGAATGGAAAGGAATGGAATGGAGTGGAAAGGAATGTAGAATGGAAGGTGGAATTGAATGGAATGGAATGTGGAATGGAAAGTGTAATGGAATAGAATGGAAAATGGAATGGAAAGTGGAATGGAATGGAGTGGAATGGAGAATTGAATTTGGAATGGAATGCAATGCAATGTGGAATGGAATGTGGAAAGTAATGGAAAGGAATGTGGAATGTATTGTGGATTGCAATGGAATGAAATGTGGAATGGAATGGAATAAATCGTGGAATGGATCGAGGAATGGTACGAAGAACGGAACGTGGATGGAAAGTGGAATGGAAGGTGGAATGGAATGTGGAATTGAATGGAATGGAAAGGAATGTGGAATGGAATGGAATAGAACGTGGAAAGGAAAGTAATGGAATGTTTAATGGAAAGGAATGGAAAGTGGAATGCAATGGTATGGTATGGAATGTGGAATGGAATGGAATGGAATGGAAAGTGCAGTGGAATGGAGTGGAATGTGGAATGGAATGAAATGAAAAGGAATGTGGAATGGAATGCAAAGGAATAGAATGAAATGGAATGGAATGTGGAATGCAACGTGGAATGGAACGTGGAGTGGAACGTGGAATGGAAATTGGAATGCAATGCAGTGGAACGTGAACTCGAATGTGGAAAGGAATGCAGAATTGAACCTGGAATGGAACCTGGAATGGAATGAATGGAATATGGAGTGTAAGGTGGAATGGAACATGGAATGGAACGTGGAATGGAATGTGGAATGGAATGTGCATTGGAATGGAATGGAATGTGGAATGCAATGTGGAATAGAATGAAGAATAGAATGCAATGGAATGCGAAATGGAAAGTGGATTGGAATGGAAAAGAACGTGGAATGGAATGCAATGGAATGTGGAATGGAACGTGGAATGCAATGTGGAATGGAATGTGGAATGGAATGGAATGGAATTTGGAATGGAATGTGGAATGCAGTGAAGTGGAACGTGGAATGGAACTTGGAATGGAATATGGAATGGAATGCAATAGAATGTGTAATGGAATGTAGAATGGAACGAGGAATGGAATGTGGAATGCAGTAAAATGGAACGTGGAATGGAAGGTGGAATGGAATATGGAATGGAATGCAATAGAATGAGTAATGGAAAGTAGAATCGAATGTGTAATGGAATAGAATGGAATGGAATGCGAAATGGAATGTGGAATGGAATGTGAAATGGAACGTGGAATGGAATGTAGAATGGAATGAAATGGAACGTGGAATGGAACGTGGAATGGAATGTGGAATGGAATGGAATGTAGAATGCAATGTGGAATCGAATGGAATGGAACGTGGAATGGAATGTGCAATGGAATGGAACGGAATGTGCAAAGAAATGTGGAATGGAATGTGAAGCGGAATTCAAAGTTATGTCAAATGGAAAGTGGAATATAATGTGGAATGGAAAGTGGAAACTAATTTCCAATCAAATGGAATGGAACGTGGAATGGAATGGAATGGAACGTGGAATGGAATTTGTAATGGAACGTGGAAGGGAAGTTGGAATGGAATGGAATGGAATGTTGAATGTAAGGTGGAATGGAATGTGGAATGGAATGTGGAATGGAATGGCATGGAATTGAATGTTCAATAGAATGTGGAATGGATTTTGGACTGGAACATGGAATGGAAAGGAATGGAACGTGGAATGGAATGTGGAACGGTACGTTGAATGGAACGTGGAATGGAATGAGGAATGCAATGGAAAGGAATGTGGAATGGAATGTGGAATGGAAAGTGAAATGCAATGTGGAATGGAATGGAGGGGAATGTGGAACGGAACGTGGAATGGAATGGAATCCAGCGTGGAATGGACCGAGGGATGGAATGGAATGGAACGTGGAATGGAACGTGGAATGGAACGTGGAATGGATCGTGGAATGGAATGTGGAATGGAATGGAATGAAATGTGGATTGGAATGTGGATAGGAATGTCTAATGGAATGTGAAATTTAGTGGAATGGAATGTGGAATGGAATGTGGAAA
Organism: Pongo abelii; assembly: GCF_028885655.2. Lineage (NCBI taxonomy): Eukaryota > Metazoa > Chordata > Mammalia > Primates > Hominidae > Pongo > Pongo abelii. The sequence continues at coordinate 5,758,335 of NC_085929.1, read as the reverse complement.
AGAATGTGTAATGGAATGAAACGGAATGTGGAATGGTCAGAATGGAACAGGGAATGGAATGTGCAAGGGAATGTTGCATGGAACGTGAAATGGAATGGAAATGACTGTGGAATAGAACGTGGACTGAAATGGAATGGGAAGTGGAATGGAACGTGAAATGGAACGTGGAATAGAATCGAATGGAACGTGTAATGGAATGTGGAATGGAATGGAATGTGGAATGAAATTTGGAATGTAATGTGCAATGAAGTTTTTAGTGGAACGGAATGGCATGTAGAATGGAATGTGGAATAGAAAGTGGAAAGGAATGGAATGGAATGTGGAATGGAATGTGGAATGGAACGTGAAGTGGAATGTGGAATGGAATGGAATGGAATGTGGAATGGAATGGAATGGAATGTGGAAAGGAATGTGGAACGGAATGTGGAATGCAATGTGGAAAGGAATGTGGAATGAATGTGGAATGGAATGGAATGGAATGTGAAATGTAATGTGGAATGGAATGGAATGGAATGTCGAATGGAATGGATAGAATACGGAATGGAATGTGGAATAGAATGTGGAACGGAATGTGGAAAGGAATATGGAAAGGAATGTGGAATGGAATGGAATGGAATGTGACATGGAATGGAATGGAATGTGGAATGGAATTTGGATTGGAACGGAATGGAATGTGGAACGGAATGTGGAAAGGAATGTGGAAGGGCACGGAATGGAATGTGGAATGGAATGTGGAATGGAGTGTGGAATGGAATGTTGAATGGAATGCCGAAAAGAATGTGAAAAGGAATGTGGAATGGAACGGAATGTAATGTGGAATGGAATGCGGAATGGAGTGTGTAAAGGAATGTGGAATGTAATGGAATGTAATGTGCAATGGAATTTGGAATGGAATGTGGATTGGAGTGTGGAATGGAATAGGTAATGGACCGGAATGCAAAGCAAAATGGAATGTTGGATGGAATGTGTAATACAATGTCAAATGTAATGCAAAGGAATGTGGAATTGAACGTGGAATGGAATGGAATGTAACATGGAATGGAATGTGGGATGGAATGTGGAATGGATTGTGGAATGGAATGTGGAATGGAATGTGGAATGGAATAGAGTTGAACGTGGAATGGAATGTGAAATAGATTGGAATAGAATGTGAAATGGAATGAGGTTTGGAATTTGGAATGGAACGTGCAATGCAACGTGGAATGGAATGGAATGGAACATGTAATGGAATGTGGAATGGAATGGAATGGAATGTAGAATGGAATGGAATGGAAAGTGGAATGGAATAGAATGGAAGGTGGAATGGAATGTGGAAAGGAAAATGGAAAAGAATGGAATGCAACGTGGAATGGAACGCGAAATGGAACTGATTGGAACTTGGAATGGAACGTACAATGGAAAGTAGAATTGAATGGAATGTAATGGGAAATGGAATGGAATGGAATGTGAAATGGAATGGAATGGAATGCGGAATGGAATGTGTAATGGAATGGAATATAATCTGGAATGGAATATGAAATGCAACGTGGAATGAAATCTGGAATGTAACGCGAAATTGAATGTGGAATGGAATGTGGAATGTAATGGAGTGGAATGTGGAAAGAAATGTGGAAGGGAATGGCGTGAAATGTGGAATGGAATGTGGAATGGGAAGTGGAATGGAATCTGGAACAGAATGTAATGTAATGGAATTCATCGTGGAATGGAAGGTGGATTGTAATGTGGAATGGAATGTGGAATGGAACGTGGAATGGAACGTGGAATACAATTGAATGGAACGTGGAATAGAATTGAATGGAACATGTAATGAAATGTGGAATGGAATGGAATGTGAAATGAAATATGCAAAGTAATGTGCAATGAAATGTGGAATGGAATGGAATGGAATGTTGAATGGAATGTGGAATGGAATGGAATGAAATGTGGAATAGAATGGAATGAAACCTGGAATGGAATGTGAAATGGAATGTGGAGTGGAACGTGGAGTGGAATATGAAATGGAATGTGGAATTTAATGGAATGCAACGGGGAATGGAATGTGGAAAGGAATGGGGAATGGAATGAGGAATGTAATGGAATGCAATGTGGAATCGAATGGAATGGAATGTTGAATGGAATGTCAAATGGAATGGAAAGGAATGTGGAATGGATTGTGGAATGGACTGTGGAATGGAATGTGCAATGGAATGGAAAGGAATGTGGAATGTAATGTGGAATAGAATGTGGAATAGAACGGATTGGAATGTGGAATTGAATGTGGAAGGGAATGTGGAATACAACGTGGAATGCAACGTGGATTGGAATGGAATGGAAAGTGGAATGGAATGTGGAATGGAGTTCAATGGAATGTGCAATGGAACGTGGAGTGGAATGGATTGCAACGTGGAATGGAATGAAATGGGATGTGGAAAGGTATCTGGAAAGGAATGGAAAGGAATTTGGATTGGAATGTTGAATTTAATGTGGAATGCAATGTGGAATGGAACGTGGAATTGAAAGTGGAATGGAACGTGGAATGGAATGTGGAATAGAATGTGGAATGGAATAGAATAGAATGTGGAATGGAATGGAATAGAATGGAATGGAATGGAGTGGAAAGTGGAATGGAAAGTTGAATGGAATGGAACGGGAGGGAATGTGAAATTGCAGATAGAATGGAAGGGAATGGAATGTGGAATGGAATGCAAAGTAATAGAATGGAATGGAATGGAATGTGGAATGGAATGCAAAGGAATAGAATGGAATGTGGAATGGAACGTGGAATTTAATGGAATGGAAAGTGGAAAGGAATGCGGAATTTAACGTGGAATGGAAAATGGTATGGAATATGGAATGAAATGAGGAATGGAATGTGTAACGGAACGAAATGGATCATTTAATGGAACGTGGAATGGAACATGGAATGCAACGTGGAATAGAACGGAATGGAAAGTGAAATGGAAAAAGGAATGGAATGTGGAATGGAACGTGGAATGGAATGTGGAATTGAATAGAATGGAAAATAGAAGGGAATGTAATGGAATATGGAATGCAACATTGAATGGAATGGAATGGAATGTGGAATGGAATTTAATGAAATGTGGAATGGAATGTGGAATGGAACGTCGGGGGTAATGTGGAATGGAATTTGGAATGGAAAGGAATGGAATGCATTGTGGAACGTAATGTGGAATGGAATGTGGATTGGAACGGAATGTCATGTGGAATGGAATGTGGAATGGATTGTGGAAAGAATGTGGAATTTTATGCAATGTATTGTGGAATGGAACATGAAATGGAATAGAATGGAACATGGAATGGAACATGGAATGGAACTTTGAATGGAACGTGGAATGGAATGTGGAACGGAATGGAATGGCATGTAGAACGGAATGGAATGGAATGTGGAATGAAATGAGGAATAGAATGTGGAATGGAATGTGGAATGGAGTGGACTGATATGTGGAATCAAATGTGGAATGGAATGTGGAATGGAATGTGGAGAGGAAGGGAATGGAATGTGGAATGGAATGTAGAGTGAAATGTGGAACTCAATGTGGAATGGAACGGAATGGAATGTGGAATGGAATTTGGAATGGAACGAAAAATGGAATGGAATGGAATGTGGAATGGAACGTGGAACGGAATGTGGAAATTATTGGAATTTGGAAAGTAATGGAATGGAATGTGGAATGGAATGGAATGGAATGTGCAATGGAATGTGGAATGAAACTGAATGAAATGTGGAATGGAATGTGGAATGGATTGTGGAAAGAAAGAGGAATGGTATGTAATGTAATGTGGAATGGAAAATGGAATGGAATAGAGTGGATCGTGGAAAGGAACGTTGAATGGAAAGTGGAATGGAACGCGGAATGGAATGTGCAATGGAATGAAACGGCATGTAGAATGGAATGGAATGTGGAATGAAATGTGGAATAGAATGTGGAAAGGAAAGTGACATGGAATGGACTGTATTGTGGAAAGAAATGTGGAATAGAATGTGGAAAGGAAAGTGACATGGAATGGACTGTATTGTGGAAAGAAATGTGGAATGGAATGTGGCGAGCAATGGAATGGAATGTGGAATGGAATGTTGAGTGAAGTGTGGAATGGAATGTGGAATGGATCCAAAGAGAAAGTGGAATGGAATGTGGAATGGAATGTGGAATGGAACGTAAAATGGAATGGAATGGAATGCGCAATGGAAAGTGGAAGGGAATGTGGAAAGTATTGGAGTGTGGAAAGTAACGGAGTGGAATGTGGTATGGAATGAAATGGAATGTGCAATGTAATGTGGAATGGAATGGTTGGAACGTGGAATGGAATGTGGAATGGAACGTGGGGTGTAAAGTGGAATGGAATTTGGAATGGAAAGGAATGGAATGGAATGAAATGTGGAATGGAATGTGGAATGGAATGTGGAATGGAATGTGGAATGGATTGCAACGGAATGTGGAATAGGATGTGTAATGGAATGTGGAATGAAATGTGGAATGGAACGTGGAATGGAACGTGCAAAAGAATGGAATGGAATATGGAATGCAATGGAATAGAATGGAAAGGAATGGAATGGAATGGAATTTATGGGAATGTGGAATGGAATGTGGAATGGAATGGAATGGAATGTGGAATGTAATGGAATTGTATGAAATGAGGAATGGAATATGGAATGGAATGCGGAACAGAATGGAAAGGAATGAGAAATGAATGGAATGGAAGGCGGAATGGAATGAAATGGAATGTGGAATGGAATGTGGAATGGAATGAAATGGAATGTGAAATGGAATGGAATGGATTGTGGAATGCAATGAGAAACGGAATGGAATGGAATGGAATTGAATATGAAATGGAATGGAATGGAAAGTGAAATGGAATGGAATGGAATGGAATGTGGAATGGAATGCAGAATGGAATGGAATTGAATGTGAAATTGAATGGAATGGAATGGAATGTGGAATGGAATGAAATCGGATATGAAATGGAATGTAATGGAATGTGGAAAGGAATGAAGAATGGAATGTGGAATGAAATGTAGAATGGAAAGTGCAAAGGAATGTGGAATGGAATGAAATGTGGAATGGAAATGTATGGAAATTAATGGAATGGAATGTGGAATTGAATGAAATGGAATGTGTTATGGAATGTGGAATGGAATGAAATGTGGAATGGAAATGTATGGAAATTAATGGAATGGAATGTGGAATTGAATGAAATGGAATGTGTTATGGAATGTGGAATGGATTGGAATGGAGTGGAATGTGGAATCCAATGGAGAAAGGAGTGGAAACAAATGTGGAATGGAATCTGGAATGGAATATGGAAAGGAATGAAATGGAACGTGGAAGGAAGTGTGGAATGGAATGGCATGGAATGTGGAACGGAATGTGGAATGGAAAGGAAAGGAAAGTGGAATGGAAAGTAGAATGCAATGTAGAAAGGAACGTGGAATGCAACATGGAATGGAACGTGGAATGGAACGTGGAATGGAAAGCAGAATGGAATGTGGAAAGGAACGTGGAATGCACCATGGAATGGAACGTGGAATGGAACGGGGAATGGAATGTGGAATGGAACGTGGAGTGGAATGTGGAATGGAAGGTGGAAAGGAAGGTGATATGAAAAGCCATGGAACGCTCTGTAGAAAGTGGAATGGAACGTGGAATGGGATGGAATGGAAGGTGGAATGGAATGGAACGGAATGTGTAATGGAATTGAATGGAATGTGGAATGGAATGAGGAATGCAATCGAATGGAATTTGGAATGGAAAGGAATGGAATGGAATGGAATGTGGAATGGAATGTGGAATGGATTGCAACGGAATGTGGAATGGGATGTGTAATGGAATGTGGAATGAAATGTGGAAAGGAACGTGGAATGGAACGTGCAGAAGAATGGAATGGAATATGGAATGCAATGGAATAGAATGGAAAGGAATGGAATGGAATGGAATTTATGGGAATGTGGAATGGAATGTGGAATGGAATGGAATGGAATGTGGAATGGAATGGAATTGTATGAAATGAGGAATGGAAAGTAATGGAATATGGAATGGAATGCGGAACGGAATGGAAAGGAATGAGAAATGAATGGAATGGAATGCGGAATGGAATGAAATGGAATGTGGAATGGAATGTGGAATGGAATGAAATGGAATGTGAAATGGAATGGAATGGATTGTGGAATGCAATGAGAAATGGAATGGAATGGAATGGAATTGAATATGAAATGGAATGGAATGGAAAGTGAAATGGAATGGAATGTAATGTGGAATGGAATGCAGAATGGAATGGAATTGAATGTGAAATTGAATGGAATGGAATGGAATGGAATGTGGAATGGAATGAAATTGGATATGAAATGGAATGTAATGGAATGTGGAAAGGAATGAAGAATGGAATGTGGAATGAAATGTAGAATGGAATGTGCAATGGAATGTGGAATGGAATGAAATGTGGAATAGAAATGTATGGAAAGGAATGGAATGGAATGTGGAATTGAATGAAATGGAATGTGTAATGGAATGGAATGGAATGTGTAATGGAATGGACTGGAATGTGTTATGGAATGTGGAATGGATTGGAATGGAATGGAATGTGGAATCGAATGGAGAAAGGAGTGGAAACAAATGTGGAATGGAATCTGGAATGGAATATGGAAAGGAAAGAAATGGAACGTGGAAGGAAGTGTGCAATGGAATGGAATGGAATGTGGAATGGAATGGAATGGAATGTGGAATGGAAAGGAAAGGAAAGTGGAATGGAAAGTAGAATGGAATGTGGAAAGGAACGTGGAATGGAACGTGGAATGGAAAGTAGAATGGAATGTGGAAAGGAACGTGGAATGCACCATGGAATGGAATGTGGAATGGAACGTGGAATGGAATGTGGAATGGAACGTGGAGTGGAACGTGGAATGGAAGGTGGAAAGGAAGGTGGTATGAAAAGCCATGGAACGCTCTGTAGAAAGTGGAATGGAACGTGGAATGGAATGGAATGCAACGCGGAATGGAATGGAATGGAAGGTGGAATGCAACGGAACGGAATGTGTAATGGAATGGAATGGAATGTGGAATGGAATGAGGAATGCAATCGAATGGAATTTGGAAAGGAATGGGGAATGGAATGGAATGGGATGTGGAATGAAATGTGGAATGCAATGGAATGGAATGTGGAATGCATTGTGGAATGGAAACGAATGCAAAGTGGAATAGAATTTGGAATGGAATGTGGAAAGGAATGTGGAATGGAATGGAATGGAATTTGGAATGGAATGGAATGGAAATGAGTGGAAAGTGGAATGGAATGGAATGGAATGTGGAAAGGAATATGGAATGGATTGTGAATGGAATGTGGAAAGGAATGAAGTGGATTGTGGAATGGAATGTGTAATGGAATGGAGTGTAATGTGGAATGGAATGGAATGGAGTTGAAAGTGGAACGGAATGGAAAGAAACGTGGAATGGAATGTGTAATGGAATGGAATGGCATGTGAAATGGAATGGAAAGGAAGGTGGAATGGGATGTGGAATAGAGTGTGGAGTGGAACGTGGAATGGAATGGAATGCAATGTGGAATGGAATGGAATGGAATGTGGAATGGAAGGCAACAGAATGTGGAATGGAATGGAAAGGAATATGGAATGGAATGGAATGGAATGGAATGAAATGGAATGTAATGTGGAATGGAATGTGGAATGGAATGGAACGGAATGTGATATTGCCTTGAATGAAATTTGCAATGGAACCAAATGGAATGTGGAATGGAATTGGATGGTATGTAGAACGGAATGGAAAGTACTGGAAGGTGGAATGGAATGGAATGTAATATCGAATGGAATGTTGAATGGAATGTGGAATGGATTGGAGTAGAATGTGGAATGGAATCGAATGGAATGCAATGTGGAATGGAATGTGGAATGGAATGGAATGGAATGTGGAAGGGAATGTGGCATGGAATGTAGAATGGAATTTAATAGAGAGTGGAATGGAAAGTGGAATAATACATGGAATGGAACGTGGAATGTAACATTGAATGGAATGGAATGGAAAGCGGAAAGGAATGCAATGGAATGGAATGTAGAATGGAATGGAACGGAATGTGGAATGGCATGAAATGGAATGTAATGAAATGCGGAAGAGAACGGAATGGAATGTGTAATGGAATGGAATGGAATGTGGAAAGGAATGGAAAGGAAAGGAACGTGTAATGGAATGGAATGGAATGTGGAATGCAATGGAATGGACTGGAATCAGAAATGGAATGGAATCAGAAATGGAATGGAATGAAATGGAATGCGGAATGGAATGTGGAATAAAATGGAATGGAAAGTGGAATGGTTTGTGGATTGGAAAGGAATGCAACGTGGAATAGAACGTGCAATGAAATGTAGAAAGGAATGTGGAATGGAAGGGAATGGGATTTGGAATGGAATGTGTTGGAATGTGAAATGGAATGGAATTGAGAGGAATGTGGAATGGAATGTGGAAAGGAATGGAATGCAGTGTGGAATGGAATGTGGAATGGAAAGGGATGGAATGTGGAATGTAATGTTATGGAATGGAATGGAATAGAATAGAATGTGGAATGTCACGTGGAACGGAATGGAGTGGAGTTTGAAATGGCATGGAATGGAACGTGCAATGCTATTGAATGGAATGGGGAATGGAATTCAATGTAATGTTGAATGGAATGGAATGAGGTACAAGGTGCAATGGAACGGAATGGAATGTGGAATTGAATGTGGAATGAAATGTGGAATGGAATGCAGTGGAATGTGGAATGCAATGGAATGGAATGGAATGTGGAATTTAATGCAAAATTGAATGGAATGGAATGTGAATTTGATTGGAATGTGGAATGGAACTGAAAGGAATGTGGAATGGAATGTGGAATAGAATGGAATGTAATGTGGAATGGAATGGATTGGAATGTGGAATGGAATGGAATGGAGAGTGGAATGGAACGTGGAATGGAACGTGGAATGGAACGTGGAAAGGAACGTGGAATGGAAGGTAATGGAATGTGGAATGGAATATTATGGAACAGATTGGAATGGAATGGAATGTGATATGGAATGTGGAATGGGATGGAACGGTATTGGAAATGGCGTGGAATGGAATGGGTAATGGAATGGAATGGAATGGAATATGGAATGGAATAGAATGGAAAGAAGTGGAGGGTGCAATGGAATGGAAAGGAATGTGGACAGGAATATGGAATGGAATGTGGAAAGGAATTTGGAATGGAATGCAGTGGTAAGTGGAATGGAAAGGAATGGAATTGAATGTGGCCTGGAATGGAATGGAATGTGGAATGGGAATTGGAATGGAATGGAAAGGAATGGAATGTGTAATTGAATGTGTAGTATAATGGAATGTGGAATGGATTGTGGAATGGAATGGAATGGAAAGTGGAATGAAACTTGGAAAGGTACGTGGAATGAAACATGGAATGGAAAGTGGAACGGAATGGAATGGAATTTGGAATGGAATAGAATGGAATTTGAAATGGCATGTAAACGAATGTGAAAAGGAGTGGAATGGAGTTGGGAATTGAATGTAATGGAATGTGGAAATGAATGAAATCGAAAGTGGAATGGAATATGGAATGGAACGTGGAATGGAAAGTTTAATCGAACGTGGAATGCAATGGAATGGAATGTGGAATGGAATGGAAAGGAATTGAAGTTGGTATGGATTGGAATTGAATATGGAATGGAATTGAAAGGAATGGAATGTGGAATGGAATGGAATGGAATGTGGAATGGAATGTGGAAAGCAAAGTGGAATGCAATGGAGTGGAATATGCAATGGAATGGAATGGAATGTGAAATGGAAAGTGGAATATTATGGAAAGGAAAGTGGAATTCAATGTGGAAAGTAGTGGAATGGGAAGTGGAATGGAACATGGAAAGCAATGTAGAATTGAACATGGAATGGAATGGAATGGAAAGTTGAATGAAATGGAATGGAAGGTGGAATGGAAAGAGGAATGGAATCGAAAGGAATGGAATGCACTACGGAATGTAATGTGGAATTGAATGCAGTCTAAAATGGAATGGAATACAATGGAATGGAAATTGGAATGGAATGGAATGTGGAATGGAATGTGAAACTGAATGGAATGGAATGTGGAATGGAATGGAATGTGGAATGGAATTGAATGGAATATGGAATGGAATGTGGAATGGAATGGGATGGAAAGTGGAATGGAAAGTGGAATGGAACATGGAATGGGATGTGGAGTGGAATGTGGAATGGAATGAAATGGAATGTGGAATGGAATGGTATGGAATGTGGAATGGAATGTGGAATGGAATGGAATGGAATGGAATGTGGAAAGGAGTGGAATATCATTTGGAATGGAATGGAATGAAATGTGGAATGGAATGGAATGGAACGTGGAATGAAACATCAAATGGAACATGGAATGGAAAGGGGAATGGAATGGAATGGATTGAAATGTGGAATGGAATGGGACGGAATGCAATGTGGAATGGAGTGGAATGGAATGTGTAATGGAAAGGAATGAGATAGAAGGTGGAATAAAATGGAATGGATTGGGAATGTAATTTGGAATGGAATATGGAGTGCAATGTGGAATGGAATGTGGCATGAAATTCACTGGAATGTGGAATGTAATGGAATGGAATGTGGAATGGAACGGAGTGGAATGTGGAAAGAAAAGTGGAAAGGAATGGATTGCAGTGTTGAATGGAGTGGAATGGAACGTGGAATGGAATGTGGAATGCAATGGAATGCAATGTGGAATGGAATGTGGAAAGGAATGGAATGGAATGTGGAATGCAAAGTGGAATGGAATGTGGAATGGAATGCGGAATGGAAGGTGGAAAGTTATGGAATGGAAAATGGAATGAAACGTGTAATGGAAAGTAGAAAAGAACGTGGAATGGATCCTGGAAAGGAACGTGGAATGGAATGTGGAAAGGATTTGAATGGAATGGAATGGAACGTGGAATGGAAAGGTGAACGGAACGTGGAATGGAATGTGGAATGGAGTGGAATGGAACGTGGAAGGGAATGTGGAATGGAATGGAATGGAAAACGGAATAGAACATGGAATGCAACGTGGAAAGGAATATCGTGAAATGGAACGTGGAATGGAATGTGGAACGGAATCTGGAAAGGAATCGAATGGAATGTGGAATGGAATGTGGAATTGAATACAAAGTGGAATATAATGGAATGCAATGGAATGTAGTGGAATGGAAAGAAATGTGGAAAGGAATGGAATGGAATTTGGATTTGAATGTGGAAAGGAATGAAATGGAACGTGGAATGGATCGTGGAACGGAACGTGGAATGGAAAGTGGAAAGGAACATGGAATGGATCGTGGAATCGACCGTGGAATGTAATGTGGAATGGAATGGAAGGGAATGTAGAATGAAATGTGGAATGGAATGGAATGGAAAGTGGAATGGAATGTGGAATGGAATGGAATGGAATGGAAGGGAATGTGGAATGGAATGGAATGTAAGGTGGCATGGAAGGGAATGGAATGGAATTTGGAATGGAAAACGAAATGGAATCGAATGCATCGTGGAATGGAATGGAATGCAATATGGAATGGAATGGGGAATGTATTGTGGAATGGAATGGAATGGAACGTGGAAAGAAACGTGGAAAGAAAAGTGGAACGGAACATGGAATGGAACTTGGAATGGAATGTGGAATGGAATGTGGAAAGGAATGGAATGTGGAATGGAAAATGGAATGGAACGTAGAATGCAAATTGGAATGGAAAGTGGAAGGGAAAATGGAATGGAACGTGGAATGGAACATGGAATGGAATGCAATTGAATGGAACGTGGAGTGGAACCAGGAATGGAACGTTCAAAGGAAGGTGGAAAGTAACGTGAAATGGAACGTGGAATGGAATGGAATGCAATGTGGAATGGAATGCAAAGGAATGTGGATTGGAATGGAATGTGGAATGGAATGGAATGGAAGATAGAATGGAATGGAATGGAATGGAATGGAATGGAATGTGGAATTCAATGGAATGGAATGGAAAGGAATGGAATGGAATGGAATAAGGAATGGGATGTGGAATGGAATTGAAGGGAATGTGGAATGGAATGTGAAATGGAATGGAATAGAATGTGGAATGGAATGTGGTGTGGAATGGAATGGAATGTGAAAACAAATCGAATAGAATGTGGAATGGAATGGAATGGAATGTGGAATGGAAAGGAAAGGAAGTGGAATGCAATGGAATAGAATGTTGAATGGAATGAGGAGTGGAATGGAATGGATTGTGAATAGAAATGGAATGACGAATGGAATGGAATGGAATGTGGAATGGAATATGCAATGGAATGTGGAATGGAATGGAATGGAGTGGAATGTGGAGTTGAATGGAAGGGAATGTGGAATGGAATTTGGAATGGAATGTGCAATGGAATATGGAATGGAATGTGCAATGGAATGTGGAATGGAATGGAGTGAAATGTGGAATGGAATGTAGTGGAATGTGGAATGGAATGGAATGCAATGTGCAATAGAATGTGGAATGGAAAGTGGAATGGAATATGGAATGGAATGGAATGGAATGTGGAATGGAATGTGGAACGGAATGGAATGGAAGGTGGAATTAAATATGGAATTCAATGGAAAGGAATGTGGAATGGAATGCGAAATGGAATGTAATAGAACGTGGAATGGAAAGTGGAATGGAATATGGAATGGAATGGAATGGAATGTGGAATGGAATGTGGAACGGAATGGAATGGAAGGTGGAATTAAATATGGAATTCAATGGAAAGGAATGTGGAATGGAATGCGAAATGGAATGTAATAGAACGTTGAATGGAATATGGAATGCAATGTGAAATGGAATGGAATGTGGAATGGAATGGAATTGAATGGAATGGAAAGTGTAATGGAATGGAATGGAATGGAGTGGATTGCGGAATGGAATGGAATGGAATGGAATGGAGTGGATTGCGGAATGGAAAGTGGAATGGAATGGAATGGAATGGAATGGAATGGAATGGAATGGAATGAAATGGAATGTGCAATGGATCATGGAATGGAATGGAAAGAACGTGGAATGGAACGTGGAATGGAACGCAATGGAACGTGGAATGGAATGGAATGGAATGTGTACTGGAAAGGAATGGAATGTGAATTGGAAAATGGAATGGAATGGAGTGGAACGTGGAAAGGAACATGGAATGGAATGGAGTGATACGTGGAATGGAATGGAATGGAATATGGAATAGAATGGAATGGAATGTGGATTGGAATGTGGAATGAAACTGAATGGAAATTGGAATGGAAAGGAACGGAATGGAATGGAGTGGAATGTGGAATGGAATGGAATGGAATGTGGAATGCATTGTAGAATGGAATGTGGAGTGGAACATGGAATGGAATGTGGAATGGAATGGAATGGAATTTTGAATGTAATGGTTTGGAATGTGTACTGGAGCGGAATGGAATGGAACGTGAAAAGGAATGGAATGGAATGTGGAATGGAATTCAATCTAAATTGGAAGGGAATGGAAAGCAATATAGAATGTAATGGAATGGATTGAGGAATGGAATGGAATGGAGTGTGGAATTTAATGGAATGGAAAGAAATGGAAAGGAAGGTGGAATGGAATGCAATGGAATGTAGAATGGAATGTAATGGAATGCAATGTGGAATGGATTGGAATGGAATGTGAAGTGGAATGCATTGGAATGTGAAGTGGAATGCATTGGAATGTGGAATGGAATGAAAGGGAATTTGGAACGCAATGGAATGGAAAGGAATGGAATGTGGAATGCAATGGATGGGAAAGTGAAATGGAAAATGGAATGGAATGGAATGGAATGTGGAATGGAAAGGAATGGAATATGGAATGGAATGGAATGGAATATGGAATGGAATCAAATGGAATGGAATGTGTTATGGAATGGAGAGGAATGGAATGCAACGTTGAAAGAAATCTAATTGAATGGAATAGAATGGAATGGAATGGAATGAAATGTGGAATGGAATGGAAAGGAATTTGAAATGGAATGGAATGGAATGTTGAATGGGATGGAATGGAATGCCGACTGGAATGGAATGAAGTCTAAGGTGTAATGGAATGGAATGGAATGTGGAATGGAATGTGGAGTGGAATTTGTAATGGAATGTGGAATGCAATGAGGAATGGAAAGTGGAATTGAATACAGTGGAATGTGGAATGGAAGGGAAAGGAATGTGGAATGGAATGAAGTGGAATGTGAAACGGAATGTGGAATGGAATGGTGTGGAATGTGGAATGGATTGAAGTGGAACGTGGAATGGAATGTGGAATGCAGTTGAATGGAATGTGGAATGGAATCTGTAATGGAATGGAATGGAACGTGGAAAGAATGTGGAAAGGAATGGAATGGAACGTGGAATGGAACGTGGAATAGAATGTGGAAAGGAATGTGGAATGGAGTGGAATGCAGTGTGGAATGGAATGTGGAATGGAATGGAATGGAACGTGGAATGCAAAGTGGAATGAATCGTGGAATGGAAAGCGGACTGGAAAGTGAAATGGAGTGGAATGGAACATGGAATGAAACGTGTAATGGAACGTGTAAAGGAACGTGGAATGGAACCTGGAAGGGAATGTGGAATGGAATGTGGAATGGAATGGATAGGAAAGTGGAATGGAATGTGTAATGGAACGTAGAAGTGAACGTTAAATGGAACGTGGAGTGGAATGGAATGGAATGTAGCGTGGATTGGAAAGTTGAATGGAATGCAATGCAATGTGGAATGGAATGTCGAATAGCAAAGAATGTGAAATGGAATGTGTAATGGAATGGAATAGAATGGAATGTGCAATTGAATGGAATGGAAAAGAATAGAATGGAATGTGGAATGGAATGGAATGGAAAGGAGTGGAATGTTTAATGGAATGAAATGGAAGTTGGAAAGGAAAGGAATGGAATGGAATGTGAAATGGAATGCAATGGAATGTGGAATGAAATGTGGAATGGAAAGGAATGTGGAATGGAATATGGAATAGAATGGAATGGAATGGAAAGGAATGTGGAATGGAATGGAATGGAATGTGGAATGGAATGGAATGGAATACGGAATGGAATGAAATGGAATGGGGAATGGAATGGAATGGGATGTGGAATGGAAAGCAATTGAACGTGGAATGGAATGGAATGGAATTTGAAATGCAATCTGAAATGGATTTGAATGGAATGCGGAATGAAATGTGGAATGGAGTGGACTGCAATTTCGAATGGAAAGTGGAATGGAATGTGGAAAGCAATAGGGAATGGAATGGAAAGCAATGTGGAATGGAATGTGGAATGTAATCTGGAATGGAATGGAATGCAATGCGGAATGGTATGTAATGGAAAGTGGAATGGAATGGAATGGATTGTGGAATGGAACGTGGAAGGGAATAGAACGGAAAGTGGAATCTAATGGAATGGAAAGTGGACTGGAATGGGAAGGAATTGAAATGAATGAGAAACAGAATGTAATGTAATGCGGAATGGAATTGAATGGAATGTTGAATGTAATGTGGAATGTAAAGTAATGGAATGGACGGAAATCGAATGAAGGGAATGTGGAATGGAATATGAAATGGAATGGAATGGAATGTGGAATGGAATGTGGAATGGAATGTGGAATGGAATGTGTAATGTAATGGAATGGAATGGATTGGAATGAAGGGAATGCGGAATTGAATGTGGAATGGAATGGATAGTAATGGCGAATGGAAAGGAATGCAATGTAATGTGGAATGGAATGGAATGGAACGTGGAATGGAATGTGGATTGGAATGGAATGTAATTTGAAAGGAATGAAATGGAATGTGGAACGGAATTGAATGGAATGTGGAATGGAATCTGGAATGGAATATGGAATGGAATGGAATGGAATGGAATGTGGAATCGAATGGAATGCAATGGAATGGAATGGAATGTGGAATGGAAAAGAAGGGTGTGCAGAATGGAAATTGGAATGGAATGGAACGGAATGTTAAATGGAATGGAATGGAAAGTGGAATTGAATGTAATGGAATGTGGAACGGAAATTGGGATGGAATGGAATGGTATTTGGAATTGAATGTGGAATGGAATGCATTGGAACGTGGAACGGATTGTCCAATGGAACCTGGAATGGAAAGTGGAAAGGAATCTGAAATTGAACATGGAATGGATCGTGGAATGGAATGTGGAATGGAATGTGCAATGGAATGGAATGGAATGTGGAATGGAAAGGAATGGAATGGAATGTGGAATGGAATGGAATGGAATGGAATGGAATGCGCAAGAGAATGGAATGGAATTTGGAATGGAATGGAATGGAATGGAATGGAATGCGCAAGAGAATGGAATGAAATGTGGAAGGGAATGGATTGGAATTGAATATGAAATGGAATGGAATGGAATGGAATGTGGAATAGAATGGAATTGAAAGTGGAATGAAATGGAATGGAATTGAATGTGAAATGGATTGGAATGAAACGTGGAATTGAATGGATTGCAATGTGGAATAGAATGGAATGGAATGCATGTGGAAAGGAATGGAAAGGAATGTGTAATGGAATGTGGAATGGAATAGAATGGAAAGAGGAATGGAATGGAATGTGGAATGGAATGTGGAACGGAATGTAGTGGAATATGGAATGGAGTGTGGAATGGAATGGAGTGGAGTGTACAACTGAATGGAAAGGAATGTGGACTGGAATGGAATGGAATGTGGAACGGAAAGTGGAAAGATATGGAGTAGATTGTGTAATGGAATGAGGAATGGAATGGAACGTGTAATGGAAAGTGGAGTGGAACGTAAAATGGAATGTGGAATGGAATGGAATGGAATGAGGAAGGAGAGGGATTGCATGTGGAATGGAATGGAATGGAATGAGGAATAGAATGGAATGGAACGTGGAATGGAACGTAGAATAGAACATGGAATGGAATGTGGAATGTAATGGAATGAAATGTGGAATGGAATGGAACGGAATGGAATGTGGAATGGAATGGAATGGAATGTGTGATGAAATTGAATGGAATGGAGCAGAATTTGAAAAGGAGTGCAAGGGAATTTGAAATGGAATGGAATGGAATGTGGAATGAAAGGGAATGGAATGTGAAGTGGAATGGAATGTGGAATGGAATGTTGAATTTAATGCAATGGAATGGAATGTGGAATGGAAAGTGGAATGTAATGGATTGAAATGTGGAACAGAATGAGGAAGGGAATGGAGTGGAACGTGGAATGGAACGTGTAATGGAACATGGAATGGAATGTGGAATGGAATTTAATGAAATGCAGAATGGAATGGAATGGAATGGAATGGAATGTGGAATGGAATGTGGAATGGAATTGAATGGAATGGAATGGAATTTGAAATGGAATGGATTGGAATGTGGAATCGAAATGATAGGATTGTGGAATGGAAAGCACAGAAGTGGAGGGTGGAATGGAATGGAATGTGAAATGGAAGTACAATTGGAAGGTGGAAATCAATGTGTAATGGAATGTGGAAAGGATAGCAGTGGAAAGTGGAATGGAAGGGAAAGTAATTGAATGAGGAATGGAATGTGAAATGAATTGGAAGGGAATGTGGAATGGAATGTGGAATGGCACATGGAATGGATCGTATAATGGAACGTGGAATGGAATGAAATTGAATGGAAAGTTGAATGGAATGGATTGGAAAGTGCAATGGAATGGAATTTTAAATGGAATGCAATGGAATGTGGAATGGAATGGAATGGCATGTGGAATGGAATGGAATGGAATTTGGAATGGAATAGAATAGCGTAGAATGTGGAAGGGAATGGAAAGGAATTTGGAATGGAATGTGGAATAGAATGGAGTTCAAAGTGGAATGGAATGGAGAGGAATGTGGAATGTAATGGATTGGAATGTGGAATGGAATGTGGAATGCAATGGAAAGGAATGTAGAATGTGGAAATTAATGGAATGGAACGTTGAGTGGAACCTGAAAAAGAATGTGGAATGGAATCTGGAATGGAGTGGAATGCAATGTGGAATGGATTGTGGACTTGAATGGAATGGAACGTGGAATAGAACGTGCAATGGAATGGAACGGACGTGGAGTGGAAAGTGGAATGTAATGGAATGGTATGTGTAATGGACTGTGGAATAGAAAGAAATATGGAATGGAATGTGGAATGGAATGTGGAATGGAATGTTGAAAGGAATGGAATGGAATGGAATGTGGAATGGAATGGAGTGGAATGGAATGAAATGGAATGTCGAATGGAATGTAATGGAAAGAAATGGAATGCGTAATGCAATGAAATGGAATGTGGAAAGAAATCGAATGGAATGGAATGTGAAATGGAATGGAATGGAATGTGGAATGGAAAGTGGAATAGAAAGGAATGTGGAATGGAAAGTGGAATTGAATGGAATGAAATGCGGAATGGAATGGAATGGAATGCGGAAAGCAATGGAATGGAATGTAGAATGGAACGGAATGGAATGTGGAATGAAATGCAATTTAAGGTGTAATGGAATATAATGTAACGTGCAGTGGAATGTTGAATGAAACGTGGACTAGAACGTGGAATGGAAAGTGGAATGAAACGTGGAATGGAATGGAATGCAATGTGGATTGGAATGGAAGGGAAGGTGGAATGGAAAGGAATGGAATGGAATGTGGAATGCAATGTGGAATGGAACGGAATGTGGAATGGAAAGGAATGGATTGAAAAGGAATGTGGAATGGAATGAAATTGTATGTGGAATGGAATGGAACCGAATATGGACTGGAAGAGAATGGAATGGAATGGAATGTGAAATGGACTGGAATGGAATGTGAAAAGAAATGGTGTGGAATGTGGATTGGAATAGAATGGAAAGTGAAAAGGAATGGAATGGAATGTGGAATGGAATGGAAAGGATTGTGGATTGGAAATTAGAATGGAATGTGGAATGGAATGTGAAATGGAATGGAATGCAATGTGTAATGGAATGTGGAAAGGAATGGAAAGGAACGTGGAATGGAACATTGAATGGAACGTGAAAAGGAACGTGGAATGGAACGTGGAATGGAATGGAATGAAATGAGGAATGGATTGGAATCGAAAGTGAAATGGAACGTGGAATGGTAAGTGGAATGGAACGTGGAATGGAACGTGGAATGAAACGTGGAATGGAATGGAATGTAACGTGTAGTGGAACATTGAATGAAACGTGGAATAGAACGTGGCATGGAATGTGGAATGGAATGGAATGCAATGTGAATTGGAATGGAATGCAAAGGAATGGAATGGAATGTGGAATGGAATGGAATGGATTGGAATGGAATGAGGAATGGAATAGAATGGTATGTGGAAAGTAACGGAATGGAATATCGATTGGAATACGAAGGAATGGAATGGAATGTGAAATGGAATGTAATGTAATGTAGAATGCAATTCAATGGAATTTGGAAGGGAATGGAATGGAATGTGGAATGGAAAGCAAAGGAATGTGGAATGGAAAGTGGAATGGAATTTAACGGAACGTGGAATGGAGTGGAATGGACTGTGGAAAGCAATGGAATGGAATGTGCAATGGAATGGAATGGAAACCAATGAAATGGAATGTTGAATGGAATAGAATGGAATGTGGAAAGAAATGGAATGGAATGTGGAATATAATGGAATGGAATCGAATGGAATGTGGAATGGAATGGAATGGAATGTGGAATGAAATGCGCAATGGAATGGAAATGAATGGAATGGAAAGTGGAAAGGAATGGAACGTGTAATGGAAATGAAAGGAATGTGGAATGGAATGGAATGGAATACAGAATGGAATGTGGAATGGAATGGAATGGAATGGAGTGTAGAAAGGAATGTGGAATGGAATGGAATGGAATGTGGAATAGAATGTGACATGGAATCGAAAGGAAATTGAAATGGAATGGAATGGATTGTGGAATGGAATGGAATGGAATGGAATATGGAATGGAATGGAATGGAATGGAATGTGGACTGGAATGGAATGGCATGGAATGTGGATTGCAATGGATTGGAATGGAATGGAATGGAATGGAAGGGAATGGAAGGAAAGGGAATGCGGAATGGAATGTGGAATGAATTGGAAAGCAAAGTGGAATGGAATAGAAAGGAATGGAATGTGGAATGGAATGGAATGGAATGTTGAATGGAATGTGGAATGGAATGGAATGGAATGTGAAAAGGAATGGAATGGAATGTGGTATGCAATGGAATGTGAAAAGGAATGGAATGGAATGTGGAATGGAATGGAATGGAATGGAACGTGGAATGGCTCGTGGAATGGAACGTGGAATGGAAAGTGTAAAGGAATGTGTAATCGATCGCGGAATGGACTGTGGAATGGAATGTGGAATGGAATGGAATGGAATCGAATGGAACGTGGAATGGAATGGAATGGAATGGAATGTGGAATGAAATGTGGAATGGAATGGAATGGAATAATAAATGGAATGGAATGGAATGAGGAATGCAATGTGAAATGGAATGGAATGGAATGGAATGGAATGTGAAATGGAACCGAATGGAATGGAATGTGCAATGGAATGGAGTGCCAGTTGTAATGGAATGGAAAGGAATGGAGTGGAAAGTGGAATGGAATGGAATGGAATGTGGAATTGAATATAGAATGGAATGTGGAATGCAATGTGGAATGGAATGGAATGATATGTGGAATGGAAGGTGTAATGGAAAGGAATGGAATGTGAAATTGAATGGAATAGAATGGAATGTGGAATGGAATGAAATGTAATGTGGAACGGACTGGAATGCCATGTGAAATGGAATGGAATGGAATGGCATGTGAAACGGAATGGAATGCAATGGTAAGTGAAATGGAATGGAATGGAAGATGGAATGGAATGGAATGGAGCAGAAAGTGGAATCGAATTCAATGGAATGTGGAATGCAATGCACAATGGAATGGAATGGAAAGTTCAATGTAATGGAATGGAGTGTGGACAGGAATTAAACGGAATGGAATGGAAAGTGCAATGGATTGTAATGGAATGCTGAATGGAATTCAATGGAATTTGGAATGGAATGGAAAGGAATGTTGAACGGAAAGTGGAATGTAATGGAACGGAACGTGTATTGGAAGGGAATGGATTGTGGAATGGAAAGGAATGGAATGGAACGTGGAATGGAATGGAATGGAAAGGAATGGAAGGAGGACTGGAATGGAAAGAATGTGGAAAGGAATGTGGAATGGAATGGAATGGATTGTGGAAAACAATGGAATGGAACGTAATGAAATGTAATGGAATGTGGAATGGAATGGAATGTGGAAGGGAATGTGAAATGGAATGGAAAGGAATGGAATGGAATGTGGTATGGAATGGAATGGAACATGGACTGGAAAGGAAAGGAATGGAATGGAATGTTAAACGCAATGGAAAGGAATGTGGAATGGAATTGAATGGAATGTAGAATGGAAAGAAATGGAATGTAGAATGGAATGTGGTAAGGAATGTGGAAAGGAATGTGGAATGGAAATGAATGGAATGTTTAATGGAATGGATTGGAATACAGAATGGAATGTGGAATGGAATGGAATGGAATGTGAAGTGCAATGTGGTATGTAATGGATAGGAAAGTGGAATGGAATGGAATGGATTGTGGAATGGAATGGAATGGAACGGAATGGAATATGGAAAGGAATGGAATGGAATGGAATGTGGAATGGAATGGAATGGAAAGGAGTGCGGAATGCAATGCATTGGAATGGAATGGAATGGAATCGTATCGAATGGAATGGAAGAGAATGTGGAATGGAATGTGGACTGGAATGGAAAGAATGTAGAACGGAATGGAAAGAATGGAATGTGGAAATGAATGGAATGTAATGTGGAATGGATTGTGAAATGGATTGGAATGGAATGTGAAAAGGAATTAAAAGGAATGTGGAATGGAATGGAATGGAATGTGAAAAGGAACAGACTGGAATGTGGAAAGGAATGGCATGGGATGTGGAATGGAATGGAATGGAAAGTGGAATGGAATGTGGAATTTAATGGAAAGGAACGTGGAATGGATCGTGGAATGGAACGTCGAATAGAAAGTGGAAAGGAACGTGGAATGGAACGTGGAATGGACTGTGGAATGGAATGTGGAATTGATTGGAATGGAATCGAATTGAATGTGGAATGGAATGGAAGGGAATGTGGAAAGGAATGGAATGGAATGTGAAATGGAAGGGAATTTAATGTGTAATGGAAAGTGGAATGGAAATGAATCGAATATGAAACGGAATGGAATGGAATGGGAAATGTAATGTGAAATGGAATGGAATGGAATCAAATGAAATGTGGAATGGAAATTGGAATGGAGTGTGGAATGGAATAGAAAGTAATGTGAAACGGAATGGAATGGAGTGGAATGGGATGTGGAATGAAATGGAATGGGATGTGAAATGGAATGGAATGGAAGGCGGAATGGAATGGAATAGAGTGGAAAGTCGAATGGTATGGAATGGAATGTGGAATTGAATGTAGAATGGAATGTGGAAAGGAATGTGGAATGGAAAGTGGAATGGAATGTGGAATGGAATGGAATGTGGTTTATAATGGAATGCAATGTGCACAGGTATGGAATGGAATGGGATGCAACGTGAAATGGAATTGAATGGAATGTGGAATGGAATTCATTGGAATTTGGAATGGAATGGAATCGAAGGGAATGTGGTATGGAATGGAATGGGATGCAACGTGAAATGGAATTGAATGGAATGTGGAATGGAATTCATTGGAATTTGGAATGGAATGGAATCGAAGGGAATGTGGTATGAAATGGAAAGTAACGTGGATTGGAAAGTGGAATGGAATGTGGAATGGAATGGAATGGACTGAGAAATGGAATGGAATGCAATGGAATGTGGAGTGGAATGCAATGGAATGTGGAATGGAATGGAGTGGAAGTTGGATTGGAATGAAGTGGAAATTGGATTGGAACGGAATGGAATGGAATGGAATGGAATGGAGTGGAATGGAATGCGGAATGGAATGGAATGGAATGCAATGTGTAAAGGAATGTAATGGAAAACAATGGAATGGAATGGAATGTGGAATGAAATGGAATGGAAATTGGAATAGAATGCAACGGAATGTGGAACGGAATGAGGAATGGAAAGGAGTGGAATGCGGAATGGAAAGGAATATAAAAGAATGTGGAATGGAATGGAATGGAATGTGCAATGGAAAGCAGAATAGAATAGATTCGATCGGAAATGGAATGGAATGGAATGAGGAATGGAATGGAATCGGATGTGAAATTGAATGGAATGGGAGGTGGAATGGAATGGAATGGAGTGGAAAGTGCAATGGAATGGAATGGAATGTGGAATGTAATGTAGAATGGAATGTGGAATCGCAAGTGGAATGGAATGAAATGTGGAATGGAATGGAATGGAAAGGAATGGAATAGAATGTGGAATTGAATGGAATGGAAAGTGTAATGGAATGGAATGGAATGTGGAGTGGAATGGAATTTAATGAAATGTGCAATGGAATGGAATGGATTGGAATGTGGAATGGAATGAAATAAAATGGAATGTAGAATGGAGTGGAACGGAATGGAATGTGGAATTCAAAGGAATCGAATGGAGTGGAATGGAAGGGAATGCGGAATGTAATGTGGAATGGAATGGAAAGGAATATGTAATGTAATGGAATGGAAAGGAATGTGTAATGTAATGGAATTGAATGTGGAAAGGAATGGAATGGAATGTGGAATGGAATGGAATGTGAAATGGAATGTGGAATGGAAATTGGATTGGAATGTGGAAAGGAATGGAATGGAATGGAATGGAATGTGGAATGGAATGGAACGGAATGTGGAATGGAACGTGGAATGCAATGGAACAGAATGGAATGTGGAATGGAATGTGGAATGGAACGTGGAATGGAAATGAAAGGAATGGATCGTGGAATGGAATGCAACGGAATGGAATGTGGAATACAATGTAATGTAATGGAATATGGAATGGAATGGAATGGAATGGAAAGTGGAATGGAATGGAAAGGAATGTGGAATGGAAAATGGAATGGAATGGAACGGAACGTGGAATGGAATGGAGTGGAACTTGGAATGGAATGGAAGAGAACGTGTAATGAATTGGAATGGAATGTGGAATGTGATGGAATTGAAAGTGAAATCCAATGGAATGGAATGTGGAATGGAATGGAATGGCATGTAATGTGGAATGGAATGTGGAATGGAATGGCATGGAATGTGGAATGGAATGGAATGGAATGTGGAATGGAATGGAATGTTAAAGGTCATGGAATGGAATGTAGAATGGTATGTTTAATGGAATGGAATGTGGAATGGAATAAAATGAAATTTGGAATGGAATGTGGAATGGAACGGAATGGAATATAGAATGGAATGGAATGTTGAATGGAATGGAATGGAACGTTGAATGGAATGTGGAATTTAATGTGGAATGGAACGTGAAATGAAAAGTGCAACGGAATGCGGAATGGAATGTAATGGAATGTGTAATGGAATGTTTAATGTAGTGTGGATTGAAATGGAATGGAATGGAATGTGTAATGGAATGTGGAATGGAATGGAACGGAATGGAATGGAATGTGGAATGGAATGGAATGTAACATGGAATGGAATGTGGAATTGAATGGAATGGAATGTGGAATGGAATGGAATATAACATGGAATGGAATGTGGAATTGAATGGAATGGAATGTGGAATGGAATGGGATATGGAATGGAATAGAATGAAATTTTCAATGGAATTGAATGGAAGGTGGAATGGAATAGAATGGAGCTTGGAATGGAATGTGGAATGGAATGGAATGGAATGGAATTTTGAATGGAATAGAATGGAACGTGTAATGGAAAATGTAATTTAACGTGGAATGGAACGTGAAATGGAACTGGCAATGGAATGCGGAATGGAATGGAATGGAAAGTTGAATGTAATTTGGAATGGAATGGAATGGAATAGAATGTTGAATTAAATGTGGAATGGAATGGAATGGAAAGGAATTTGAAATGAAATGGAATGGAATGCGGAATGGATTGGAACGGAAAGTGGAATGGAAAGGAATCTAATGGAATATGGAATGGATTGGAATTGAATGGGGAATGGAATGGAATGGAATGTGGAATGGAGGAATGGAATGGAATGTGTAATGGAGGAAAGGAATGTAATGTGGAATGGAATGAAAAATGGAGGAATGGAATGGAATGCAGAAACGAATGTGGAATGGAATGGAATGGAATGTGGAAAGAAATGTGGAATGGAATGAAATAGAATGAGGAATGGAAGATGAAATGGAATGGAAAGGAATCTGGAATGCAATGGAATGGAATAGAATGGAACGTGGAAGAGAATGTGGAATGTAATGGAATGGAATGGAATGGAATGCAGAGTCGAATGTGGAATGTAACGTGGAATGGAAGGGAACAGAAAGTGGGATGGAATGGAAAGGAAAGTGCAATGGAATATAATGGAATTTGGAATGGAACGGAATGCAGTGTGGAATGGAATGGAATGGAAAGTGAAATGTAATTGAGTAGAATGTGGACTGGAAAGTAATTGACTGTGGAATGGAGTATGCAATGGAATGTGGAATGGAACTGAATGGAATGTGGAATGCAATGTGGAATGGAATTGAATGTAATGAGGAATGGAATGGAATGGAAAGGAATGGAATATGGAATGGAATGGAATGGAAAGGACTGAAATGCAAAATGGATACGCGAATGGAAAAGAATGCAACGCGGAATGGAATGTGGAATGCAATGTGGAATGGAATGCAATGGAATCTGGAATGCAAAGGAATGGTATGTGGAATGGAATGGAATGGAATGTGGAATGGAATGGAATAGAAAGGAATGTGGAAGGGAATGGTATCGAATGGAATGAGGAAAGGAATGCAATGGAATGTGGAAAGAAACGTGAAATGGGATGGAATGGAATGCAAAGTGAAATGGAATGGAATGGAATGGAATGTGAAATGGAATCGAAAGGAATGTGGAATGGAAAGTGGAATGGAGTGGAATGGATGATGGAATTGAATGGATCGGAACGCGGAATGGAATGGAATGGAATGGAATGTGTAATGGAACGGAATGGAAAAGAATGGAATGGAATGTGGAATGAAATGCAATGGAATGTGGAATGTATTTGAATGTAACGTGGAGTGGAATGGAATGGAATGTGGAAAGGAAAGGAATGGAAGAACTGGAATGTCGAATGGAAAGTGGAAAGGAAAAGAATGCAACGTCAAATGGAATGTGGAAAGGAATGCAATGGAATGTGGAATTGAAAGGAATGGAATGTGGAATTGTGTGGAATGGAATGTGGAACGGAATGGAATGGAATGGAATGTGGAATGGAATGGAATTGAATGGAATGAGGAATGGAATGGAATGGAGTGTGGAATCGAATACAATGCAATGTGGAATGGAATGTGAAATTGAATGGAATGGAATGGAATGTGAAATGGAATGGAATTAAATTGAATGTGGAATGGCATGGAATAGAATGTGGAATGGAACTTGGAATGGAATGTGGAATGGAATGAAACGGAAGGTGGAGTGTAAAGTGGAATGGAACGTGGAATGGAACGTGGAATGAAGTGGAATGCAATGTGGAATGGAATGGAATGAAAGGTGTAATGGAACAGAATGGAATGTGGGATGGAATGGATTGTAATTGATTGGAAAGTGGAATATAATGGAATGGAATATTTAATGGAATGGAATGGAATTTGGAATGGAATGTGGAATGGAATGGAATGGAATGTGGAATGGAATGGAATAGAATGTGGAATGGAATGAAATGGAATGTGGAATGCAATGTGGAATGGAATGCAAAGGAAGGTGGTATGGAATGGAAAGGAATGCAGAATGGAATGGAATGGTATGTGGAATGGAATGTGGAATGGAATGGAATGTAATGTGGAATGGATTGTGGAATCGAATGGAATATGGAATGGATTGTGGAATGGAATGGAATGGATTGTAGAATGGAATGGAATGGAATGGAAAATGGAAGAGAATGGAATGGAATATGGAATGGAATGGAATGCAATGGAACGGAATGTGGAATTGAATGAAATGGAATGGAATGTGGAATGCAATGGAATGGAATGGAATGGAATGGAATGGAAGGGAATGGAGAATGGAATGAGGAATGGAGTGGAAAGGAATGTGGAATGGAATGGAATGGAAAGCAATGTGGAAAGGAATTGAATGGAATGGAATGTGGAATGGAATGGAATGGAATGTGGAATGGAATGTGAAATGGAATTGAGTGGAATGTGAAAAGTAATGGAATAGAATGTGGAATGGAATGGAAAGGAATGTGATATGGAATGGAATGGAATACGGAATGGAATGGGGAATGGAATGGAATGGAAAGTGAAAAGGAACAGAATGGAAGGTGGAATGGAATGGAATTGAATGTGGAATGGAATGTAATGAAATATGGAATGGAATGGAATTAAATGAAGATTTTAACGTGGAATGGAATGGAATGGAATGTGGAATGCAATGTGGAATGGAATTGAATGGAATGTGGAATGGAATGGAATGGAATGTGGAATGGAATGTGAAATGGAATTGAGTGTAATGTGAAAAGGAATGGAATAGAATCTGGAATGGAATGGAAAGGAATTTGATGTGGAATGGAATGGAATATGGAATGGAATGTGGAATGTAATGGAATGGAAAGTGAAAAGGAATGGAATGGACGGTGGAATGGAATGGAACAGAATGTGGAATGGAATGTAATGAAATATGGAATGGAATGGAATTAAATGAAGATTTTAACGTGGAATGGAATGGAATGGAATGTGGAATGCACAGAAATTGAATGTAGAATGGAATATGCAAGAGAATGTAATGGAATGTGGAATGGAATGTGGTATGGAAAGGAATGGAAGATGAAATGGAATGGAATGGAATGTGGAATGGAATGCAACAGAATGTGGAAAGTAATGGAATGGAATTAAATGGAAATTGAAATAGAATGGAATGGAAATTCGAATGAAATGGAATGTAATGAAATGTGGAATGGAACGGAATGGAAAGTGGAATGGAATGTGGAAAGTAATGAAGTGGAATGTGGAATGGAATCGAGTGGAATGTGGAATGGTATGGAATGGAGAGGAATGTGGAAAGGAATGGAATCGAATGTGGAATGGAAGGTGGAATGTAATGGAACGGAATGTGCAATGGAATGGAATGGAATGTCGAGTGGAATGGAATTGAATGAGGATTCGAAAGTGGAATGGAATGAAATGGAATGTGGAAGGGCATGGAATGGAAGGTAGAATTGAATGAGTAATGGAATGTGAAATGGAATTGAATGGAATGTGGATTGGAATGGAATGGAATGTAGATTGTAATGTGGAATGGAATGTGCAATGGAATTTAACGGAATGTGGAATGGAATGGAATGGAAAGTAGAATGGAATGTGCAATGGCATGGAAAGGAATGTGGAATGGAATGTGGTATGGAATGGAATGGAATGTGGAATGGAATGGAATGGAAGGGAATTCAGAATGCAATGTGGAATGGAATGTAACAGAATGTGGAATGGAATGCAATGGAATGGAATGTGAAAAGGAATGGAATGGAATGTGAAATGGAGTGGAATGGAATGTGGAATCGAATTGAATGGAATGTGGAATGGAATGGAATGGCATGTGGAATGGGATGGAATGGAAAATAGAATGGAACAGAACGCAATGGAATGGAATGTGGAATGGAATGGAATGGAATGGAATGTGGAATGCAAAGTGGAATGGAATGGAAAGGATTGGAATGGAATGTGGTATGGAATGGAATGGAATGGAATAGTATGTGGAATGGTATGGAATGGGATGTGAAATTTAATGGAATGGAATTTGGAAAGCAATGGAATGGAGTGGAAAGTAAATGGAATTTAATAGAATGTGGAATGGAATGCAAAAGGGAATGTGAAAAGGAATGTGGAATGGAATGAGGAATGTAATGGAATGGCAAGGAATGGAATGGAATTGAATGTGGAATGGAATGCAATGGATTGCAGAATGGAATGGAATGGAAAGGAATATGGAATGGAATGGAAAGGAATATTGAATGGAATGTGCAGAATGGAATGGAATGGAAAGGAATATTGAATGGAATGTGCAGAATGGAATGGAAAGGAATAGAATATGGAATGGAATGGAATGAAATGGAATGGAATGGTATGTGGAATGGTACTGAATGGTATGTGGAATGCAATGGAATTGAATGTAGAATGGGAACGTGGAATGAAATGGAATGGAATGTGGAACGGAACTGAATGGAATCTAGAAAGTAACGTGGAATGGAATGTGGAATGGAACTGAATGGAATGTGGAATGGAATCTGGAATGGAATGGAATGGAATGTGGAATGGAATGAAATGGAATGTGGAATGCAATGAGGAATGGAATGCAAAGGAAGTTGGTATGGAATGGAAAGGAATGCAGAATGGAATGGAATGGAATGTAGAATGGAATGTGGAATGAAATGGAATGGAATGTGGAATGGATTGTGGAATGGAATGGAATATGGAATGGATTGTGGAATGGAATGGAATGGATTGTAGAATGGAATGGAATGGAATGGAAAATGGAAGATAATTGAATGGAATAGGGAATTGAATGGAATGCAATGGAACGGAATGTGGAATTGAATGAAATGGAATGGAGTGTGGAATGCAATGGAATGGAATGGAATGGAATGAAATGGAAAGGAATGGAGAATGGAAAGAGGAATGGAGTGGAAAGGAATGTGGAATGGAATGGAATGGAAAGCAATGCGGAATGGAATTGAATTTAAGGGAATGTGGAATGGAAAGGAATGGAATGTGGATTGGAAAGGAATGGAATGTGGAATGGAATGGAATGGAATGTGGAATGGAAAGTGAAATGGAATAGAGTGGAATGTGAAAAGGAATGGAATGGAATGTGGAATGGAATGGAAATGAATGTGATATGGAATGGAATGGAATACGGAATGGAATGTGGAATGGAATGGAATGGAAAGTGAAAAGTAATGGAATGGAAGGTGGAATGGAATGGAATAGAATGTGGAATGGAATGTAATGAAATATGGAATGGAATGGAATTAAATGAAGATTTTCACGTGGAATGGAATGGAATGGAATGTGAAATGGAAGGTGGAATGGAATTGAATGGAATGTGGAATGCAAAGAAATTGAATGTAGAATGGAATATGCAATAGAATGTAATGGAATGTAGAATGGAATGTGGTATCTAATGGAATGGAAAATGAAATGGAATGGAATGGAATGTGGAATGGAATGCAACAGAATGTGGAAAGTAATGGAATGGAATTAAATGTCAATTGAAATAGAATGGAATGGAAATTGGAATGAAATGGAATGTAATGAAATGTGGAATGGAACGGAATGGAAAGTGGAATGGAATGTGGAAAGTAATGAAGTGGAATGTGGAATGGAAACGAGTGGAATGTGGAACGGTATGGAATGGAGAGGAATGTGGAAAGGAATGGAACTGAATGTGGAATGGAAGGTGGAATATAATGGAATGGAATGTGCAATGGAATGGAATGGAATGTCGAGTGGAATGGAATTGAAAGTGGATTGGAAAGTGGAATGGAATGAAATGGAATGTGGAAGGGCATGGAATGGAATGTAGAATCGAATGTGGAATGGAATGTGGAATGGAATTGAATGGAATGTGGATTGGAATGGAATGGAATGTAGATTGTAATGTGGAATGGAATGTGCAATGGAATTTAACGGAATGTGGAATGGAATGGAATGGAAAGTAGAATGGAATGTGCAATGGCATGGAAAGGAATGTGGAATGGAATGTGGTATGGAATGGAATGGAATGTGGAATGGAATGGAATGGAAGGGAATTCAGAATGCAATGTGGAATGCAATGTAACGTAATGTGGAATGGAATGCAATGGAATGGAATGTGAAAAGGAATGGAATGGAATGTGAAATGGAATGGAATGGAATGTGGAATCGAATTGAATGGAATGTGGAATGGAATGGAATGGCATGTGGAATGGGATGGAATGGAAAATAGAAAGGAATAGAATTCAATGGAATTGAATTTGGAATGGAATGGAATGGAATGGAATGTGGAATGCAAAGTGGAATGGAATGGAATGGATTGGAATGGAATGTGGTATGGAATGGAATGGAATGGAATGGAATACTATGTGGAATGGTATGGAATGGGATGTGAAATTTAATGGAAGGGAATTTGGAAAGCAATGGAATGGAGTGGAAAGTGAATGGAATTTAACGGAATGTGGAATGGAATGCAAAAGGGAATGTGAAAAGGAATGTGGAATGGAATGAGGAATGTAATGGAATGGCAAGGAATGGAATGGAATTGAATGTGGAATGTAATTGAATGGATTGCAGAATGGAATGGAATGGAAAGGAATATTGAATGGAATGTGCAGAATGGAATGGAATGGAATGGAATATGGAATGGAATGGAATGAAATGGAACGGAATGAAATGGAATGGTATGTGGAATGGTATTGAATGGATTGTGGAATGTAATGGAATGGAATGTAGAATGGGAACGTGGAATGAAATGGAATGGAATGTGGAATGGAACTGAATGGAATCTAGAAAGTAACGTGGAATGGAATGTGGAATGGAACTGAATGGAATGTGGAATGGAATGGAATTGAATGTAGAATGGAATCTGGAATGGAATGGAATGGACTGTGGAATGGAATGTGGTATGGAATGGAATGAAATGTGGAATGGAATGTGGTATGGAATGGAATGAAATGTCGAATGGATTGGAATGGAATGGAATGGAAGGGAGTGCACAATGGAATGTGGAGTGTAATTAAAAGGAATGTGGAATGGAATGGAATGGAATGTGGATAGGAATGCCATGTAACGTAGAATGGAATGTGGAATGGAATGTGGAATGGAATGGAATGGAACGTAAAAGGGAACGTGGAATGGAACGTGGAATGCAAAGTGGAATGGAAAGTGGAATGAAATGGAATGCAGCTTGTAATTGAATGTGGAATGAAACGTGGAGTGGAACGTGGAATAGAATGTGGAACGGAATGGAAAGAATGCAGAATGAAATGTAATGGAATGTGGAATGGAATTGAATGGAATGTGGAATGGAAATGAATGGAATGTTGAATGCAAGGGAATGGAATGTGAAATCGAATGGAATGGAAAGTGCAATGGAAAGGATTGGAATGTGGAATGGAATGGAATGTGGAATGGAATATGGAATGGAATATTGAATGTTATGTGGTACGGAATGCAATGGAATGTTCAATGGAATGTGGAATTGAAAGGAATGGAATTTGCAATGGAATGAAGTATGGAATGGAATGGGATGTGGAATGGCATGAAGAGGAATGTGGAATGGAAGGGAAGGTAATGGGAAATGGAATGAAATGGAATGTTTAATCGAATGTGGAAAGGAATGGAAGGGAATTTGGAGAGGAAAGTGGAACGGAATTGAATGGAATGTGGAATGGAATGTGGAATGGAATGGAATGGAATTTGAAATGGAATGTAGAAAGGAATGGAATGGAATGAGGAATGGAATGTGGAATAGAATGAAATTGAACGTGGAATGTAAAGTGGAATGCAACGTGGAATAGAATGTGGAATGAAATGTAATGCAATGTGGAATGGAATGGAATGGAATGAAAGGTGTAATGGAACGGAATGGAATGTGGAATGGAATGGAATGGAATGGCTTGGAACGTGGAATATAATGGAATGGAATCTGGAAGGGAATGGAATGGAATTTGGAAAGGAATGTGGAATGGAATGGAAGGGAATGTGGAATGGAATGTGGAATGGGACATGGAATGAAATGGAATAGAATGAGGAATGCAATGGAATGGAATGTGGAGTTGAACGTGGAATGTAATTGTATAGAGTGTGGAATGGAATGTGGCATGCATGGAATGTGCAACGCAATGTAGAATGGAATGTGGAATGGTATGTGGAATGGAATGGAATGGAATGTGGAATGGAATGTTAAATGGAATGTGGAATGGAATGTGGAATGGAATGGAATGGAATATGGAATGGATTGTAGAATATAATGGAAAGGAAAGTGTAATGGAATGGAATTGAATGGAATGTGGAATGGAATGGAATAGAATTTGGAATGGAATGTAGAATGGAATGGAATGGAATGAGGAATGGAATGTGGAATAGAATGAAATGGAACGTGGAGTGTAAAGTGGAATGCAACGTGGAATAGAATGTGGAATGAAATGGAATGCAATGTGGAATGGAATGGAATGAAAGGTGTAATGGAACGGAATGGAATGGAAAGGAATGTGGAATGGAAAGGAATGGAATGCAATGTGGACTGGAATGGAATGGAATTGAATATGGACTGGAATGAAGTTGAATTCAATGGACTGTGGAATGGAACGGAGTGTGGAATGGCAAGGAATGGAATATGGAATGGAATGGAATGTGGAATGGAAAGGAATGGTATGTTGAATGGAATGTGGAATGGAATGGAATATGGAATGGCATTTAAAATGCAATGGAATGGAATTCGGAATACAATGAAATGGAACTGAATGTGGACTGGAATGGAATGGAAAGTGGAATTCAACGGAATGCAATGGAATGTGGAATGGAAAGGCATGGAATGTGGAATGCATTGGAAAGGAAATTGGAATGGAATGGAATGGAATGGAATGTGGACTGGAATGGAATGGAATGTGGAATGGAATTGAATGGAATGTGGAATGGCATGGAATGGAATGTAGAATGGAAAGTTGAATGGAATGCAATGGAATGGAATGTGGAATGGAATGGAATATGGAATGGAATGGAACGTGGAATGGAATTGAAAGGAATGTACAAAGTAATGTGGTATGGAGTGAAAGGGAATGTGGAATGGAATGGAATGGAAAGTGGAAAGGAATGCGGAGGGAAATGGAATGGAATGTGGAATGGAATGGAATTGAATGTGGAATGAAATGGAATGGAGCGTGGAATGGAACGTGGCATGTAACGTGCAATGGAACGTGGAATGAAAAGGATTGCGAAATGGAATGGAATGTGGATTGGAATGTGGAATGGAATGAAATGGAATGCAATATGGAATGGAATGTGGAATGTAATGTGGAACAGAATGGAATGTAATGTGGAATCGAATGGAATGGATTGTGGAATGGAATGTGTAATGGAATGGAATGGAATATCGAATGGAATTTAATGGAATGTGGAATGGAATAGAATCGAATGTGTTATGGAATGGAAAGGAAAGGAATGTGGAATGGAAAGGAATTGATTGTGGAATGGAATGGAATGGAATGTGGAAAAGAACGTGTAAAGGAATGTGGAATGAACTGGAATGGAATAGAATTTGCTACAGAATGGAATGGAATGGAATTTAATGTGGAATTTAATGGAATGTAATGTGGATTGGAATTAAATGGAATGGAATAAAATGTGCAATGGAATGGAATGGAATGTGGAATGCAATGTGGAATGGAATGGAATGGAAAGTGGAATTGAATGTTGAATGGAATGGAATGGAATTTGGAATAGAATCTGGATTGGAATGCAATGGACAAAGGAATGGCATGTGGAATGCAATGGAATGGAATGTGGAATGGAATGCTGAATGGAATGGAATGGAAATTTGAATTTAATGTGGAATGGAATGGAATGGAATATGGAATGGAATGGAATGGAATGTGGAATAGAATGTGGAATGGAATGGAATGCGAAACAGAATGGAATGGAACGTGGAATTCAATGGAAAGGAACGTGGAATACAATGGAATGGAACGCGGAATGGAATGGAACGGAATGTGGACTGGAATGGAATGGAAACTGGAATGGAAAGGAAAGGAATGGAATGTGGAGTGGAATGATGTGGAATGTGGAATGGAATGTGGAATGGAATGGAGTGGAAAGTGAAAAGGAATGTGGAATGGGACATGGAATGGAATGAAATGGAATGTGGAATGGATTGCGTATTGGAATGCAATGTAATGTGGAATGGAATGGAATGGAATATGGACTGGAATGAGGAATGCAATGGAATGGAAAATAGAATGGAACGGGAAATGGAACGTGGAATGGAAAATGGAGTGGAATGTTTAATGGAATGAAATGGAATGTGGAATGGAATGGAATAGAATGTGCAATGTAATGTAATGGAATGTGGAATGGAATGTTGAATTGAATGGAATGTGGAATGGAAAGTGGAATGCAACCTGGAAAGGAACATGGAACGGAAAGTGGAAGGGAACGTGGAATGGAATGTGGAATGGATCGTGGAGTGGAATGTAATGTGGAATGGAATGTGGAATGCAACGTGGAATGGAATGTGTAATGGAAAGTGGAAGGAAAACTGGAACGGAAAATGGAAAGTAAGGTGAAATGGAATGGAATGGAACGTGGAATGGAAGGGAATGGAATGGAATTTTATGTGTAATGGAATGTAGTGGAATGTGGAATGGAAGTCAATGGAACGGAATGGAATGTGTAATGGACTGGAATGGAATATGGAATGGAATGTGGAAAGGAATACAGAATGCAATGTGGAATGTAATGGAATGGAGTATGGAATGGAACCTGGAATTGAATAGAATGGAATTTGGAATGGAATGGAAGGGAATGTGGAATGGAACGTGGAATGGAATGGAATGGAAAGTGGAATGGAATGGAATGCAATGTGGAATGGAATGGAATGGGATGCGGAATGAAATAGAATGGACCTTGGAGTGGAATGGAATGGAATGTGGAATGGAATGGAATGGAATGGAATGTGGAATGAAAT
The DNA here is from genome assembly GCF_028885655.2 of Pongo abelii. Classification (NCBI taxonomy): domain Eukaryota; kingdom Metazoa; phylum Chordata; class Mammalia; order Primates; family Hominidae; genus Pongo; species Pongo abelii. The sequence goes on along the minus strand of NC_085929.1, from coordinate 5,722,560 downwards.
GGAATCGAATCTGGAATGGAATTTGGAATGTAATGGAATGGAATGTGGAATGGAATGAGGAATGGAACGTGGAAAGGAAAGTGGAACAGAAGCTGGAATTAAATGGAACGGAAACTGGAATGGATTGCAATGGAACGTGCAATGGAATTGAACTAAATGTGGAAAGCAATGGAATCGAATGTGCAATGGAATGGAAGTGAATGTGGAATGGAATATTATCTGGAATGGAATGTGGAATGGAATGGAATGGAATGTGGAGTGGAATAGAATGGTATGTGGAATGGAATGTGGAAAGGAATGGAATGGAATGTGGAATGGAATGGCATGGAAAGTGGAATGGAACGGAATGTGGAATGGAACGCGGAATGGAATGGAATGGAATGTTGAATGAAATGGAATGGAAAGTGGAATAGAACGTAATGGAATGTGGAGTGGAAAGGAATGGAACGTGGAAAGGAATATGGAACGGAATGGAATGGAATGTGGAATGAAATCTGGAATGGAGTGGAATGCAACGTATAATGGAACCTGGATTGGAACATGGAAGGCAATGTGCAATGGATTGGAATGGAATGTGGAATTGAATTTGAAACGTAATGGACTGGAACGGAATGGAATTGAATGGAATTGAATGGAATGGAATAGAATTGAGTGGAATGGAATGGAATTTGAAATGGAACATGGAATGGATTGGAATGGAATGTGGAATGAAATTGAATGGAATGGAATGGAATTTGAAATTGAATGGAATGGAATGTGGAATAGAAAGGAAAGAAGAGGAAATTGGAATGGAATGCAATGGAATGTGGAATGGAAAGTGGAATGGAATGGAATGGAATATGGAATAAAATGGAATGTAATGGAATTTCGAATGGAATGTGGAATGGATTGCAATAAAATCTGAAATGGAATGTGGAATGGAGCGTGGAAAGTAATGGAATGGAATGTGTAATGGAATTTGGAATAGAACGTGAAATTGAAACTGGAGTGGAAGGTGGAGTGGAATGGAATCGAATGGAAAGTGGAATGGAATGGAATGGAATGTGGATTGGAATGTGGAATGGAAAGTGTAATGGAACGTGGGAAGGAACATGGAATGGAACGTGGAATGGAACGTGGAACGGAATGTCGAATGGAATGTGTAATGGAATGCAATGGAATGTGGAATGGAATGTGGAATGGAAAGTGGAATGGAAGGGGGAAAGGAACATGGAATGGAACGTAGAATGCACCGTGGAATGGAATGTGGAATGGAATGCGGAATGGAATGCACTGAAATTTGAAATGGAATGTCGAATGGAATGGAAGGTGGAATGCAATGTAGAACGAAATATGCAATGGAATGTGGAATGTAATGGAACGGAATGTGGAAAGGAATACGGAATGGAATGTGGAATGGAATGGAATGGAATGTGCAATGCAATGTGGAGTATAATGGAATATGTAACGGACTGTAGAATGGAATGTGGAATGGAATGTGGAATGCAATGGAGTGGATTCTGGAATGGAATGTGGAATGCAATTGAATGGAATGTGGAATGGAATGGAATGGAATGTGCAATGGAATGTGGAATGGAATGAAATGGAATGTGGAATGGAATGTGGAATGGAATGGAATGGAATATGGAATTTTATGTGGAATGGAAACAAATGGAATGTGGAAAGGAATGCGGGATGGAATGGAATGGAATGTGGAATGGAATGGAATGGAATGTGGAATGGAATGTGGAAGGAATGAAATTTAATGTGGAACGGAATGGAATAGAATATGCAATGGAATGGGATGGAATGTGGAAAGGAATGTGGAATGGAATGAAGAATGGAATCGCATGGAATGTGGAATGGAATTGAATTGAATTTTGAATGGAATGTGGAATGAAAGGGAATGCAAAGTAAAGTGGAATGGAATGCAATGTGTAATGGAATAGAATGGAATGTGGAATGGATTGGAATGGAATCTGGAACGGAATGTGGAATGGATGGTACGGATCTGGAATGGAATGTGGACTGGAATGGAATGTGCAATAGAATGAAACGTGGAATGGAATGGAATGGAAATGAGTTTGATATGGAAGGAAATGTAATGTGGAACGGAATGTGGAATGCAATGGAATGTGGAATACAATGTGGAATGGAAAGGAATGGAATGAAATGGAATGTGGAAAAGTATGGAATTTAATGGAGTGTGGAATGGAATGGAATGGAACGTGGAATGGAACGTTTAGTGGAAAGTGGAAAGGAATGTGGAATTGAATTGAATGGAATGGAATGTGGAAGTGAATGTAAGGAAAGTTAGAAAATATTGTGGAATGGAATGGAAGGGAATTTGGAATGGGATATGGAATGGAATGGAATGGAATGTGGAATGGAATGTAACTGAATTTGGATTGAAATAGAATGAAATTGAATGTGGAATTGAATGGAATGGAATGTGAATTGGAAGGTAATGGAATGTAATGGAATGTGGAATGGAATGGAGTGGAATGGAACTGATGTGGAAAGGAATGGAATCGAATGGAATGGAATGTGGAATGAAATGTGGAATGGAATGTAAAATGGAATGGAGTGGAATGTCGAATGGAATGTGGAATGGAATGAAATGGAACATGGAAAGGAATGGAATGGAACGTGGAATGGAATGTGGAATGGAATGGAATGGAATGTGGAATGAAATGAGGAATGGAATGGAATGGAACGTGGAATGGAACCTAGAATGGAACAAAGAATGCAATATACAACGGAATGGAATGGAATGTGGAATGGAATTTGGAATGTAATGTAATCTAATGAAATGGAATCTGGAAAGCATTGGAATGGAATGTGGAACGGAATTGAATGGAATGGAATGGAATTTGAAATGGAATGTGGAATTGATTGGAATGGAATGTGGAATGGAATTGAACGGAATGGAATGGAAATTGAAATGGAATGGAATGGAATGTGGAATGGAATGGAATGATGAGGAGGGTGGAATGGAATGCAGTGGAATGTGGAATAGAATGTAGAATGGAATGGAGTGGAAAGTGGAATGGAACAGAATGGAAAGCAATTTCGTATGGAATGTGGAATGGATTGCATTGAATTGTGGAATGGATTGTGGAATGAAGCGTTGAATGGAATGGAATGGAATGTGTAATGGAACGTGGAATAGATAGTGGAATGGAACGTGGAATGGAAGTTGGAATGGAATGGAATAGAATGGAATGTGGCATGGAATGGAATGGAATGTGGAATAGAATTAAATGTGGAATGGAATAGAATATGAAATGGAATGGAATTCAATGTGGAATGGAATGGAGTGCCATGCGGAATGGAATGGAATTGAGTGGAATGTGGGATGGAATGGAATGGAATGTGGAAAGGAATGTAGAATGGAATATGGAATGGAATGGAGTGGAATGTGGATGGGAATGTGGAATGGAATGGAGTGGAATGAGGAATGGAATGTGGAATGGAATGTGGAATGAAATGAGGAATGGAATGGAATGGAACGTGGAAAGGAACCTAGAATGGAACAAGGAATGCAATATGCAACGGAATGGAATGGAATGTGAAATGGAATTTGGAATGTAACATAATGAAATGGAATGGAATCTGGAATGGATTGGAATGGAATGCGGAACGGAATTGAATGGAATGGAATGGAATTTGAAATGGAATGTGGAATTGATTGGAATGGAATGTGGAATGGAAATGAAATGAATGGAATGGAAATTGAAATGGAATGGAATGGAAAGTGGAATGGAATGGAATGATGAGGAGAGTGTAATGGAATGCAATGGAATGTGGAATAGAATGTGGAATGGAACGTGGAATAGAATGGAGTGGAAAGTGGAATGGAATGGAATGGAATGTGGAAAGAAATGAGGAATGGAATATGGAATGGAATGGAGTGCAATGTGGACGGGAATGTGGAATGGAATGGAGTGGAATGTGGAATGGAATGTGGAATGGAATGGAATGGAATGTGGAATGCAATGCAATTTAACGTTTAATGGAATGTGGAATGGTATGGAATGGAACGTGGAATGGAACGTTTAATGTAAGGTGGAAAGGAAAGTGGAATTATGTGCAATGGAATGTGGAATGAAATGTCGAATGGCATGCAATGGAACATGGAATGGAGCGTGGAATGGAACGTGGAAAGGAACGTGGAATGGAAGGTGGAATGGAACGTGGAAAGGAATGTCCAATGAAATGTGGAATGGAATGCAATGGAATGTGGAATGGATTGTGGAATGGAATGGAATGTGGAATTGAAAGTAAAATGGAATATGGAATGGAATGTGCAATGGAATGGAATGGAATATGGAATGGAATCTGGATTCGAAGGTAATGTAGCATGGAATGTAGAATGGGATGTGGAATGGAATGTGGAACGGAATGTGGAATGGAATGGAATGGAATGTAGAATGGAATATGGAATGGAATGTGAAATGGAATGGAATGGAATGTGCAATGGAATGTTGAATGGAATGGAATGTGGAATGGATTGTTGAATGGAATGTGGAATGGAATGCGGAATGGAATGGAGTGTATTGTGGAATGGAATGTGCAATGCAATGGAATGGAATGTGGAATGGAATGGAATGGAAAGCAATGTGGAATGGAATGTGGAATGGAATGGAATAGAATGTGGAATGCAATGCAATTTAACGTTTAATGGAATGTGGAATGGTATGGAATGGAACGTGGAAAGGGACGTTTAATGTAAGGTGGAAAGCAATGTGGAATTATGTGCAATGGAATGTGGAATGAAATGTCGAATGGCATGCAATGGAACATGGAATGGAGCGTGGAATGGAACGTGGAAAGGAACGTGGAATGTAAGGTTAAATGGAACGTGGAAAGGAATGTCGAATGCAATGTGGAATGGAATGCAATGGAATGTGGAATGGATTGTGGAATGGAATGGATTGTGGAATTGAAAGTAAAATTGAATATGGAATGGAATGTGCAATGGAATGGAACGGAATATGGAATGGAAACTGGATTCGAAGGTAATGTAGCATGGAATGTAGAATGGAATGTGGAATGGAATGTGCAACGGAATGTGGAATGGAATGGAATGGAATGTAGAATGGAACATGGAATGGAATGTGAAATGGAATTGAATGGAATGTGCAATGGAATGTTGAATGGAATGGAATGTGGAATGGATTGTTGCATGGAATGTGGAATGGAATGCGGAACGGAATGGAGTGTATTGTGGAATGTAATGTGCAATGCAATGGAATGGAATGTGGAATGGAATGTGGAATGGAATGGAATGGAATGCAATGTGGAATGGAATGTGGAATGGAATGGAACATAATGTGGAATGCAATGTGGAATGGAATGGAATGGAATGTTGAAAGGAATGTGGAATGAAATGGAGTGGAATGTGGAACGGTATGTGGAATGCAATGGAATGGAATTTGTAAAGGAATCTGGAATGGAATGGAAAGGAATGTGGAATTCAATGGAATGGAATATGGAATGGAATGTGGAATGGAATGTGGAATGCAATGGAAAGAATGTGGAAAAGAATGTGGAATGCAATATGGAATGGAATGCGGAATGGAATGGAATGATATGTGGAATGAAAAGTGGAATTGAATGGAATGGAATGGAATGTGGAATGGATTGGAATGGAATGGAGTGTTGACTGGAATGGAATGGAAGGGAATGTGCAGTGAACTGCGGAATGGAATGGAATGGAAATTGGAATGGAATGTGAAATGGAATGGAAAAGAATGTGGAATGGAAGGTGGAATGGAATGGAGTGGAATATGGAATGGAATGGAATGGAATGTGGAATGGAATGTGGAATGGGATGTGGAATGGGATGTGGAATGGGATGTGGAATGGGATGTGTAAAGGAATGGAGTGGAATGTGGAATGGAATGTGGAATGGAATGAAATTGAACGTGGAAAGCAATGGAGTGGAATGTGGAATGGAATGTGGCATGGATTGGAATGGAATGTGGAAAGGAATGTGGAATGGAATGGAATGGAACGTGGATTGGAACGTGGAATGGAATGGAACGTGGATTGGAACGTGGAATGGAAAATGGAACGCAATGTGCAGTGGAATGGAATGGATTGTGGAATGGAATTTGGATTGGAATGGAATCGAATGGATTTTAATGGAATGCGGAATGGAATGAAACGGAATGTTGAATGGGATTGAATGGAATGGAACGGAATGTGGAATGGATTGGAATGAAATCTGGAATGGAATGTGAAATGTAATGGAATGGAATTTGGAATGGAATGTGGAATGGAATGTGGAATCGAATGTGGAAAGGAATGGAATGAAATGTGCAATGGAATGCAATGTGATTTGGAATGGAATGTGGAATTGAATGGAATGAAATGTGAAATGGAATGGAATGTGGACTGGAATGGAAAGGAATGGAATGGAATATGAAATGCAATGGATTGGAATGTGGAATGGAATTGAATTGAATGTGGAATGTAATGGAAAGAATTGTGGAATGGAATGCGGAATGGAATGGAATGTAGAATGATATGTGGAATGGAATGGAATGGAATGTGGAAAGGAATGTGGTATAGAATTGAATGGAATATGGAAAGGAATGGAATGGGTTGTAGAATGGAATGGAATGGAATAGAATAGAATATGAAATTTTATGGAATGGAATATGGAACGGAATGGAAAGGAATGGAATGTGGAATGGCATGGAATGGAAAGGAATGTGGCACGCAATGGAATCAAATGGAATGGAATGGAATGGAAAGAATGAGGAATGCAAAAGAATCGAATGGAATGGAACGGAATGGAAGGGAATGGAGAATGGAATGTGGAATGGATTCGAAAGAAATGCGGAATGGAATGGAATGGAATGGAATGTGGAATGGAATGGAATGGAATGTGGAATGAAAAGTGGAATGCATTGGAATGGAAAGTGAAAAGGAATGGAATGGAATGGATTGTGGAATTGAGTGGAATGGAATGGATTGGAATATGGAATGGAATGGAATGGAATGGAATGGATTGTGGCATGGAATGTAATGGAATGGAAATAGTAATGCAATGGAATGGAATGGAATGGAAGGGAACGGAGAATGGAATGTGGAATGGAATGCAAAGGAATGTGGAATGGAATGGAATGTGGAATGGAATGTGGAGAGGAATGGAATGTGAAAAAGAATGGAATGAATTGTGGAAAGGAATGGAAAGAAATGTGGAATGGAATGGAATGTGGAATAGAATGTGGAATTTATTGCAATGGAAAGTGAAAATGAATGGCACGGAATGTGGAATGGAGTGGAATGGAATGTGGAATGGAATGGAATGGAATTGAATGAGAATTGGAACGTGGAATGCAATGGAATGGAATGTGGAATGGAATGGAATTTGGAATGGAAATGAATGCAATGTAGTATGGAATGGAATGAAATGTAGAATGGAATGTGGAATGGAATGTGGAATGCAATTGAATGGAATGTGGAATGGAATGTGGAATGGAATTTGGAATGGAAAGTGGAATGGAATGTGGAATGGAATTGGATGGAAGGTGGAATAGAATGGAATGGAATGTAGAATGGAATGTGGAATGGAATGGAATGGAATGTGGTATGGAATGGAATAGAATATGGAATGAATTGGAATGGATTTCAGAATGGAATGGAATGGAATAGAATGGAATATGGAATGGAATGGAGTGGAATATGCAATGGAATGGAATGGAATGAAATGTGGTGTGGAATGGAATGGAAATTAATGAGGAATGCAATGGAATCGAATGGAGAGGAAGCGAATCGATAAGGAAATGGGGAATGGAATGCAAAGGAATGTGGAATGGAATGGATTGGAATGTGGAATGGAAAGTGGAATGAAGTGGAATGGAAAATGAAAAGGAATGGAATGGAATGTGGAATGGAATGGAATGGATTGCAGAAATTAATGGAATGGAATGGAAAGGAATATTGAATGGAATGAAATGGAATAGATTGTGGAATGGAATGGAATGGAATGGAATGTGTAATGCCATGTAATGGAATGGAATGGAATGGAATGGAAGGGAATGGAGAATGGAATGTGGAATGGAATGCAACGGATTGTAGAATGGAATGGAATGTGGAATGGAATGGGATGGAATGTGAAAAGTAATGGAATCTAATGTGGAATGGAATGGAAGGGAATGTGGAAGGGAATGGAATGGAATGGAATGTGGAATTGAATTTGGAATTTAATGGAATGGAAAGTGAAAATGAAAGGCCTGGAATGTAGAACGGAATGGAATGGAATGTCGAATGAAATTGAATGCAAAGTGGTATGGAATGTAATGGAATATAGAATGGAATGTGGAGTGGAATGTAGAATGGAATTGAGTGGAATGTGGAATGGAATCTAATGTAATGTAGAATGGAATTTGGAATGGAATATAATGCGGAATGGAATGGAACAGAAGGTGGAATGGAACGTGGAGTGGAACTTGGAATGGAAAGGAATGGAACGTGGAGTGGAAAGTGGAACAGAACGTGGAATCGAAAGTGAAATGGAAAGGAATGCAATGTGGAATGTAATGAAATGGAAGGTGAAATGCAATGGAATGGAAGGTGGAATGTATAGAAATGGAATGTGGAAGTGAATGGAATGGAATGTGGAATGGAATGAGGAATGGAATGAAATGGAAAGTGGAATAGAATGTGAAATGGAAAGGAATGGAACCGAGAATGGAATGTGGAATAGAAAGTGGAATGGCATGTGGAATGTAATTTGGAATTGGATGGAATGGAATGTGGAATGCAATGGAGTGGAATGTGGAATGGAATGGAATGGAGAGCAACGTGGAATGGAATGGAATGGAAAGTGGAATGGAATGTGGAATCGAATGTGGAATGCAACATCGAATGGAATGGAATGTAACGTGGAATGGAATGGAATGTAGTGTGGAATGGAATGCAAAGCAATGTGGAATGGAATGGAATGTAATTAAATGGAAATTGAAATGCAATTGAATGGAACGTAGAATCGAATGGAATGGAATGCGGAATGGAATGGAATAGAATGGAAAGTGGAAGGGAAGGGAATGGAATGTGGAACGGAATGTGGGATGGAATGCGGAATGCAAAGTAGAAAGGAATGTAGTGGAATGTGGAATGGATTGTTGAATGGAATGGAGTGGAATGTGAAATAGTATGGAATGGAGAGGAATGTGGAAAGGAGTGGAACGGAATGCGGAATAGAATGTGGAATGGAATGGAATGGAATGTGAAATGGAATTAATGGAACGTGGAATGGAACCTGGAAAGGAATGTGGAATGGAATGTGTAATGAATGGAATGGAAAATGGAAACAAAGACGGATGGAATGGAATGGAATGTGGAATGGAATGGAATGGAGTGGAATGTGGAATGGAATGTAGAATGGAATGGAGTGGAATTTGAAATGGAATGTAGAAAGGAATGTGTTATGCAATGTGGAATGGAATGGAATGTGGAATGGAAAGTGGAGTGGAATGCAATGGAATGGAATGGAATGTGGAATGGAATTTGGAATGGAATGTAATGGAACGGATTGGAATGGAATGTGGAATGGAATGGAATTTAAAGAAATGAAATGTGTAATGGAATGACACGGAATGTGGAAAAGAATAGAATGGAATAGAATGTGGAATTGAACGTAATGGAATGGAAAGTAATTCGGAATGGAATCGAATGTAATACGGAATGGAATGGAATGGAATATGGAATGGAATGTGAAAAGGAATAAAATGAGATGCGGAATGGAATGTTGAATGGAATGGAAAGGAATTTGGAATGGAATTTGGAACGGAATGCGGAATGGAATGTGGAATCGAATGTCGAAAGGAAATTAATGCCATGTCTAATATAATGTTGAATGGAGTGTGCAATGGATTAGAATGGAATGTGGAATGGAATGGAATGTAGGGTGAAATGGAATGGAATGGAATGTGCAATGGAATGTGAAATGGAATAGAAATTGTAACGGAATGGAATGTGGAATGGAATGGAATGGAATGTGAATTGCAATGGAAACGAATGGAATGGAATTTGAAATGGAATATGGAATGGAATATGGAATGGAATTGAGTGGAATGTGGAATGGAAAGGAATGGAAAGTCGAATGGAATGTGGAATGGAATGGAATGGAATGTGGAAAGAAATGTGGCATGGAATGTAATGGAATGTGGAATGGAATGGAATGGATTGTGGAATGGAATGGAATGGAATGGAATGGAACGGCATAAGGAATGGAATAGAATGGAATGGAATATAATGTGGAATGGAAAGGAATGCAATCTAATGTGGAATTCAACGGAAAGGAAGGGAACGGAATGGAATGGAATGGAATGGAATTCAACGGACGGGAACACGGAATGGAATGTAAAGTTATGTGGAATTGAAAGTGGAATGGAATGCAAAGGAATGGGAAAACGAATGGAATTGAATGTGGAATGGAATAGAATGGAATGTGCAATGGAATGGAATGGAATGTGGAATGGAATGTAAAATGGAATAGAATGTGGAATGGAATGGAATGGAATGTGGAATGGAATGGAATGGAAAGTGGAAAGGAATGGAAACGAATGGATTGCAATTTGAAATGGAATGGAACGGAAGGGAATGGAATGTGGAATGGAATGGAGTGGATTGCAGAATATAATGGAAGGGAATGGAATCTGGAATGGAATGGAATGGAATTTAATGGAATGGAATCTGGAATGGAATCGAATGGAATTGAATGGAGTGGAATGGAATGTGGAATGGAATGGAATGGAATGGAATGTGGAATTTAATGTAATGGAATGGAATTGAATGCAACGTGGAATGGAATGGACTGGAATACGGAATGCAATGTGAAATGGAAAGCAATGGAACGTGGAATGGAATGGAAGGCAATGTGGAATGGAATGTGGAATGGAATGGAAAGCAATATGAAACAGAATGCAATCGAATGTGGAATGGAATGGAAGGAGGAATGGAAAGTAATGGAATGTGTAACGGAATGGAATGGAAAGGAATGCATTGGAATGTGGTATGGAAAGGAATGGAATGTTGAATGGAATGGAAGGGAATTTGGAAAGGAATGGAATGGAAAGGAAGGGAATATGGAATGGAATGGAATGGAATGCAATGTGGAATGGAATGGAATGGAACAGAATGTGGAATGAAATGCAATGGAATGGAATTAAATGGAATATGGAATGGAATGTGGAATGGAATGGAATATGGAATGGAATGGAATATGGAATGGAATGGAATATAGAATGGAATGGAATGCATTGTGGAATCTAATGGAATGAAATGGAATGGAACGTGGAATGGAATGTGGAAAGGAATGGAATGGAATACAATGGTATGGAATGTGGAATGGAATGGAATGGAATATGGAATTGGATGGTATGGAATGTGGAATGGAATGGAATGGAATATGAAATGGACTGCAATGGATTGTGGAATCTAATGGAATGGAATGGAATGGAACTTGGAATGGAACGTGGAAAGGAATGGAATGAAATAGAATGGAATGGAATGTGGAATGGAATGGAATGGAATGTGGAATTGAATGTTATCTCTAATGGAAAGTGGAATGGAATGGAATGGAATGTGGAATGGAATGAAATGGAATTTAATGTGGAATGGAATGTGGAATGGAATAGAATAGAATGTGGAAAGGAATGTGGAATTGAATGGAATGGAATGTGGACTTTAAAGGAATGGATTGTGGAATGGAATGGAATGGAGTGTGGAATGGAAAGCAGAATTAAATGGAATGGAATGTAAAATCGAAAGGAATGTAATGTGGAATGGAACGTGGAAAGGAATGGAATGGAATGTGGAAGGGAAAGTGGAATGGAATGTGGAATGAGACGTGGAATGGAATGGAATATGGAAAGGAATTTGGAATGGAATGAGGAAAGGAATGGAATGGCAAGTAGAATGGAATGTGGAATGGAATGGAATGGAATGTGGAATGGAATGTGGAATTAAATGAGGAAAGGAAAGTGGTATGGAATTGAATGTGGAATGGAATGTAAATTGGAATGAAATGGAATGGTATGTGGAAAGGAATGGAATGGAATTTGGAATGGAATGGAATGGAATGTGGAATGGAATGGAAATTGGAAAGGAATGGAACGTGGAATGGAATGTGGAATGGAAGGGAATGGAATGTGGAATGAAATGTGGAATGGAATGAGGAATGGAAAGTGGAATAGACCGTTGAGTAGAACGTGGAATGGAACGTGGAATGGAATGTGGAATAGAAAGGAAAGGAATATGGAACGGGATGGAATGGAATGTTATGTGAAATGAAATGGAATGGAAAGCAGATTTGAATGGAATGGAATGTGGAATGGAATGTAATGAAATGTGGAATAGAATGTCAACTGGAATGTGGAATGGAATGGAATGGAATGAAATGGAATGTGGAATGCAACGTGGAATGGAATGGAATGGAATGTGGCATGGAAAGGAATGGAAACTGGAATGGAATGGAATCGAATGCAATGTGGAATTGAATGGAATGGAATGGGAAAAGGAATGGAATGTGGAATGTAATGTAATGTTGAATGTAATGGAGTGGAATGTGAAATGCAATGGAATGGCATGTGCAATGCAATGGAATGGAAAGCGGAATGGAATGTGAAAGGAATGGAATGGAATGGAACGTGGAATGGAACGTGGAAAGGAATGTGGAATGGAAGGGAATTGAATGGAATGGAATGTGGAATGCAATGTGGAATGGAATGGGATTGAATGTGGAATGAAATGTGGAATGGAATTTGCAATGGAATGTAGAGTGGAAAGGAATGGAATATGTAATAGAATGTTGAATGGAATGTGTAATGGATCGTGGAGTGGATCATGGAATGGAATGTGGAATGGAATGGAATGGAATGTGAAATTTCATGGAATGCAATGTGGAATGGAACGTGGAACGGAATGGAATTTAATGGAATGTGGAATGGAATGGAAAGTAGAATGGAATGGAATGTGGAATGGAAGGGAATGGAATGTGGAATTTAATGTGGAAGGGAATGAGGAATGGAAAGTGGAATGGACCGTTGAGTAGAACGTTGAATGGAACATGTAATTGAATGTGGAATAGAAAGGAATGGAATATGGAATGGAATGGTAAGTGAAATGAAATGGAATGGAAAGTGTATTTGAATGGAATGGAATGTGGAATGGAATGGAATGATATGTGGAGTAGAATGTCGAATGGAATGGGAATGGAACAGAATGGAATGAAATGGAATGTGGAATGCAATATGGAATGGAATGGAATGGAATGTGGAATGGAAAGGAATGGAAACTTTAATGGAATGGAATCGAATGGAATGGAATGGGGAAAGGAATGGAATGTGGAATGTAATGTAATGTTGAATGCAATGGAATGGAATGTGAAATGGAGTGGAATGCAACGTGTAATGCAATGGAATGGAAAGAGGAATGGAATGTGAAAGGAATGGAATTGAATGGAATGAAATGTGGAAAGGAAAGGGGAATGGAACGTGGAATGGAAAGTGGAATGGAATGTGGAATGGATGGGAAAGGAATGGAATGGTATGTGGAATGGAATGTGGAATGGAATGGGATTGAATGTGGAATGGAATGTGGAACAGAATTTGCAATGGAATGTAGAGTGGAATGGAGTGGAATATGTAATCGAATGTGGAATGGAATGTGTAATGGATCGTGGAGTGGATCATGGAATGGAATGTGGAATGGAACGTGGAATGGAAAGTGGAATTGAATGCAATGGAACGTGGAATTAAACATTGAATAGAATATGAAATGGAATGGAATGGAATGTGGAATGGAATGGAAACGAAAGGACTGTGGATTGGAATGTAATGGAATGGAATGTGAAATAGAATGTGGACTTGAAAGGAATGGAATGGAATCGAAAGTGGAATTGAATGGAATCAAACGTGGAATTGAATGGAATGCAATTTGGACTTGAATGGAATGGAATAGAATGGAATGTGGAATTGAATGTAATCGAATGTGAAATTGAATGGAATGGAGTGTGGATTAGAATGGAATGGAATGTGGAATAGAATGTGGAATGGAATGTGCAAAGGAATGAAGTGTAAGGTGGAACTGAATGTGTAATGGAAATTAGTGGAATGAGGAATGCTATGGAATGGAGAAGAATACGGAAAGGAATGGAATGGAATGTGTAATGGAAAGTGGAATTTAATGGAATGGAATGTGGAATGGAATAGGGAATAGAATTTATTGGAGCTTGGAATGCAATGTGGAATGGAACGTGGAATGAAATGCGCAATGAATGAAATGGAATATGGAAAGAAATGTGGAATGGAATGGAATGGAATGGAATGTCCAATGGAATGGAATGGAGTGGAATGTGGAATGCAAAGTAGAATGGAATGTGGAATGCAATGTGGAATCGAATGGAATCTGGAATGGAAAGTGGAGTAAAATGGAATGGAATGGAATGGAATGTGGAATGAAATTAGGAACAGAATAGAATGGAATGGAATGGAATGTGGAATGGAATGGAAAGGAAATGAATGGGATGGAAAGTGGAATGGAATGCAATGCAATGTGGAATGGAATGGAATGGACTGCAATGTGGAAAGGAAAGGAATTGAAAGGAACGCAAAGTGCAAAGGAATGGATTGTAATGTGGAAAATTATGTGGAATGGAATGGAATGGAATGTGGAAAGGAAATGAATGGAATGTGGAAAGGAATGGACTGGAATGTGGAATGGAACGTGAAATGGAATGGAATGGAATGTGGAAAGGAACGGAATGGATTGTGGAATGGAACGGAATGGAATGTTGAATGGAATGGAATGGAATGAGGAATGGAATGGAATTGAATGGAATGTGGACTGGAATGGAATGGAATGTGGTATGGAATGTGGAAAGCAATGGAAGGGAATGGAACGTGGAATGGAATGGAATGCATTGTGGAATGGAATGGAATGGAATGCGGAACAGAATGGAGTGGAATGTGCAATGGAACATTAAATGGAATGTAATGACATGTGTAAAGGAATGAAATGGAATGCGGACTGGAATGGAGTGGAATGTGGAATATAAAGAGGAATGGAATGGAAGGGAATATGGAATGGAATGGAATGGAATTGAATGGAATTTGGAATGGAATGTAATGGAGTGGAACGTGGAATGAAATGGAATGGAATGTGGAATGGAAGGTAGAATGGAATGTGGAACGCAATTTGGAATGTAATTTGGAATATAAAGCAATGGCATATGAAATATATTGGAATTGAATGTGAGTTGGAAAGGAATGGAATTTAATGGAAAGTGAAATGGAATGGAATGTGCAGTGGAATTCAATGGAATTTGGAATGCAATGGAATAGAACATGGAATGGAAAGGAAAGGAATGTAAAATGGAAAGGAATGTAAAGTGGAATAGAATGGAATCGACAGTGGAATGGAATGGAATGGATTACGGAATGTAATTGAATGGAATGGAATGTGGAATGGAATGCAATGGAAACGAATGGAATGGAATGCGGAATAAAATGCATTGGAATGTGGAATGGAATGGAATGGAACATGGTATGGAAAGAAATGGAATGTGGAAAGCAATGTGGAATGGAAAGGAATGGAACGTGGAATGGAATGTGGAATGGAATGTGGAATTAAATGGAATGGAATGTGGAATGCAAAGGAATGGAATGTGGAATGGATCAGAATGGACTATGGAAAGGAGTGGAATGTGGAATGGAATGGGATGGAGTGGAATGTGGAAAGGAAAGTAATGTAATTGAATGGAATGGAATGGAATGTGGAATGGAATGGAATTGAATGTGGAAGGGAATAGAATGGAATTTGGAATGGAATGGAATGGAAAGGAATGGAATGTGTAACGGAATGTGGAATGGAAAGAAATGGAACGTGTAATGGAA
The DNA here is from genome assembly GCF_028885655.2 of Pongo abelii. Taxonomy (NCBI): domain Eukaryota; kingdom Metazoa; phylum Chordata; class Mammalia; order Primates; family Hominidae; genus Pongo; species Pongo abelii. The sequence goes on along the minus strand of NC_085929.1, from coordinate 5,706,667 downwards.
AGTGGAATGGAATGTGAAATTGAATGGAATGGAATGTGGAATGCAAAGTGAAATAGAATGGAATGGAATGTGAGAAGGAATGGAATGGAATGTGGAATGGAAGGGAATGCAATGCAAAAAGGAATGGAATAGAATGTGGAAAGTTTGGAATGGAACAGAAAGTGGAATGGAATGGAATTCAGTCAGGAATGGAACGTGGAATGCAAAGGAAAGGAATGTAGAATGGAAATGAATGGAAAGTGGAAAGGAATGAAAGGGAATGTAGAATGGAATGTGGAATGGAATGTGGAATGGAATTGAATAGAATGTGGAATGGAATGGAACGAAATGTAGAATGGATTGTGGAATGGAATGTTGTATGGAATGGAATGGAATTTGGAATGGAATGGAATGCAATAGAATGTTTATTGGAATGGAAAGGAGTTTAATGGAATGGAAAGGAATAGAATGGAATGGAATGGAATGGAATGGAATGGAATGGAATGGAACGGAATGGAATGGAAGGGAATGCGGAATGGAAAGTGGAATGTAATGGAAATGAATGTGGAATGGAATGGAATGGAATGGAATGTGGAATGGAATGGAATTGAATGTGGAATGGAATGTGGAATGGAATGGAAGGGAATGTGAAAAGTAATGGAAGGGAATGTGGAATGGAAACTGGAATGGAATGGAATGGAACGTGGAAGAGAACATGGAATGGAATGTGGAATGGAATGGAATGGAATGGAATATGGAAAGTAATGTGGAATGGAATTGAAAGGAATGCGAAAAGGAATGGAATGGAAGGTGGAATGAAATGGAATGGAATGTGGAATGGAATGGAATGGAATTTAAAATGGAATGGAATGGAATGTGGAATGGAATGGAAAGGAACGTGGAATGGAACGGGGTATAAAACGTGTAATGGAATGGAAAGGAATGTGGAATGGAATGGAACGGAATGTGGAATGGAACAGAATGTTATGGAATGGACTTTGAAATGGAATGGAATGGAATGGAATGGAATGTGGAATGGAATGGAGTGCATTGATGAATGGAAGGGAAAGGAAGGGAATGTGGAATGGAAAGTAATGGAAAGGAATGGAAAGGAATTGAATGGAATGTGGAATGGAATGGAATGGAATGTGGAGTGGAATGTGGAATGGAATGGAATGGAATATGGAACGGATTTTGGAATATAATTGAATGGAATGTGAAACGGAATGGAAAGGAATATGGATTGCAATGAGAAATGGAAATGAATGGAATGTGGAATGGAATGCAATGCAAAGTGGAATGGAATGTGGAAAGGAATGGAGTGGAATATGAAATGGAGTGGAATGGAATGTGGAATGGAATGGTATGAAATGGAATGAGGAATGGAGAGGGATGGATTTTGGAAAGGAATGTAATGGAATGGAATGTGGAATGGAATGGTATGTAATGGAATTGATTGGAATGTGGTATGGACTGGAATTGAATGTGTAATGGAATGGAATGGAATTTGTAATGGAATGGAATGGAATGTGGATTTGAATGGAATGGAGTGGAATGGAATGTGGAATGGAATGGAAACGAATGTGGAATGTAAAATGGAAGGGAATGGAATGGTATGTGATATGGAATGGAAAGAAATCTGGAATGGAATGGAGTGTAATTGAATGTGGAATGGAATGCAATGGAATAAAATGTGGAATGGAATGGAAAGGAATGGAACAGAATGGGATATGGAATGGAATGGAAGGGAATGTGAAATGGAATGGAATGGAATGTGGAATGGAATGGAATGGAATGTGGAATGGAATGGAATGGAATACGGAATGGAAATTGGAATGGAATGGAAAGGAATGAATGGAATTGAATGTGGAATTGAATGTAGAATGCAATGCAACGGAATGTGAAATGTCATGGAAAGGAATCTTGAATGGAATGGAATGGAATGGAATGTGGAGTGGAATGGAATGTAGTGGAAGGTGGAATAGAATGGAATGGAACTTGAAATGGAATGGAATGGAATGTGTAATGGAATTTGGAATGGAATGGAGTGGATTGAGGAATGGAACGGAATGGAATGGAATGTGGAATGGAATGGAAAGGAATGGAATGGAATGTAGAATGAAACGTGGAATCGAACGTGGAGTGGAACGTGGAAGGGAACGTGGAATGGACCGTGGAAAGGAATGTGGAATGCAACGTTGAAGGGAACGTGGAATGGAAAGTGGAATGGAACATAAAATTGAACATGGAATGGAATGTAATGGAACGTGGAGTGGAAAGTGGAATGGAACGTGGAGTCGAAAATGGAATGGAAAGTGGAATGGAACGTAGAATGGAATGGAATGGAATGTGGAATGGGATGGAATGGAAAGTGGAATTGAGTGGAATTGAATGTGTAATGGAATGGAATGGAATATGAAATGTAATGGAATGGAATATGGAATATAATGGAATGGAATGTGGAATGGAATGGAATGGAACTTGGAATGGAATGTGGAATGCAATGGCTTGAAATGTGGAATGGAATGTGGAATGGAATGGAATGGAAAGTGGAAGGTAATGTGTAATGAAACGTGGAATAGAATGGAATGGAAGGTGGAATAAAATGGAATGGAATATGGAATTCTATGCAACGGAATATGGAACGGAATGGAAGGGAATGTTGTTTGGAATTGAATGGAGTGGAATCTGGAATGGAACGGAATGGAATGTGGCAAGGATTGTGGAATTGAATGTGGAAATGAATGAAGTGGAAGGTGGAATGGAATGTTGAATGCAATGGAGTGGAATGTGGAATGGTATGGAATGGAGAGTACTGTGGAAAGGAATGCAATGGAATGTGCAATGGAAGGTGGAACGGAAAAGAATCGAATGTGGAGTGGAATGGAATGGAATGAGGAAAGGAACGTGGAATTGAATGAGGAATGGAATGGAATGGAATGTGGAATGGAATGGAAAGGAGGGCAATGTGGAATGGAAGGGTGTGGGATGTGGAATGGAATGGAATGGAATGGAATGTGGAATGGAATGGAATGGAGTGGAATGTGGAATGGAATTGAATGTAATGAGGAATGGAATGTGGAATGGAATGGAGTGGAATGCAGAATGGAATGTGGAATGGAAAGGAATGGAATGTGGAATTGAATAGAATGGAATGTGGAATGGAATGGAATGGAATGTGGAATGGATTGTGGAATAAAATGTGGAATGTAATGTGGAATGGAGTGGAGTGGAAAGGAATGGAATGGAATGAGTAAAGGATTGTGGAATGGAATGGAATGAAATATGGAATGGAATGTGAAATGGAATTAAATGGAATGCAATGGAATGTGTAATGGAATTGAATGGAATGTGGAATGGAATGGAATGAAATGGAACGGAATTGAATGTGGAATGGATTTTGGAATGGAATGTGGAATGGAATGTGTAATGGAATGGAGGGGAATGCAATGGAATGTGTCATGGAATGGAATGGAATGGAATGGAATGAAATGTGGAACGGATTTTGGAATGAAATGGAATGGAAACTGGAATGGAATGTGGAATGGAATGGAATGAAATGTAATATGGAATAAAAGGAAATGGAATTTGGAATGGAATGGAATGGAATTTGGTATGCAATGTGTAATGGAATGAGGAATGGAAAGTGGAATGGAACGTGAAATGGAAAGTGGAATGGAACAGAATGGAATGGAATGTGGAAAGGATTAGAATGGAATGGAAAGGAATGTGGAATGGAATGGAATGGAATGTGGAATGAATGAAATGGAATGGGGAATGGAATGGAATGAGGAATGGAATAGAATGGAATGTTGAATTAAATGTAATGCAATGTGGAATGGAATGGAATGGAACGTGGAATGGAACGTGTAATGGAATGTTATGGAATGTGGAATGAAATGTGGAATGGAATGGAATGGAACGTGCAATGGAATGTGGAATGGAAAGGATTGGAATTTGGACAGGAATGTAGAATGGAGTGTGGAATATAATAGAATGGAAAGTGGTATGGAATGTGGAATGGAATGTGGAATGGAATGGAATGGAATGTGGAATGGAAGGGAATGGAATGGAATGGATTGTGGAATGGAACGTGAAATGGAATGGAATCGAACATGCATTGGAATGGAATGGAATGGAATGGAATGTGGAATTGAATGGAATTGAATGTGAAAAGGAATGGAATGGAAAGCAACGGAATGTAGAATGGAATGTGGAATGGAATGTGCAATGGAAAGGAATGGAATGGAATGCAATGCAGAATGGAATGGATTGGAACGGAATGTGAAATGGAATGGAATGGAATGTAATGGAATGGAATGGAATGGAATGGAATATGGAATGTAAAGCAATGGAATGTGGAGTGGAATGGATTGGAATGTGGAATGGAATGGAATGGAATGGAATGTGAAATGTAAAGGAAAGGAAGGTGGACTGGAATGGAATGGAATATAGACTGGAATGGAATGGAATGGAATGTGAAATGGAATGGAATGTGGAATGGAATTGAATGGAATAAGGAATGCAACGGAATGGAATGCAGAATGGAATGTCAAAAGGAATGGAGAGGAATGTGTAATGGAATTTGGATTGGAATGTGGAATGGAATGGAAAGAAACGTGGAATGGAACGTGGAATGGAACGTGGAGTGGAATGGAATGGAATGTGGAATGGAATGGAATGGAAGGGAATGTGGAATGGAAGGGAATTGAACGTGGAATGGAATGTAATGGAATGTAATGGAAAGTGGAATGGAATGTGCATTGGAATGGAATGGAATGGAACGTGAAATGGAATATGAAATTGAACAGAATAAAATGTGGAATGGAACGTGGAAAGGAACGTGGAAAGGATCGTGGAAAGAAATGTGGAATGGAACGTGGAAAGGAATGGAATACAATGTGGCATGAAATGGAATGCAATGTGGAACAGAATGGAATGGAATGTGGAATGGAACGGATTGGAATGTGAAATGGAATGTGGAGTGGAATGGAATGGAACGTGGAATGGAACGTGGAATGGAAAGTGGAAAGGAATGGAATGTAATGAGGAATGAATGCAATGCAATATGGAATAGAATTTAATGGAATGTGGAAAGGAATGGAATGGAATATGAAATGGAATGAGTAATGGAATGGAATGGGAAGTTAAAAGGAATGGAATGGAATGTGGAATGGAATGGAATGGAAGGTGGAATGGAATGTGGAATGGAATTTGTGATGAAATTGAATGGAACGTGAGATGGAATGGAATGCAACGTGGAATGGAATGTGTAATGGAATGCTAAGGAATTTGGAATGTAATGTGTGATGGAATTGAATGGAATGTGGAATGGAATAGAATGGAATTTGAAATGTTATGTGTGATGGAAGGCAATGGAATGTGGAATAGAATGGAACGGAAAGTGGAATGGAATGGAATGGATTGTTGAATAGAATGTGGAATGGAATTGAATGGAAAGGAATGTGGAATGGAATGTGGAATGCAATGTATTGGAATGTGGAGTGGAATGCAATGTATTCGAATGTGGAATGGAATGGAATGGAACGTGGAATGCAATGTGGAAGGGAATGGAATGGAATGTAGAATGGAATAGAATAGAATGTGGAATGGAATGCAGTGGAAAGTGGAATGGAATTGAATGGAACGTGGAATGGAAAGTGGTATGCAATGGAATGGAATGTGGAATGGAATGTGGAATAGAAAGTGGAATGGAAAGTGGAATGGAAAGTGGAATGGAACGTGGAATGGAATGGAAGGGAATGCAATGTGGATTGGAAACGAGTGGAATGTGCAATTGAAAGTGAAATGCAATGGAATAGAATGTGGATTGGAATGGAATGGAATGTGGAATGGAATGGAATGCAATGTGGTATGCAAAGTGTAATGGAATGGATTGGAATGTATAATGGAATATGGAATGAAATGGAATGGAATGTGGAATGGAACGTGGAATGTAAAATGGAGTGGAAAGTAGAATGGAACGGGGAATGGCACGTGAAATAGAATGTGGAATGGTATGTGGAATGGAAGGGAATGGAATGGAATGGAATGTGGAATGGAATGGAATGGAAGGTGGAACGGAATGAAATGGAATGTGGAACAGAATGGAATGGAACGGAATGTGGAAATGAATGCGGATTTGAATGCAATGGAATGTGGAATGGAATGAAATGGATTGAAGTACGGAATCTGGAATAGGATGTGGAATTGAATGGAATGGAATGTGGATTGGAGTGGAATGGAATGTGTAAGGAATGGAAGGGAATGTGGAATGGAATGTGGAATGGAGTGTAGAATGGAATGGAATGCAATGGGAAATGGCATGAGGAATGGAATGGAATATGGAATGGAATGGAATGGAATGTGGAATGGAATGAAATGGATTGTGCAATGGAATGTGTAATGGAATGTGGAATGGAATGTAATGGAACGTGGAATCGAATGTGGAATGGAATGGAATGGAATGTGGTATGGAAGGTTAAGAGTGGAATGGAATGGAATGGAATGTGAAATAGAATGGAATGGAATCTGGATTGGAAAGGAACGGAATGTGGTATGCAATTGAAGGGAATGTGGAATGGAATGTGGAATGGAATGTAGAATGGAATGGAATGCAATGTGGAATGGCATGAGGAAAGGAATGCAATGTGGAATGGAACGGAGTGGAATGTTGAATGTAAGGGAATGGAATGGAATTTGGAATGGAACTTGGAATATGATGGAATGGAACAGAGAATAGAATGGGAAATTGAATGGAAGGGAACGTGGAATGGAACGTGGAATGGAATTTAATGGAACGTGGAATGGAACGTAGAATGGGATGCAATTGAAAGTGGAAGGCAACGTGGAATGAACTGGAATGGAATCTTGAATGGAACGTGGAATGGAATATGGAACGTGCAATGTAATGGAATGGAATGTGGAATGGAATGTAGAATGGAATGGAATGGGATGTGGAATGGAATGTGGAATGGAATAGCATGAAATGTGGAAAGGAAAGTGGAATGGAATGGAAAGCAATGTGGAATGGAATGTTGAATGGAAAGGAATGGAATGAAAAGGAAAGTGGAATGGAATGTAATGAAATGTGGAATGCAAAAGAATGGAATGTGTAATGTAATGTAATGGAATTGGATGGAATGGAAAGTGAAATGAAATGCAATGGAAAATGGATTGGAATTTAATGCAATGTGGAATGGAAATAAACGGAATGTGGAATGGAACATAGAATGGAATGGAAAGCATTGTAGAATGGAATGTGGAATGGAATTTAAAGGAATGTGGAATGGAATGTAGAATGGAATGGAATGCATTGCTGAATGGAAAGTGGAATGTAGTGGAATAGAAAGAGGAATGTAACATGGAATAGAATTGAATGGAATGTGGGATGGAATAGAATGGAATGGAATGTGGGACGGGATGGAATGGAATGGAATATGGACTGGAATGCAATGGAATGGAATGGAAAGTTTAATAGAATGTGGAATGGAATGGAATGGAATATGCAATGGAATGTAGAATGGAATGGAGTAGAATAGAATGTGGAATGCAATGTGGAATTGAATGGAATGGAATGTGGTATGGAATGGAATGGAAATTGGAATGGAATGGAATGGAACATGGAACGGAATGGAATTGTACATGGAATGGAATGGAAAGCAAGGGTTTGGAATGGAATGGAATGAGGAATGGAATGGAATGTGGAATGGAATGGAATGGAATGTGGAATGGAATGGAATGCAATCTGGAATGGAATGGAATGGAATGTGGAATGGAATGGAATGGAATGGAATGTGGAACGGAATGGAATGGAATGGAAGGTGGAATGGAATAGAGTTGAATGTGTGAAGGAAAGAAATGTAATATGGAATGGAATGTGGAATGGAATGGAATGGAATGGAATGGAATGTGGAATGGAATGGAATCGAATGTGGAATGCAATGGAATAGAATGTGGAAAGGAATGGAAGGGAATGTGGAATGGAATGGAAGTGAATGCGGAATGGAAAGGAATGGAATGGAAAGAAATGTGGAATGAAATGGCATGGAAAGTGGAAAGGAATGGTATGTAATGTGGAAAGGTATGGAATGGAATGTGCAATGCTATGTGGAATGGAACGGAAAGGAATGGAATGGAAATGTATATGGAATGGAATGGAAGGGAATGTGGAATGGAAAGGAAGGGAATGCGGAATGGAATGTAAAGGAATATGGAATGGAGTGGAATGGAATGTGGAATGAAATCGAATGGAATGGAATGTGGAATGCAATGTAGTAGGGATTGTGTTATGTAATGGAATGGAACGTGGAATGGAATGTGGCATGGAAAGGAATAGAACGTGGAATGGAATTTGAAATGGAAAGGAACGGAATGTGGAATGGAACATGGAATGTGGAATGGAATGTGGAAAGGAATGGAACAGAATGTGGAATGGAATGTGGAAGGGAATGCAAGGGAAGGTGGAATTAAATGCAGTGGAATGTGGAATGGAATGTGGAATGGAATGGAATGGAACGTGGGATAGAACGTAGAATGGAAAGTGGAATGGAACGTGGAGTGGAACGTGGAATGGAAAGTGGAATGGAACATGGAATGGAACGTTGAATGGAAAGTGTAATGTGGAATGAAATGGAATAGAATGTGGAATGGAATGGAATGTGGAAAGGAATGGGATGGAATGGAATGAGGAATGGAATGGAAGCGAATATGGAATGGAATGGAATAGAATGGCATGGAAAATGGAATGGAATGGAATGGAATGTGGAAAAGAATGGAATGGAATGTGCAATGCAATGTGGAATGCAACGGAATGGAATGGAATGTAATGGAATGTGGAATGGAATGGAATGGAATGTGGAATGGAATGCAAAGTAATATGGAATGGAATGTGGAATGGAATGCATGGGAAGGTGGGATGGAATACTATGAAATGTGGAATGAAATGCGGAATGGATTGGAATGGAATGTGGGATAGAACGTAGAATGGAATGGAATGGAATGTGGAGTGGAATGGAAAGGAATGCGGAATGCAATGGAATGGAATAAAGAATGCAATGCAATGGAATGGAATGTGGACTGGAATGTATTAGAATGGAATGGAATTTGGAATGAAATGGAATGGAAAGTGGAATGGAATGTGCAATGGCATGGAAAGGAATGTGGAATGGAATAGAATGGAATGTGTAATGGAAGGGAATGGAATGGAAATTGTAATAGAAAGTTGCATGGAATTGAATGGAATTTGGAACAGAATGGAATGAGGAATGGAATGGAACGGAATGTGGAATGAAATGGAATGTGGAATCGAATGGAATGTAATTGGTAATGCAGTGGAATGGAATGTGGAATGGAATGCAACGTAATTTGTAATGGAATGGAATTTGTAATGCAATGTGGAATGGAATGAAATGGAAAGTGTAATGGAATGTGGAATGGAATGTGGAATGGAATGGAGTGGAATGTGGAATGGAATGAAATGGAATTTGGAAAGGAATATGGAATGGAATGGAATGAAAGTTGGAATGGAATGAAATGGAATGGAATGTTTAATTGAGTGGAATGTGGTATGGAATGGAATGTGCAATGGATTGGAATGCAATGTGAAATTGAATGGAAGGGATTGAGGAAAGGAATGTGGAATGGAATGGAATGGAATGCATAATGGAATGGAATAGAATGGAACATTGAATATAATGGACTGGAATGTGGAATGGAATTAAATGTGGAAAGGAATGTGTAATGAAACAGAATGGAATGTGGAATGGAACAGAGTAGAATGAAACGTGGAATATAATGGAATGGAAAGTGGAATGGAATGGAATGGAAGGTGGAATGGAATGAAATGGAAAATGGAAAGGAATGGAATTGAATGGAATGTGTAATGAAATGTGGAATGGCATGGAATAGAATTTGGAATGGTATGGAATGAAATGTGGAATGGAATGGAATGGAATGTGGAATAGAATGGAATGTAATGTGGAATGGAATGGAATGGAATGCAATGTGGAATGCAATGTTCTGGAATGTGGAATGGAATGGAATTCAATGTGGAATGGAATGGAATGGAATGTGGGATGGAATGGAATGGAATGTGGAATGGAATGTGGAATGGAATGGAATGGAATGGAATGAAATAGAAAGTGGAATGAAATGGAATGTGGAATGGAATGCAATACAAACTGGAATGGAATGGATTGTGGAATGGAATGGAATCCAATGTGGAATGGAATGGAAGGGAATGTGGAATGGAATGGAATGAAATGTGGAATGGAATGGAAGGGAATGTGGAATGGAATGGAATGGATTGGAATGAAATGTGGAATAGAATAGCATGGAAAGTGGAATGGAATTTAATGGAATGTGGAAAGGAATGGAATGGAATGTGGAATGCTATGTGGAATGGAATGGAATGGAATGGAATGTGGAATAGAATAGCATGGAAAGTGGAATGGAATGTAATGGAATGTGGAAAGGAATGGAATGGAATTTGGAATGCTATGTGGAATGGAATGGAGCACAATGGAATGGAATGGAATGTGGAATGGAATGCAATGTGGAATGGAATGTATAGTAATATGTACCGGAATGGTATGGAATTTGGAATGGAATCAAATGGCATGGAATGTGGAATGGAATGTGGAAAGGAATGTGTTATGCAATAGAATGTAAAGTGGAATGGAATGTGGAATGGAAAGGAATGAATCGTGGAACAGAATGTTAAACGTAAAGGAACGGTATGTGGAATGGAATGTCGAATGGAATGGAATGGAATCTGGAATGGAATGTGGAAAGGAATGGAACGCAATGTGGAATGGAATGTGGAATGCAATGCAAGGGAAGGTGGAATGGAATGCAATGGAATGTGGAATGGAATGTGGAACGGAATGTAATGGAACGTGGGATAGAAAGTAGAATGGAAAGGAATGGAATGTGGAATGGAACGTGAAATGCAAAGTGGAATGGAACGAGGAATGGAAAGTGTAATGTGGAACGGAATGGAATGTGGAATGGAATGGAATGGAAAGTGGAATGGAATGTGGTATGGAATGGAATGGAATGTGGAATGGATAGTGGAATGGAATAGAATGGAAAGTGAAATGGGATGCAGAATGGAATGGAATGGAATGTGGACTGGAATGTGGAATGGAATGGAAAGGAATGTGGAATGGAATGGAATGAAATGTGCATATGAATGGAAAGGAACGTGGAATGGAATTCAAAGGAACATGGAATGGAACGTGGAATGGAATGGAATGAAACGTGGACGGGAATGGAATGGAAGGTGGACAGGAATGTAATGGAACTTGTATTAGAATGGAATGGAATGGAATGTGAGTGGAATGGAAGGTTGAATGGAATGGGTTGGGGAATGGAATGGAATGGAATGTGGAATGGAACGGAATGGAATGAGGAATGGACTGTGGAATGGAATGGAATGGATTGTGGAAATGAATGTGTAAAGGAATGGAATGTGGAAGGGAATAGAATAGAATGGAACATGGAATATAATGGAATAGAATGTGGAAAGGAATGTGGAATTGAATGGAATGGAATGTGGAAGGGAAGGGAATGGACGGTGGAATATAATGGAATGGAACATGGAATGGAATGGAATGGAAGGTGGATTCGAATGGAATGGAACGTGGAATGGGATGAAATGGAACGGAAGGTGGAGTGGAATGGAATGTGGAATGGAATGGAATACGGAATGGAATGGAATGCAATGTGGAATGGGATGGAAAGTGGAATGGAATTGAATGGAATGCAATATGGAATGGAATGGAATGTGGAATGGAATGCAATGTAGAACGGAATGGAAAGTGGAATGGAATGGAATGGAATGTGGTACGGAATGGAATGGAATGGAATGTGGAATTGAATTGAATGTGGAAAGGAATAGAATGTGGAATGGAATGGAATCTGGAATGGAATGGAAAGTGGAATGGAATGGAATGTGGAATGGAATGGAATGGAAAGGAATCGAATGTGGAACGGAATGGAATGGAAAGTCTAATGGAATGGAATGGAATGTGGAATGAAATGGAATGTGGAATGGAATGGTATGCAATCTGGAATGGAATGGAATGTGAAATGGAATGGAATGGAATGTGGACTGTAATAGAATGAATGTGGAATGTAATGGAACGGAATGTGGAATGAAATGGAATGGAATGTGGAATGGAATGTGGATTGAAATGGAATGCAAAGTGGAATGGAATGGAATGGAATGTGGAATGGAATGTGGAAATGGAATGGAATGGAAATTGCAATGGAATGTGGTATTGAATGGAATGGAATGTGGAATGGAAAGTGGAATGGAATAGAATGGAACGTCGAATGGGATGCGGAATGTGATGGAATGGAATGTGGAATGGAATATGGAAAGGAACGTGGAATGGAATGGAATTTAACGTGGAATGGGATGAAATGGGATGTGGAATGGAATGTTCAATGGAATGGAATGGAACATGGAACGGAACGTGGAATGGAATGTGGAATGGAATCTGTAATGGAATATGCAATGCAACGTGGAATGGAACGTGGATAGGAAAGGAATGGAAACTTGATTGGAACGTGGAATGGAATGGAAAGGAACGTAGAAAGGAATGTGGAATGGAATGCGGAATGGAACGTGTAATGGAACATGGAATACTTTGGAATGGAATGTGTAATGGAGTGTGGAGTGGAATGTGGAATGGATTGCAAGGTAATGTGGAATGGAATGTGGAATCGAATGGAATGTATTGTGGAATGTAGTGGAATGCAATGTGGAATAGAATGTGAAATGGAATGGAAAGGAATCAGGATTGGAATGGAATGGAGTGATATGGAATGTGGAATGGAATGGAATGGAAAGTGGAATGGAAAGTGGAATGGAACATGGAATGGAATGTGGAATGGAATAGAATCGCAGGTAGAATGAAAGGAAATGGAATGTGGAATGGAATGTGGAATGGAATGTGGAATGGAAAGAATTGGAATAGAGTGGAATGTGGAATGAAATGGAATGGAATGGAATGTGGAATTTAATTTAATGGAATATAGAATGGAATGGAATGGATTGGAATATGGAATGGAATGTAATGGAATGGAATGAGGAAAGGTATGGAATGGAATATGGAATTTAATGCAGAGGAATGGAATGTAATGGAATAGTATGCAATGTGGAATTGAATGGAAAGGGAAGTGGAATGGAATGGAATGGAATGTGGAATGGATAGGAATGGAATGGAATGGAAGGTGGAATGGAATGTGAAATGGAATGTGGAATGGAACGAGGAATGGAATGAAATGGAACGTGGAATGGAAACTGGAATGGAATGAAATGGAAAGTGGAATTGAATGGAATGGAACGTGGAATGGAATGGAATGGAACATGGAATGGAAAGTGGAATGGAACATGGAATGGAATGGAATGGAACGTGGAATGCAATGGAATGGAATGTGGAAAGGAACGTGGAATGGAATGGAATGTAACGGGAATAGAAAGTGGAATGGAACGTCCAATGGAAAGTGGAATTGAATGTGGAATTGAATGGAATGGAACATGTAATGGAAGTTGGAATGGAATGTGGACTGTAATGGAATGGAATGTGGAATGGAATGGAGTGGAATGTGGCCTCGAATGTGGAATGGAATTTAATAGAATTTGGAAGGGAATGTGGAATGGAATGCAGAATGGAATGTGGAATGGAACGTGGAATGGAACGTGGAATGGAACGTGGAGTGGAATGGGGAATGAAATGTGGAAAGGAAACAAATGGAATGTGGAATGGAATGGAATGGAACTTGCAATGGAATGGAATGGAAAGTGGAATAGAATGTGGAATGGAATGGAATGGAATCCAGAAAGAAATGGAATGGAATGGTATGGAATGTGGAATGGAATGGACTGGATCGTGTAATGGAACGTGGAATGGAAAGTGGAATGGAATGTGGAATGAAATGGAATGGAATGTGGAATAGAAAGGAATGGAATGTGGAATGTGGAATGGATTCAGAATGTAATGCAATAGGGAATGTGGAATGGAATTCAGAATGTAATGGAATGGAATGTGGAATGGAATGGAATGGGATGTGAAAAGGAATATGGAATGGAATGAAAAGGAATGTGGAATGGTATGTGGAGTGGAATGTGGAATGGAATGGAAAGGAATGGAAAGTGGAATGGAATGTGGAATGGAATGGAAAGGAATGGAATGTGGAATGGAATGGAATGGAATGTGAAATGGAATGGAATGGAATGAGGTATGGAATGCAGTGGAATGTAAACGAATTTAGAATGGAAATGTATGGAATGTGGAATTTAATGTGCCATTGAATACAAAAGAATGTGCAATTGAATGGAATGGAATGTGGATTGAAATGGAACGGAATGTGGAATGGAATGCAATGGAATGTGGAATGGAATGGAATGTGGAATCAAATTGAATGGAATGTGGAATGCAATGCGTAATGGAATGGAATACGCAAAGGAATGTGGAATGTAATGGAATGGAATCTGGAATGGAATGTGGAATGGAATGTGGAATGGAACGAAATGTAATATGCAATGGAATGTGGAATGGAATGATGAATGGAATGTGGAATGGAATGTGGAATGGAAGGTGAAATGGAATGGAATGGAATGTGGAATGGAATGTGGAATGGAATCAAATGGAACCGAGAATGGAATGTGAAACGGAAAGGAATGGAATAGATTGTAATGTGGAATGGAAAGGAATGGAATGTGGAATGGAATGTGGAACGGAACTCGGAATGGAATGCTAAAGAATGTGGAAGGGAATGTGGAATGGAATGTGGAATGGAAAGTGGAATGGAATTGAATGCAATGTGGAATGTTATGTGCAATGGAATGTGGAGTGGAATGTTGAAAGGAATGGAATGGAATGCAATGTGGAATGGAAAGTGGAAAGAATGTGGAATGGAATGTGGAATAAACCGAATGTAATGTGCAATGGAATGTGGAATGGAAAATAGAAAGGTATGTATTGGAATGTGGAATGGAATGTGAAATGGACAATGGAATGGAATGTGGAATGGAACGTTATGGAATGTGGAATGCGATGTGTAATGGAATGTGGAATGGAAAGTGCAATGGAATGGAATGGAATGTGGAATGGAACATGGAATGGAATGGAATGGAAAGTGGAATGGAATTTGGATTGAAATTTGGAATGGAAAATGGAATAGAATGTGGAAAGGAAGGTGGAATGGAATGTGGAATGGAATATGGAATGGAAGGTGGAATGGAATGTGGAATGGAACGTGAAATGGAATGGAATGGAAAGTGGAATGGAATGTGTAATGGAATGGAATGGAACATGTAATGGAATGTGGAATGTATCGTGGTATGGAACATTTAATGGAATGGAATGGAACGTGCATTGGAATGTTGAATGGAATATGGAATAGAAAGTGGAATGAAATGTGGAATGGAATGTGGAATGGAATGGAATGGAATATTGACTGAAATGGTATGGAAAGGAAAGGAATGTGGAATGGATGTTTTAATGGAACGTGTAATGGAATGCAATGGAACGTCAAATGGAAAGTGGAATGGAATGTTTAATGGATGGTGGAATGAAACGTGGAATGGAATGGAATAGAACGTGGAATGGAATTTGGAACGGAATGGAATGCAATAGAATGGAAGTTGGAATGTAATGTGAAATGGAATGTGGAATGGAAGGCAAAACAGAATGGAATGAAACATGGAATCGAAGGTGGAATGGAATGGAATGGAATGTGGAATGCAATCTGGAATGAAACATGGAATGAAAAGTGGAATTGTACGTGGAATGGAATGGAATGGAATGTTGAATAGAATGCAATGGATTGTGGAATGGAATGGAATGAAACGTGGAATGGAACGGAATGGAATGAGGAATGCAATTTGGAATGGTAAGGAATGGAATGTGGAATGGAAAGTAGAATGGAAATGAAAGGAATGTGTAATGGAATGTGAAATGGAATGGAGTGGAATGTGGAATGGGATGTGGAATGGCATGGAACGGAATGTCTAATGGAAAGTAGAATGGAAAGTGGAATGGAATGGAATGGAATGTGGAAGGGAGTGTGTAATGGAATGTGGAATGGATTGGAATGTAATGCTGTTTGAAATGTGGAATGGAATGGAATGGAATGTGGATTGGAATGTGTAATGGAATGTGAAATGGAATGGAATGGAATTTGGAATGGAATGTGGAATGGAATGGAATGGAATGAGGAAGGTAATGTGGAATGGAATGCGGAATGCAATGTGGAATGTAATGGAATGGAATGTGGAACGAAATGTGGAATGGAATGGAATGGAATGGAATGTCCAGGGGAATGTGAAATGGAATGGAATGGAATGTGGAATGCAATGTGGAATGGAATGTGGAATTGAATGGAATGGAATTTTGAATGGAATGTGGAATGGAATGGAATGCAATGTGGATGGGAATTTGGAATGGAATGTGGAATGCAATGTGGAATGGTATGTGGAATAGAATGTAGAATGGAATGAAATGGAATGTGGAATGGAAAGTGGAATGGAATGGAATGTGGACTGGAATGTGGAAAAGAATGTGGAATAGAATGTGGAATGGAATGTGGAGTGGCATGTTGAATAGAACGGAATGGAAAGCGGAATGTAATGGAATGGAATGTGGAGTGGAATGGAATGCAATGGAATGGAAGGTGGAATGGAATGTGAAATGTAATGTGGAATGGGAAGTGTAATGGAATGTAATGCAACGTGGAATGGAATGGAATGGGACGTGGAATGGAATGGAATGGAACGTGGAATGGAAAGTGGAATGGAATGGAATGGAACGTGGAATGGAATGTGGATTGGAACGCAGAATGGAACGTGGAATGGCACGTGGAATGGAATGGAATGGTATGTTGACTGGAATGGAATGGAATGTGGAATGGAATAGAATGGAATATGGAATTTAAAGTGGAATGGAATGGATTGGAACGTGGAATGGAACGTGGAATGGAACCTCTAATGGAACGAAGACTGGAACATGGAATGGAATGGAACGGAAGGTCTAATGGAAAGTAGAATGGAAGGTAAAATGGAATTGAACGGAAAGTGGAATGGAATGGAATGGAAAGTAGAATGGAACATGGAATGGAACGTAGAATGGAAAGTGGAATGGAATGTGGAATGGAAGGTGGAATGGAAAGTGGAATGTAATGTGGAATGGAAAGGAACGGAATGTGGAATGCAATGGAATGGAATATGGAATGGAATGGAATAGAATGTCGAATGTAATTTGAATGAAAAGAAAGGAATTCAGAATTGAATGGAATGGAATAGAATGGAATTGAATAGGATGTATAATGGAACGTGGAATGCAACGTGGAATGGAATGTGGAATGGAATAGAATGGAATGTGGAATGGAAGGGAAGGGAATGTGGAAAGGAATGTGGAATGGAATGGTTTGAAATGGAATGGAATGTGTAATGGAATGGAGTGGAATATGGAATGGAAATTGGATTGGATTGTGCAACGGAATGGAATGCTATGGAATGTGGAATGGAATGGAATGGAATGGAATGAGGAATGGAATGGAATGGAATGTGGAATGGAATGTAATAGAATGTGGTACGGAATGGAATGGAATGCGGAATGGTATGGAATGGAATGTGGAATGCAAGGGAAAGGAATGGAATGCAATGTGGAATAGAATGGAATGGAAAGTGGAATGGAATGGAATGGAATGTGGAATGGAATGTGGAATGGAATGTGGAATGGAATGGAATGGAACGTGGAATGCAACATGGAACGGAACGTGGAATGGAACGTGGTATGGAACGTGGAATGGAATGGAATGGAACGTGTAATGGAATGTGGAATGGAATGTGGAATGGAATGGAACGTGGAAAGGAATGTAATGGAATGTGGTACGGAGTATAGAATGGAATGGAATGGAATGTGGAATGGATTGTGGTATGGGATGTAGAATGGAATGTGGTATGGGACGTGGAATGGAATGTGGAACGAAATGGAATGGAATGTGGAATGGAATGTGGAAAGGAAAGGATTGGAATGTGGAATGGAATGTGGAATGGAATGGAATGGAATGTGGAACAGAAGGTGGAATGGAATGTGGAATGGAATGTTTTATGAATTGGAATGGAATGTGGAATGGAATGTGTAGTGCAATGGAATGAAATGGGGAATGGAATGTGGAATGGAATGTGGAATGGAACGTGGAATGAAATGGAATGGAATATGGAATGGAACATGGAATGGAACGTGGAATGGAACATGGAATGGAAAGTGGAATGGAACGTCGAATGGAATGTGTATTGGAAAGTGGAATGGAATGTTCAATGGAATGCAATGGAATGTGGAAAGGAGTGTGGACTGCAATGGTATGCACTGTGCAAAGGAATGGAAAGGAATGTGGAATGGAATGTTTAATGGAATGTGGAATGAAATGTGGAGTGGAACGTGGAATGGAACGGAATGGATCATGGAATGGACGTGGAATGGAACGTGGAATGGAAGGTGGAACAGAATGGGATGGAATATGGAATGGAATGGATTGGAATGTGGAATGGAATGCATAATGGAACGGAATGTAACGTGGAATGCAATGTGGAATGTAATGGAAAGGAATGTGGAATGGAATGTGGAATGGAGTGCAATGGAATGTGGAATGGAATGGAATGTGGAATGGAATGGAATGGAATGTGGACTGGAATGTGGAATGGATTGGAATTTAATGTGGGATAGATCATGGAATGGAACGGAATGGAATGCGGAATGGAATAGAATGGAACATCGAATGGAATGTGGAATGGAGTATGGAATGTAGTGGAATGGAATGTGGAATAGAATGGAATGGAATGGAATGTGGAATGGAATGTGTAATGGAATGTGTAATGGAATGGAATGGAATGTGGGACGGAATGGAATGGAATGTGGAATGGAATGTGGAATGCAATGGAATGGATTGTTTAAATGGAATGGAATGGAATGTGGAATGGAACGTGGACTGTAATGGAATGCAATGTGGAATGAACGTGGACTGTAATGGAATGCAATGTGGAATGGAACTTGGAGTGGAATGCAATGGGATGTGTAATGGAATGAAAAATGGCACGTGGAATGGAACGCAATGGAATGTGGAATGGAATGTGGAATGGAATGTGGAATGGAAAGGGCAATGGAATGAAATGGAATGTGGAATGGAAAGTGGTATGGAAAGAATGGAACGTGTAAAGGAACTTGGAATGGAAAGTGAAAAGGAACGTGGAATGGAATGTGGAATGGAACGTGGAATGGAATGTGGAGTGGAATGTGGAATGGAACATGGAATGGAATGGTATGGAATGTGGAATGGAACTTGGAATGCTATGTGCAATGGAATGTTAAATGGATCGTGGAATGGAACGTTCAATGGAATGGAATGGAATGTGCAAAGGAATGTGGAATGGAATGGAACGGAATGTGGAATGGAATGGAATGTGGAGTGGAATATTTAATGGAATGAAATGGAAAGTGGAATGGAATGGAATGTGGAATGGAATGTGGAATAGAATGTGGAATGAAATGGATTCTGGAATGGAATAGAATGTGGAATGGAGTGAATTGGAATGAAATCTAGAATTGAATGGAAAAGAATGTGGAATGGAACGGAATGGAATGGAATGTAATGTGTTATGGAATGGAACGGAATGTGGACTGGAATAGGAAGTGGAAGGAAACGGAAAGGAACGGAATGCGGAATGTAATGGAATGTATTGTTATGGAATGTGGAATGGAATGAAATGGGATGTGGAATGCAACAGAATGTGGAATGCAATGAAATGAAATGGAATGTGAAATGGAATGGAATGGAATTTGGAATGGAATGGAATGGCATGTGGAATGGAATGGAATGGAATGGAATGGAATGCGAACTGGGATGTGGAATGGAATGTGGACTGCAATGTGGAATGGATTGGAATGGAATGGTTAATGGAACGTGGAATGGAATGGAATGGCATGTGGAATAGAACGTGGAATGGAATGTGGAATGGAACGTGGAATGGAAAGTGTAATGGATTAGAATGAAACGTGGAATGCAATGGAATGGAATGTGAAATGGAATGGAATGGAATGTGGAATGGTATGTGGTATGGAATGGAATGCGGAATGGAATGTGGAATGATATGTGGAATGGAATGGAATGCAGAATGGAATGTGGAATAGAATGGAATGCGGAATGAAATGTGGAAATGAATGAAATGGATAGGAATGATGAATGGAATGAGGAATGGAATGTGGAATGAAATGTGGACTGGAATGGAATGGAATGTGGTATGGAAAGTGGAATGTAATTGAATGGAATGGAATGAGGAATGGAAAGGAATGGAATGTGGAATGGAATGTGGAGTGGAATGGAATGGAATGGAATGGAATGGAATGGAATGTGGAATGGAATTTAATGGAATGTATAATGGAATGTGGAATGGAATCGAATGGAATGTGAAATGGAATGGAATGGAATGGAATGGAATGTGGAATGGAATGTGGAGTGGAATGGAATGTGGAATGGAATTGGGTATGGAATGGAATGGAATGTATAACGGAATGTGCAATGCAATCGAATGGAATATGAAATGGAATGGAATGGAATGTGGAATGGAATGGAACGGAATGGAATGTGGAATGGAATGTAATGGAATGGAATGTGGAATGCACTCATCACAAAGAAATTTTTATGTGAAGATATTTTATAGACAGGAGCATTCTCAGAAACTTCTTTGTCTTTTGGGGATTGAACTCATAGAGTTGAACATTCCTTTTCATTGGGCCGTTCTGCAACACTCTTGTTGTGGAAACTGCAAGTGGATATTTGGTGCGATTGCGGCATCTAGCAGAAAAGGAAATATATTCAGATAAAAACTAGATTGAACCGTTCTGAGAAACTTCTTTGTGATGTGTGCATTCTACTCACAGGGTTGAACCTTCCTTTTGCTAGAAGAGTTTTGAAACTCTCTTTTTGTGGAATCTGCAAATGGATATTTGTAGCGCTTTGAAGCCTGTGGTGGAAAAGGAAACATCTTCACATAAAAACTAGATAGAAGCATTCTCAGAAACTTCTTTGAGATGCGCGCATTCAACTCACAGAGTTGAAGCTTCATTTTGATACAGCTCTTTTGAAACACTCTTTCAGTAGAATCTGCAAGTGGATATTTGGACTGCTAAGAGGCCAACACTAGAAAAGGAAATATCTTCACATAAAAACTAGATGGGAGCACTCTCAGAAACTTCCCTGTGCTTTATGCATTCAAGTCACAGAGAGGAACCTTTCTTTTGAAAGCGCAGTTTTGAAACACTCTTTTTGTAGAATTTGCTAGTGGACGTTTGGAGCGATTTGAGGCCTATGCTGGAAAACGAAATATCTTCCCATAAAAACTGGACAGAAGCGTTCTCAGAAACTTCTTTGTGATGAGTGCATTCAACTCACACACTTGAACCTTCATTTTGAAAGAGCAGTTTTGAAACAGTCTTTTTGTAGAATATGCAAGTGGATATTTTGAGCGTCTTGAGGCCTTTACTGGGAAATGAAATATCTTCACCTGAAAACTACACAGAAGCAGTCTCAGAAACTTATTTGTGATGTGTGCATTCAACTCACAGAGTTGAACCTGCCTTTTGATATAGCAGTTTGGAAACAGCCTTTTTGTAAAATCTGCAAGTGGATATTTGGAGCTATTTGAGGCCTATGCTGCAAAAGGAAATATCTTCACAGAAACCCTAGACAGTCTCAGGAACTTCTGCATGATGAGTGCATTCAACTCACGGACTTGAATCTTCCTTTTGATATAACAGTTTTGAAACACTCCTTTTGTAGAAACTGCAAGTGTTTATTTGGAGCTCTTTGAGGCCTATGATGGAAAAGGAAATTCTTCACAGAAAAACGAGACAGAAGCATTCTCAGAAACTTCTGTGTGATGAGTGCATTCAACTCACACACTTGAAATTTCCTTTTGATAGAGCAGTTTTGAAGCACTCTTTTGGTAGCATCTGTAAGTGAATATTTGGAGGGCTTTTATGCCAATGCTGGAAAACGAAATATCATCACATAAAATCTAGGCAGAAGCATTCTCACAAACTTCTTCGTGATGAGTGCATTCAACTCACAGAGTTGAACGTTCCGTTTGATAGAAGAGTTTTGAAGGACTTCTTTTGTAGGATCTGCAGCTGTTTATTTGGAGGGCTTTGAGGCCTATGTTGGAAAAGGAAATATCTTCACATAAAAACTAGACAGAAGCATTCTCAGAGACCTCCCTGTGTTTCTGCATTCAACTCACATAGTTGAACGTTCCTTTTGATAGAACAGTTTTGAAAATCTCTTTTCCTAGAATCTGCAAGTCGACATTTGGAACGCTTTGAGGCCTATGCTGGAAAAGGAAATGTCTTCACATAAAAACTAGATAGAAGCATTCTCAGAAACTTCTCTGTGATGTGTGCATTCAACTCACAGAGTTGAAGCTTCCTTTTGATATAGCTGTTTTGAAACACTCTTTTAGTAGAATCTTCAAGTGGATATTTGGAGTGTTAAGAGGCCAACAGTGGAAAAGGAAATATCTTCACATAAAAACTAGGTGGAAGCATTCTCAGAAACTTCCCTTTACTTTATGCATTTAAGTCACGGAGAAGAACCTTCCTTTTGAAAGCGCAGTTTTGAAACACTTGTTTTGTAGAATTTGCTAGCGGATGTTTGGAGTGATTTGAGTCCTATGCTGGAAAACGAAATATCTTCCCATAAAAACTAGATAGAAGCATTCTCAGAAACTTCTTTGTGATGAGTGCATTCAACTCACAGACTTCAACCTTCATTTTGAAAGAGCAGTTTTGAAACAGTCTTTTTGTAGAATATGCAAGTTGATATTTTGAGCGTCTTGAGGCCTTTACTGGGAAATGAAATATCTTCACCTGAAAACTACACAGAACCATTCTCAGAAACTTCTTTGTGATGTGTGCATTCAACTCACAGAGTTGAACCTGCCTTTTGATACAGCAGTTTGGAAACAGCCTTTTTGTAAAATCTGCAAGTGGATAATTGGAGCTATTTCAGGCCTATGCTGCAAAAGGAAATATCTTCACAGAAACCCTAGACAGTCTCAGGAACTTCTGTGTGATGAGTGCATTCAACTCACGGACTTGAATCTTCCTTTTGATAGAACAGTTTTGAAACACTCCTTTTGTAGAAACTGCAAGTGTTTATTTGGAGCTCTTTGAAGCCTATGATGGAAAAGGAAATTCTTCACAGAAAAACGAGACAGAAGCATTCTCAGAAACTTCTGTGTGATGAGTGCATTCAACTCATACACTTGAAATTTCCTTTTGATAGAGCAGTTTTGAAACACTCTTTTGGTAGCATCTGTAAGTGGATATTTGGAGGGCTTTTATGCCAATGCTGATAAATGAAATATCATCACATAAAATCTAGGCAGAAGCATTCTCACAAACCTCTTTGTGATGAGTGCATTCAACTTACAGAGTTGAAAGTTACATTTGATAGAACAGTTTTGAAAGACTTCTTTTGTAGGATCTACAGCTGTTTATTTGGAGGGCTTTGAGGCCTATGTTGGAAAAGGAAATATCTTCACATAAAAACTAGACAGAAGCATTCTCAGAAACCTCCCTGTGTTTCTGCATTCAACTCACATAGTTGAACGTTCCTTTTGATAGAACGGTTTTGAAAATCTCTTTTCCTAGAATCTGCAAGTCGACATTTGGAACGCTTTGAGGCCTATGCTGGAAAAGGAAATGTCTTCATGTAAAAACTAGATAGAAGCATTCTCAGAAACTTCTCTGTGATGTGCACACTCAACTCACAGAGTTGAAGCCTCCTTTTTATATAGCTGTTTTGAAACACTCTTTTAGTAGAATCTTCAAGTGGACATTTGTAGTGTTAAGAGGCCAACACTGGAAAAGGAAATATCTTCACATAAAAACTAGGTGGAAGCATTCTAAGAAACTTCCCTTTGCTTTATGCATTGAAGTCACGGAGAGAAACCTTCCTTTTGAAAGCGCAGTTTTGAAACACTCATTTTGTAGAATTTGCTAGTGGTTGTTTGGAGCGATTTGAGGCCTATGCTGGAAAACGAAATATCTTCCCATAAAAACTAGACAGAAGGATTATCAGAAACTTCTTTGTGATGAGTGCATTCAACTCACAGACTTGAACCTTCATTTTGAAAGAGCAGTTTTGAAACACTCTTTTTGTAGAATCTGCAAGTGGATTTTCTGAGCGTTTTGAGGCCTTTGCTGGGAAATGAAATAGCGTCACCTGAAAACTACACAGAAGCATTCTCAGAAACTTGTTTTTGATGTGTGCATTCAACTCATAGAGTTAAACCTGCCTTTTGATAGAGCAGTTTGGAAACAGCCTTTTTTTAAAATCTGCAAGTGGATATTTGGAGCGATTTGAGGCCTATGCTGCAAAAGGAAATATCTTCACAGAAACCCTAGACAGAAGCATTCTCAGGAACTTTTGTGTGATGAGTGCATTCAACTCACGGACTTGAACCTTCCTTCTGATAGAACAGTTATGAAACACTCCTTTTGTAGAATCTGAAAGTGTTTATTTGGAGCGCTTTGAGGCCTATGATGGAAAAGGAAATATCTTCCCACCAAAACGAGACAGAAGCATTCTCAGAAACTTCTGTGTGATGAGTGCATTCGGTTCACACACTTGAACTTTCCTTTTGATATAGTAGTTTTGAAACACTCTTTTTGTAGCATCTGTAAGTGGATATTTGGACATCTTTTATGCCAATGCTGGAAAACTAAATATTATCACATAAAAACTAGGCAGAAGAATTCTCAGAAACTTCTTCCTGATGAGTGCATTCAACTCACAGACTTGAACGTTCCTTTTGATAGAACAGTTTTGAAACACTCCTTTTGTACGATCTGCAGCTGTTTATTTGGAGCGTTTTGAGGCCTATGTTGGAAAAGGAAATGTCTTCACAGAAAAACTAGACAGAAGCATTCTCAGAAACTTTCCTGTGCTTTCTGCATTCAACCCACATAGTTGAACCTTCCTTTTGATAGAACAGTTTTGAAAATCTGTTTTCATAGAATCTGTAAGTCGACATTTGGAACGGTTTGAGGCCTATGCTGGAAAAGGAAATATCTTCACATAAAAACTAGATAGAAGCATTCCCAGAAACTTCTTTGTGATGTGCACATTCAACTCACAAGGTTGAAGCTTCCTTTTGATATAGCTGTTTTGAAACACTCTTTTAGTAGAATCTTCAAGTGGATATTTGGAGTGTTAAGAGGCCAACACTGGAAAAGGAAATATCTTCACATAAAAACTAGACGGAAGCATTCTCAGAAACTTCCCTGTGCTTTATACATTCAAGTCACAGAGAGGAACCTTCCTTATGAAAGCACAGTTTTGAAACACTCTTTTTGTAGAATTTGCTAGTGGATGTTTGGAGCGATTTGAGGCCTATGCTGGAAAACAAAATATCTTCCCATAAAAACTAGACAGAAGTATTCTCAGAAAGTTCTTTATGCTGTGTGCATTCAACTCACAGAGTTGAACCTGCCTTTTGATAGAGTAGTTTGGAGACAGCCTTTTTGTAATATCTGCAAGTAGATATTTGGAGTGATTTGAGACCTATGCTGCAAAAAGCAATATCTTCACATAAACCCTAGATAGATAGAAGCATTCTCAGAAACTTCTTTGTCATTTGGGGATTGAACTCACAGAGTTGGACCTTCCTTTTCATAGAGCAGTTCTGCAACACTCTTGTTGTGGAAACTGCAAGTGGACATTTGGTGCGTTTGCTGCATCTAGTGGAAAAGCAAATACATTCAGATGAAAACCATATAGATTTGTTCTGAGAAACTTTTTTGATGTGTGCATTCTACTCACGGAGTTGAAGCTTCCTTTTGATATAGCTGTTTTGAAACACTTTTTGTGGAGTCTGCAAGTGGATATTGGGAGGGCTTTGAAGCCTATGCTGGAAAGGGAAATATCTTAACATAAAAACTAGATAGAAGCATTCCCAGAAATTTCTTTGCAATGTGCGGATTGAACTCACAGAGTTGAAGCTTCTTTTTGATATAGCTGTTTTGAAACACTCTTTTAGTAGAATCTTCAAGTGGATATTTGGAGTGTTAAGAGGCCAACACTGGAAAAGGAAATATCTTCACATAAAAACTAGACAGAAGAATTCTCAGAAACTTCCCTGTGCTTTATGCACTCAAGTCACAGAGAGGAACCTTCCCTTTGAAAGTGCAGTTTTGAAACACTCTTTTGGTAGAATTTGCTAGTGGATGTTTGGAGCGATTTGAGGCCTATGCTGGAAAACGAAATAGCTTCCCATAAAAACTAGACAGAAGGATTATCAGAAACTTCTTTGTGCTGTGTGCATTCAACTCACAGACTTGAACCTTCATTTTGAAAGAGCAGTTGTGAAACACTCTTTTTGTAGAATCTGCAAGTCTACATTTTGAGCGTTTTGAGGCCTTTGCTGGGAAATGAAATATCTTCACGTGAAAACTACACAGAAGCATTCTGAGAAACTTCTTTGTGATGTGTGCATTCAACTCACAGAGATGAACCTGCCTTTTGATAGAGCAGTTTGGAAAAAGCCTTTTTGTAAAATCTGCAAGTGGATATTTGGAGCGATTTGAGGCCTATGCTGCAAAAGGAAATATCTTCGCAGAAACCCTAGACAGAAGCCTTCTCAGGAACTTCTGTGTGATGAGTGCATTCAACTCACAGACTTGAACCTTCCTTTTGATATAACAGTTTTGAAACACTCCTTTTGTAGTATCTGCAAGTGTTTATTTGGAGTGCTTTGAGGCCTATGATGGAAGAGGAAATATCTTCATATTAAAACGAGACAGAAGCATTCTCAGAAACTTCTGTGTGATGAGTGCATTCAACTCACACACTTGAACTTTCCTTTTGATAGAGCAGTTTTGTAACACTCTTTTAGTAGCATCTGTAAATGGATATTTGGAGAGATTTTTTGCCATTTCTGGAAAACGAAATATCATCACATAAAAACTAGGCAGAAGAATTCTCAGAAACTTCTTCCTGATGAGTGCATTCAACTCACAGACTTGAACGTTCGTTTTGATAGAACAGTTTTGAAACACTCCTTTTGCAGGATTTGCAACTGTTTATTTGGAGCATTTTGAGGCCTATGTTGGAAAAGGTAATATCTTCACGTTAAAACTAGACAGAAGCATTCTCAGAAACTTCCCTGTGCTTTCTGCATTCAAATCACATAGTTGAACCTTCCTTTTGATACAACAGTTGTGAAACAATCTTTTCGTAGAATCTGCAAGTCGACATTTGGAACGTTTTGAAGCCTAAGCTGGAAAAGGAAATATCTTCACATAAAAACTAGATGGAAGCATTCTCAGAAACGTCTTTGTGATGTGCCCATTCAACTCACAGAGTTGAAGCTTCCTTTTGATATAGCTGTTTTGAAACACTCTTTTAGTAGAATCTTCAAGTGGATATTTGGAGAGCTAAGAGGCCAACACTGGAAAAGGAAATATCTTCACATAAAAACTAGACAGATACATTCTCAGAAACTTCCCTGTGTTTACGCATTCAAGTCACAGAGAGGAACCTTCCCATTGAAAGCGCAGTTTTGAAACACTCTTCTTGTAGAATTTGCTAGTGGATGTTTGGAGCGATTTGAGTCCTATGCTGGAAAACGAAATATCTTCCCATAAAAACTAGACAGAAGCATTCTTAGAAACTTCTTTGTGATGAGTGCATTCAACTCACAGACTTGAACCTTCGTTTTGAAAGAGCAGTTTTGAAACACTCTTTTTGTAGAATCTGCAAGTGGATATTCTGAGCGTTTTGAGGCCTTTGCTGGGAAATGAAATAGCTTCACCTGAAAACTACACAGAAGCATTCTCAGAAACTTGTTTTTGATGTGTGCATTCAACTCATAGAGTTAAACCTGCCTTTTGATAGAGCAGTTTGGAAACAGCCTTTTTTTAAAATCTGCAAGTGGATATTTGAAGCGATTTGTAGCCTATGCTGCAAAAGGAAATATCTTCACAGAAACCCTAGACAGAAGCATTCTCAGGAACTTTTGTGTGATGAGTGCATTCAACTCATGGACTTGAACCTTCCTTCTGATAGAACAGTTATGAAACACTCCTTTTGTAGAATCTGCAAGTGTTTATTTGGAGCACTTTGAGGCCTAGGAGGGAAAAGGAAATATCTTCACATTAAAAACGAGACAGAAGCATTCTTAGAAACTTCTGTGTGATCAGTGCATTCAACTCACACACTTGAACTTTCCTTTTGATAGAGCAGTTTTGAAACACTCTTTTAGTAGCATCTGTAAGTGGATATTTGGAGGGCTTTTATGCCAATGCTGGAAAACTAAATATTATCACATAAAAACTAGGCAGAAGCATTTTCAGAAACTTCTTCGTGATGAGTGCATTCAACTCACAAAGTTGAACATTCCTTTTGATAGAACAGTTTTGAAACACTCCTTTTTTAGGATCTGCAACTGTTTATTTGGAGCGCCTTGAGGCCTATGTTGGAAAAGGAAATATCTTCACTTAAAAACCAGACAGAAGCATTCTCAGAGACTTCCCTGTGCTTTCTGCATTCATCCCACATAGTTGAACCTTCCTTTTGATAGAACAGTTTTGAAAATCTCTTTTCGTACATTCTGCAAGTTGACATTTGGAACGCTTTGAGGCCTATGCTGGAAAAGGAAATATCTTCACATAAAAACTAGATAGAAGCATTCTCAGAAACTTCTTTGTGATGTGCGCATTCAACTCGCAGAGTTGCAGCTTCCTTTCGATATAGCTGTTTTGAAACACTCTTTCAGTAGAATCTGCAAGTGGATATTCAGAGGGCTAAGAGGCCAACACTGGAAAAGGAAATATCTTCACATAAAAACTATACGGAAGCATTCTCAGGAACTTCCCTGTGCTTTCTGCATTCAAGTCACAGAGAGGAACCTTCCTTTTGAAAGCGCAGTTTTGAAATACTCTTTTTGTAGAATTTGGTAGTGGATGTTTGGAGCGATTTGAGGCCTATGCTGGAAAACGAAATATCTTCCCATAGAAACTAGATAGAAGCATTCTCAGAAACTTATTTGTGCTGTGTGCATTCAACTCACGGAGTTGAACCTGCCTTTTGATAGAGTAGTTTGGAGACAGCCTTTTTGTAAAATCTGCAAGTGGATATTTGGAGCGATTTGAGAACTCTGGTGCAAAAGAAATATCTCCACATAAACCCTAGAAAGAAGCATTCTCAGAAACTTCTTTGTCATTTGGGGATGGAAGTCAAAGGGTTGAACCTTCCCTTTCATAGAGCAGTTTTGCAACACTCTTGTTGTGGAAACTGCAAGTGGTTATTTGGTGCGATTGTGGCATCCAGTGGAAAATGAAATACATTCAGATGAAAACTAGATAGAACCGTTCTCAGAAACTCCTTTATGATGTGTGCATTCTACTCACAGAGTTGAACCTTCGTTTTGATAGAACAGTTTTGAAACACTCTTTTTGTGGAGTCTGCAAGTGGATATTTGGAGCGCTTTGAAGCCTATGCTGGAAAGGGAAACATCTTCACATAAAAACTAGATAGAAGCATTCTCAGAAACTTCTTTGAGATGTGCGCATTCAACTCACAGAGTTGAAGCTTCCTTTTGATATAGTTGTCTTGAAACACTCTTTCAGGAGCATCTGCATGGGGATATTTGGAGTGCTAAGAGGCCAACACTGGAAAAGGAAATATCTTGACATAAAAACTAGAAGGAAGCATTCTCAGAAACTTCCCTATGCTTTATGCATTCAAGTCACAGAGCGGAACCTTCCTTTTGAAAGCACAGTTTTGAAACACTCTTTTTGTGGAACTTGCTAGTGGATGTTTGAAGCGATTTGAGGCCTATGCTGGAAAACGAAATAGCTTCCCATAAAAACTAGAGAGAAGCATTCTCAGAAAGTTCTTTGTGATAAGTGCATTCAACTCACAGACTTGAACCTTCATTTTGAAAGAGCAATTTGAAACACTCTTTTTGTAGAATCTGCAAGTGGATATTTTGAGCGTTTTGAGGCCTTTGCTGGGAAATGAAATATCTTCACCTGAAAAGTAAACAGAAGCATTCTCAGAAATTTCTTTGTGATGTGTGCATTCAACTCACAGAGTTGAACCTGCCTTTTCATAGAGCAGTTTGGGAACAGCGTTTTTGTAAAATCTGCAAGTGGATATTTGGAGCGATTTGAGGCCTATGCTGCAAAAGGAAATATCTTCACAGAAACCCTAGTCAGAAGCATGCTCAGGAACTTCTGTGTGAGGAGTACATTCAACGCACGGACTTGAACCTTCGTTTTGATAGAACAGTTTTGAAACACTGCTTTTGTAGAATCTGCAAGTGTTTATTTGGAGCGCTTTGAGGCCTATGTGGGAAAGGGAAATATCTTCACATGAAAACTAGACAGAAGCATTCTCAGAGACTTCCCTTTGCTTTCTGCATTCAACCCACATAGCTGAACCTTCCTTTTGATAGAACAGTTTTGGAAGTCTCTTTACATAGAATTTGGAAGTCAACATTTGGAACGCTTTGAGGCCTATGCTGGAAAAGGAAATATCTTCACATAAAAACTAGGTAGAAGCATTCTCAGAAACTTCTTGGTGATGTGCGCATTCAACTCACAGAGTTGAAGCTTTCTTTTGATATAGCTGTTTTGAAACACTCTTTCAGTAGAATCTGCAAGTGGATATTTGGAGTGCTAAGAGGCCAACACTAGAAAAGGAAATATCTTCACATAAAAACTAGACGGAAGCATTATCAGAAACTTCCCTGGCTTTATGCATTCAAGTCACAGAGAGGAACCATCCTTTTGAAAGCACAGTTTTGAAACACTCTTTTTGTTGAATTTGCTAGTAAATGTTTGGAGCGATTTGAGGCCTATGCTGGAAAACGAAATATCTTCCCTTAAAAACTAGACAGAAGCATTCTCAGAAACTTGTTTGTGAATTGTGCATTCAACTCACAGAATTGAACCTGCGTTTTGATAGAGTAGTTTGGAAACAGCCTTTTTGAAATTCTGCAAGTGGATAATTTGAGCGATATGAGACCTATGTTGCAAAAGGAAATATCTCCACATAAACCCTAGACAGAAGCATTCTCAGAAACTTCTTTGTCATTTGGGGATTGAACTCATAGAGTTGAACCTTTCTTTTCATAGAGCAGTGCTGCAACACTCTTGTTGTGGAAACTGCAAGTGGATATTTGGTGTGATTGCGGCATCTAGTGGAAAAGGAAATACATTCAGGTGAAATCTAGATAGAACCATTCTCAGAAACTTCTTTGTAATATGTGCATCCTACTCACAGTGTTGAACCTTCCTTTTGATAGAACAGTTTTGAAACACTCTTTTTGTGGAGTCTGCAAGTGGATATTTGGAGCGATTTGGAGTGTATGCTGGAAAAGGAAACATCTTCACATAAAAACTAGATAGAAGAATTCTCAGAAACTTCTTTGGATGTGCGCATTCAACTCACAGATTTCAAGCTTCCTTTTGATATAGCTGTTTTGAAACACTCTTTCAGTAGAATCTGCAAGTGGATATTTGGAGGGCTAAGAGGCCAGCACTGGAAAAGGAAATATCTTCACATAAAAACTAGACGGAAGCATTCTTAGAAACATCCCTGTGCTGTATGCATTCAAGTCACTGAGAGGAACCTTCCTTTTGAAAGCGGAGTTTTGAAACACTCTTTTTGTAGTATTTTCTAGTGGGTGTTTGGAGCAATTTAAGGCCTATGCTGGAAAACGAAATATCTTCCCATAAAAACTAGACAGAAGCATTCTCAGAACCTTCTGTGTGATGAGTGCATTCAACTCACACCCTTGAACTTTCCTTTTGATAGAGCAGTTTTGAAACACTCTTTAGGTAGCATCTGAAAGTCCATATTTGGAGGGATCTTATGGCAATTATGGAAAACGAAATATCATCACATAAAAACTAGGCAGAAGCATTATCAGAAACTTCTTCATGCTGAGTGCATTCAACTCACAGAGTTGAAAGTTCCTTTCGATAGAACAGTTTGAAACACTCCTTTTGCAGGATCTGCAAATGTTTATTTTTAGAGCTTTGAGGCCTATGTTTGAAAAGGAAATGTCTTCCCATAAAAACTACACAGAAGCATTGTCAGGAACTTCTTTGTGATGAGCACATTCAACTCACACACTTGAACCTTCATTTTGAAAGAGCAGTTGTGAAACACTCTTTTTGTAGAATCTGCAAGTGGATATTATGAGCGATTTGAGGCCTTTGCTGTGAAATGAAATATCTTCACCTGAAAACTACACAGAAGCATTCTCAGAAACTTCTTTGTGATGTGTGCATTCAACTCACAGAGTTGAACCTGCCTTTTGATAGAGCAGTTTGGAAACAGCCTTTTGTAAATTCTGCAAGTGGATATTTGGAGTGATTTGAGGCCTATGCTGCAAAAGGAAATATCTTCACAGAAACCCTAGACAGAAGCATTCTCAGGAACTTCTGTGTGATGAGTGCATTCAACTCACGGACTTGAACCTTCCTTTTGATAGAACAGTTTTGAAACACTCCTTTTGTAGGATCTGCAAGTGATTATTTGGAGCTCTTTGAGGCCTATGATGGAAAAGGATATATCTTCACATAAAAACGAGATAGAAGCATTCTCAGAACCTTCTGTTTGATGAGTGCATGCAACTCACACAGTTGAACTTTCCTTTTGATAGAGCAGTTTTGAAACACTCTTTTAGTAGCATCTGTAAGTCGATATTTGGAGGGCTCTTATGCCAATGCTGGAAAACGTAATATCATCACATAAAAACTAGGCAGAAGCATTATCAGAAACTTCTTCATGATGAGTGCATTCAACTCACAGAGTTGAACGTTCCTTTCGATAGAACAGTTTGAAACACTCCTTTTGTAGGATCTGCAAATGTTTATTTGGAGCGCTTTGAGGCCTATGTTGGAAAAGGAAATATCTTCACATAAAAACTAGATAGAAGTATTCTCAGAATCTTCCCTGTGCTTTCTGCATTCAACCCACATAGTTGAACCTTCCTTTTGGTAGAACAGTTTTGAAAATCTCTTTTCGTAGAATCTGCAAGTCAACATTTGGAACGCTTTGAGGCCTATGCTGGAAAAGGAAATATCTTCACATAAAAACTAGATAGAAGCATTCTCAGAATCATCTTTGTGATGAGCGCATTCAACACACAGAGTTCAAGCTTCCTTTTGATATAGCTGTTTTGAAACACTCTTTCAGTAGAATCTGCAAGTGGATATTTGGAGTGCTAAGATGTCAACACTGGAAAAGGAAGTATCTTCACATAAAAACTAGACAGAAACATTCTTAGAAACTTCTTAGTGAAGAGTTCATTCAACTCACAGAGTTGAACGTTCCTTTTGATAGAACAGTTTTGAAATACTCCTTTTGTAGGATCTGCAACTGTTTATTTGGAGGGCTTTGAGGACTATGTTGGAAAATGAAATATCTTCACAGAAAAACTAGACAGAAGCATTCTCAGAAACTTCCCTGTGCTTTCTGCATTCAACCCTCATAGTTGAACATTCCTTTTGATAGAACAGTTTTGAAAATCTCTTTTCGTAGAATCTGCAAGTCGACATTTGGAACGCTTTGAGGTCTACGCCTGAAAAGGAAATATCTTTACATAAAAACTAGATAGAAGCATTCTCAGAAACTTCCCTGTGCTTTATGCATTCAAGTCACAGAAAGGAACCTTCCTTTTGAAAGCACAGTTCTGAAACACTCTTTTTGTAGTATTTACTACTGGAAGTTTTGAGGAATGTGAGGTCTATGCTGGAAAACGAAATATCTTCCCATAAAAACTAGACAGAAGCATTCTCAGAAACTTCTTTGTGATGAGTGCATTCAACTCACAAACTTTAACATTCCTTTTGAAATAGCAGTTTTGAAAACACTCTTTTTGTAGAATCTGCAAGTGGATATTTTGAGCATTTTAATGCCTTTGCTGGGAAATGAAATATCTTCACCTGAAAACTAGACAGAAGCATTCTCAGAAACTTCTTTGTGATGTGCGCATTCAACTGATGGAGTTGAAGCTTCCTTTTGAAATAGCTGTTTTGAAACACTCTTTCAGTAGGATCTGCAACTGTATATATGGAGTGTTAAGAGGCCAACACTGGAAAAGGAAATATCTTCACATAAAAACTAGATGGAAGCATTCTCAGAAACTTCCCTGTACTTTTTGCATTCAAGTCACAGAGAGGAAGCTTCCTTTTGAAAGCGCAGTTTTGAAACACTCCTTTTCCAACATAGGCCTCAAAGAGCTCTAAATAAACACTTGCAGATTCTACAAAAGGAGTGTAGAGTGGATTGGAGATTCCAATCCATTCCATTCCATTGCATTGTACTCACAGAGTTGAACCTTCCCTTTGATAGAACAGTTTAGAAACACTCTTTTTGAAAAATCTGCAAGTGTTTATTTGAAGCGCTTTGATTCCTATGTTTGAAAAGGAAATATCTTCCCATGAAAACCAGACCGAAGCATTCTCAGAAACTTCTTTGTGACGAGTGCATTCTACTCACAGAGTTGAACCTTCCTTTGATAGAACACTTTTGAAACACTCTTTTTGTAGAATCTGCAATGGGATATTTGAGCGCTTTGATGCCTATGTTGGAAAAGGAAATTTCTTCCCATAATAACTAGACTGAAGCATTCTCAAAAACTTCTTTGTGATGAGTGCATTCTTCTCACAGAGTTGAACCTTCCTTTTGACAGAACAGTTTTGAAACACTGTTTTTGGAGATTCCGCAAGTGTTTATTTGGAGCGCTTTGAGGCCTATGCTGGAAAAGGAATTATCTTCACATAAATACTAGACAGAAGCATTCTCAGAAACTTTTTCTGATGTGCACATTCTACTCACCGTGTTGAACCTTCCTTTTGGTAGAGCAGTTTTGAAACACTCTTTTTCTAGAATATGCAAGAGGATATTTGGAGTGTTAGGGGGCCCACACTGGAAAAGGAAATATCTTCCCATAAAAACTAGACAGAAGCATTCTCAGAAACTTCTTTGTGATGAGTGCATTCAACTTACAGACTTTAACTTTCCTTTTGAAAGAGCAGTTTTGAAACACTCTTTTTGTAGAATCTGCAGGTGGATATTTTGTGTGCTTTGAGGCCTAAGCAGCAAAAGGAAATATCTTCAGGTAAAAACTAGACAGAAACATTCTCCAAAACCTCTTTGTGGTGTGTGCATTCAAAAAACAAAGTAGGACCTTCCTTTTGATAGTGCAGTTTTGAAACACCCTTTTTGTAGAATCTGCAAGTCGATATTTGGAGAGATTTGAGGCCTATGCTGAAAAAGGGGATATCTTCACCTAAAAACTAGATAGAAGCATTCTCAGAAACTTCTCTGTGCTTTATGCGTTCAACATACAGACTTGAAACTTCCTTCTGAAAGAGCAGATTTGAAACACTGTTTTTGTAGAGACTGCAAGTGGATATTTGGAGTGCTTTGAGGCCTATGCTGGAAAAAGAAATATCCTCACATAAAAACTAGACAAAAGCATTCTCTGAAACTTGTTATGATGAATGCATTCAGTTCACAGAGTTGAACCTTCCTTTTGAAGGAACAGTTTCGAAACACCCTTTTTGTAGAATCTGCAAGTGGATATTTGGAGAGATTTGAGGCCTATGCTGGAAAAGGGGATATCTTCACATAAAAACTAGATGGAAGCATTGTCAGACACTTCTCTGTGACGAGTGCATTCAACTCACAGAGTTCAACCTTCCTTTTTGTAGAACAGTTATTAAACACTCTCTTTGTAGAATCTACAAGGGATCATTTGGAGCATATTGAGGCCTATGCTGGGAAAAGAAGTATCTTCCCATAAAAAAATAAGCAGAATCATTCTGAGATACTTTTTTGTGATGAGTGCATTCGACTCACAGACTTGAAACTTCTTTTTGATAGAGCAGTTTTGAAACACTCTTTTTGTAGAATCTGCAAGTGGATATTTGGAGCACTTTGAGGCCTATGATGGAAAAGGAAATATCTTCACATAAAACTAGACAGAAGCATTCACAGAAATTTCTGTGTGATGAGTGCATTCAATTCAAAGAGTTGAACGTTCCTTTTGATAGAACAGTTTGGAAACACTCTTTTTGTCAAATCTGCAAGTGGATATTTGGAGCGCTTTGAGGCCTATGCTGGAAAAGAAAATATCTTCACATAAAAACAAGACGGAAGCATTCTCAGACACTTCTCTGTAATGTGTGCATTCAACTCACAGATTTCAACCTTCCTTTTGATAGAACAGTTTTGAATCACTCTCTTTGTAGAATCTACAAGAGATTATTTGGAGTGCATTGAGGCCTATGCTGGAAAAGGAAGTATCTTCCCATAAAAACTAAGTAGAACCATTCTCAGAAACATTTTTGTGATGAGTGCATTCAACTCACAGACTTGAACATTCCTTTTGATAGAACAGTTTGGAAACACTCTTTTTGTCAAATCTGCAAGTGATATTTGGAGCGCTTTGAGGCCTATTCTGGAAAAGAAAATATCTTCACATAAAAACAAGATGGAAGCATTCTCAGAAACTTCTCTGTAATGAGTGCATTCAACTCACAGAGTTCAACCTTCCTTTTGGTAGAACAGTTTAGAATCACTCTCTTTGTAGAATCTACAAGAGATTATTTGGAGTGCATTGAGGCCTATGCTGGAAAAGGAAGTATCTTCCCATAAAAACTAAGCAGAATCATTCTCAGAAACATTTTTGTGATGAGTGCATTCAACTCACAGACTTGAACATTCCTTTTGATAAAACAATTTGGAAACACTCTTTTTGTCAAATCTGCAAGTGATATTTGGAGCGCTTTGAGGCCTATTCTGGAAAAGAAAATATCTTCACATAAAAACAAGATGGAAGCATTCTCAGACACTTCTCTGTAATGAGTGCATTCAACTCACAGAGTTCAACCTTCCTTTTGGTAGAACAGTTTTGAATCACTCTCTTTGTAGAATCTACAAGAGATTATTTGGAGTGCATTGAGGCCTATGCTGGAAAAGGAAGTATCTTCCCATAAAAACTAAGCGGAATCATTCTCAGAAACATTTTTGTGATGAGTGCATTGAACTCACAGACTTGAACATTCCTTTTGATAGGGCAGTTTTTAAACACTCTTTGTGTAGATTCTGCAAGTGGGTATTTCGAGCACTTTGAGGTCAAAGATGGAAAAGGAAATATCTTCATATAAAAACTAGACTTAAGCATTCACAGAAATTACTTTGGGATGAGTGCATTCAACTCAAAGAGTTGAACCTTCCTTTTGATAGAACAGTTTTGAAACACTTTTTTTGTAGAATCTGCAAGTGGATATTTGGAGCAATTTGAGGCCTATGCTGGAAAAGGAAATATCTTCACATAAAAACTAGACAGAAGCATTCTCAGAAATTTCTTTGTGATGAGTGCATTCAACTCACAGGTTTGAACTTGCTTTTTGATAGAACAGTTTTGAAGCACTCTGTTTGTAGAGTTTGCAAGTGGATATTTGGAGAGATTTGTGGCCTGTGCTGCATAAAGGGAATATCTTAACTTAAGAACTAGACAGAAGCATTCTCAGAGACTTCCCTTAGCTTTATGCATTCAAATCACAGGCTTGAACCTTCCTTTTGATAGAGCAGTTTTGAACCACTCTTTTTGTAGAATCTGCAAGTGGATATTTGGAGCGATTTGAGGCCTATGATGAAAAAGGAAATATCTTCACCTAAAAACTAGACAGAAACATTCTCAGAAACTTCTGTGGGATGAGTACATTCAACCAACAGAGTTGAACCCTCCTTCTGATAGACTAGTTTTGAAACACACTTTTTGTAGAATCTGCAATTGGATGTTTGGAGGGCATTGAGGCCTATGCTGGAAAAGAAAATATCTTCACCTAAAAACTAGACAGAAGCATTCTCAGAAACTTATTTGTGATGAGTGCATTCAACTCACAGGGTTGAAACTTCCTTTTGATAGAACAATTCTGACACAATCTTCTTGTAGAATCTGCAAGTGGATATTTGGATCGCTTGAGGCCTATGATGGAGTAAGAAATAATTTCACATAAAAACTATGTTGAAGCTTTCTCAAAAACATCTTTGTGATGTGTGCCTTCAACTCACAGAATTGAAACTTCCTTTTGATAAAGCAGTTTTGGAACACCATATTGTAGAATCTGCAAGTGGATAGATTTAGCACTTTGAGGCCTAGCCTGGAAAAGGGTATATCTTCACATAAAACCCGGAGAGAAGCATTCTCAGAAACTTCCCTGTGCTTTATGAATTCAGCTCACAGACTTGAAACTTCCTTTTGATAGAACAGTTTGGAAACACACTTTTTGTAGAACCTGGAAATGGATATTTGGAGCACTTTGAGGCCTATGCAGGAAAAGGAAATACCATCACATAAAAACTAGACAGAAGTATTCTCAGAAACTTCTTTGTGATGTGTGCATTCAACTCACAGAGTTGAACCCTGCTTTTGAAAGAGCAGTTATGAGACACCCTTTTTGTAGGATCTGCAGGTAGATATTTTTGGTGCTTTGAGGCCAGTGCTGGAAAAGGAAATATGTATACATAAAAACTAGACAGAGGCATTCTCAGAAACTTCTCTGTGTTTTATGATTTCAACTCACAG
This sequence comes from Pongo abelii, assembly GCF_028885655.2. Taxonomy (NCBI): domain Eukaryota; kingdom Metazoa; phylum Chordata; class Mammalia; order Primates; family Hominidae; genus Pongo; species Pongo abelii. Next base: position 5,668,002 of record NC_085929.1, on the reverse strand, counting down.
ATTTGAACCTTCCTTTTGATAGCGCAGTTTTGAAACACTCTTTTTGTAGAATCTGCAAGTGGATTTTTGGAGCCCTTTGAGGACTATGCTGCAAAAAGAAACATCTTCATATAAAAATTGGACAGAGGCCTTCTCAGAAACTACTTTTTGATGAATGCATTCAGCTTACAGGTTTGAACCTTCCTTTTGATAGAACAGTTGTGAAACACTCTTTTACTAGTATCTGAAAGTGGATATTAGGAGCTCTTTGAAGCTTATGATGGAAAAGGAAATATCTTCACATAAAACCTAGACGGAAGTATTCTCAGAAACTTCATTGTGATGAGTGAGTTCAACTCACAGAGTTGAACCAACCTTTTGATTGAACAGTTTTGAAACACTCTTTTTGTAGAATCTGCAAGTGGATATTTAGAATGCTTTGAGGCCTATGCTCGAAAAGGAAATTTCTTCATGTAAATACTAGACAGAAGCATGCTCAGAAACTTCTTTGTGATGAGTGCATTGTACTCACAGACTTTAAATTTCCTTTTGATAGAGCAGTTTTGAAACAGTCTTTTTGTAGAATATGCAAGTGTATATTTGGTGCGATTTGAGGGCTAAGCTGGAAAAGGAAATATCTTCACATAAAAACTGGACAGAAGAATTCTCCGTATCTTCTTTGTGATGTGTGCATTAAACTAACAGAGTAGAACCTTCCTTTTGATAGAGCAGTTTTGAAACACCCTTTTTGTAGAATCTGCAAGTGGATATTTGGAGCGATTTGAGGCCTATGGTGAAAAAGGGGATATCTTCGCATAAAAACTAGTTAGAAGCATTCTCAGAAACTTCCCTGTGCCTTACACATTCAACTCACAGACTTAAAACTTCCTTTTGAAAGAGCAGATTTGATACACTGTTTTTGTAGAAACTGCAAGTGGATATTTGGAGTGCTTTGAGGCCTATGCAGGAAAAGGAAATATCCCCACATAAAAAGTAGACAAAAGCATTCTCCGAAACTTCTTTGTGATGAATGCATTCACCTCACAGAGTTGAACCTTCACTTTGATGGAACAGTTTTGAAACACTCTTTTTGTAGAATCTGCAAGTGGATATTTGGAGCGCTTTGAGGCCTAGGCTGGAAAAGGAAATATCTTCACATAATAACTAGACGGAAGCATTCACAGAAACTTCTCTGTGATGAGTGCATTCAACTCACAGAGTTCAACCTTCCTTTTGGTAGAACAGTTATGAAACACTCTCTTTGTAGAATCTACAAGAGATTATTTGGAGCTCATTGAGGCCTATGCTGGAAAAGAAAGTATCTTCCCATGAAAACTAAGCAGAATCATCCTCAGAAATATTTTTGTGATGAGTGCATTCAACTCACAGACTTGAACCTTCCTTTTGATAGAGTAGTTTTGAAACACTCGTTTTGTAGAATCTGCAAGTGGATATTTGGAGCGCTTTGAGGTCTATGCTGGAAAAGGGAATATCTTCACATCAAAACTAGACAGAAGCATTCTCAGAAATTTCTGTGTGATGAGTGCATTCAACTCACAGGGTTGAACTTTCCTTTTGATAGAATAGTTTTGTAACATTCTTTTTGTAGAATCTGCAAGTGGGTATTTGGAGCGATTTGAGGCCTATGCTGCAAAAAGAGAAATCTTCACATAAAAGCTAGACAGAAGCATTCCCTGAAACTTCCCAGTGCTTCATGCATTCAACTCACAGACTTGAACCTTCCTTTCGATAGAGCAGTTTTGAAACACTCTTTTTGTAGAATCTGCAATTGGATATTTGGAGCGATTTGAGGCCTATGATGAAAAAGGGAATATCTTCACCTAAAAACTAGACAGAAGCATTCTCAGAAACTTCTTTGTGATGAGTGCTTTCAACCCATAGAGTTGAAACTTCCTTTTTTTAGAACTGTTTTGTAACACTCTCTTTGTGGAATCTGAATATGGATACTTCGTGTGCTTTGAGGCCTATGCTGGAAATAGAAATATGTTCTCATAAAAACTAAGCAGAATCATACTCACAAAGTTCTTAGTGATGAGTGCATTCAACTCAAAGACTTAAACCTTCCTTTTGATATAGCAGTTTTGACACACTCTTTTTGTAGAATCTGCAAGTGGATATTTGGAGCGCTATGAGGCCTACGCTGTAAAAGGAAATATCTTCACATAAAAACTATACAGAAGCATTCTCAGAAACATCTCTATGATGAGCGCATTGTACTCACAGGCTTGAACTTTCTTTTTGATAGAGCAGTTTTGAAAAACTCCTTTTGTAGAATGTGCAAGTGGATACTTGGTGTGCTTTGAGGCCTAATCTGGAAAAGGAAATATCTTCACATAAAAACTAGACAGAAGCATTCTCTGAAACTTCTTTGTGATTCATGCATTCATCTAACGGACTAGAAACTTCCTTTTGATAAAGCAGTTTTGAAACACACTTTTTGTAGAATCTGCAAGTGGATATTTGGAGCGATTTGAGGCCTGTGGTGTAAAAGGGAATATCTTCACATAAAAACTAGACGGAAACATTCTCAGAAACTTCAGTGTGCTTTATGCATTCTACTCACAGACTTAAACCTTCCTTTTGAAAGAGCAGATTTGAAAAACTCTTTTTGTAGAAATTGCAAGTGGATATTTGGAGCACTTTGAGGCCTATGCTGGAAAAGGATATATCCTCACAGAAAAATTAGACAAAAGCATTCTCCAAAACTTCCTTGTGATGAATGCATTCAGCTTACAGAGTTGAACCTTCCTTTTGATAGAACAGTTTTGAAACACTCTTTTTGTAGAATCTGCAAGTGGATATATGGAGTGCTTTGAGACCTATGCTGGAAAAGGAAATATCTTCACATAAAAATTAGACAGAAGCATTCTCAGACCCTTCTCTGTGATGAGTTAATTCAACTCACAAAGTTCAACCTTCCTTTTCGTAGAACAGTTTTGAATCACTCTCTTGTAGAATCCACAATAGATTATTTGGAGCACATTGAGACCTATGATGGAAAAGGGAATATCTTCCCATAAAAAGTAGGCAGAATCATTCTCAGAAACATTTTTTGTGATGAATGCATTCAGCTAACGGAGTTGAACCTTCCTTTTGATAGAACAGTTTTGAAACACTCTTTTTGTAGAATCTGCAAGTGGATATTTGGAGTGCTTTGAGACCTATGCTGGAAAAGGAAATATCTTCACATAAAAATTAGACAGAAGCATTCTCAGACACTTCTCTGTGATGAGTGCATTCAACTCACTGAGTTCAGCCTTCCTTTTGGTAGAACAGTTTTGAATCACTCTCTTTGTAGAATCTACAATAGATTATTTAGAGTGCATAGAGGCCTATGATGGAAAAGGGAATATCTTCCCGTAAAAACTAAGCAGAATCATTCTCAGAAACATTTCTGTGATGAGTGCATTCAACTCAGAGACTTGAACATTCCTTTTGATAGAGCAGTTTTGAAACACTCTTTTTATAGAATCTACAAGTGGATATTTGGAGCAATTTGAGGCCTATGCTGGAAAAGGGAATATCTTCACATAAAAACTAGACAGAAGCATTCTCAGAAATTTCTTTGTGATGAGTGCATTCAACTAACAGGGTAGAACTTTCCTTTTGAAAGAACAGTTTTGAAACACTCTGTTTGTAGAATTTGCAAGTGGATATTTGGAGCGATTTGAGGCCTATTCTGCAAAAAGGGAATATCTGAACATAAGAACTAGACAGAAGCATTCTCAGAGACTTCCTTGTGCCTTATGCATTCAATTCACAGGCTTGAACCTTCCTTTTGATAGAGCAGTTTTGAAACATCCTTTTTGTAGACTCTGCAAGTGGATATTTGGAGCGATTTGAGGCCTATGGTGAAAAAGGGGATATCTTCACATAAAAACTAGATAGAAGCATTCTCAGAAACTTCCCTGTGGTTTATGCAGTCAACTCACAGACTTGAAACTTCCTTTTCAAAGAGCAGATTTTAAACACTCTTTTTGTAGCATCTGCAAGTGGATATTTGGAGTGCTTTGAGGCCTATGCTGGAAAAGGAAATATCCTCACATAAAAACTAGACAAAAGCATTCTCTGAAACTTCTTTGGGATGAATGCATTCAGCTCACAGAGTTGAACCTTTCCTTTGATGGAACAGTTTTGAAACACTCTTTTTTTAGAATATGCAAGTGGATATTTGGAGCGCTTTGGGGCCCATGGTGGAAAAGGAAATATCTTCACATAATACCTAGATGGAAGGATTCTCAGAAACTTCTCTGTGATGAGTCAGTTATGAAACACTCTCTTTGAAGAATCTACAAGAGATTATTTGGAGCTCATTGAGGCCTATGCTGGAAAAAGGAATATCTTCATATAAAAACTAGACAGAAGCATTCTGAGAAACTTCCCTGCACTTTGTGCATTCAACTCACACTCTTGAACCTTCTTTTTGAAAGAGCAGATTTGAAACACTCTTTTTGTAGAAACTGCAAGTGCATATTTGGAGCGCTTTGTGGCCTATGATGGAAAAGGAAATATCCTCACAGAAAAATTAGACAAAAGCATTCTCAGAAATTTCTTTGTGATGTGTGCATTTAACTCACCGAGTTGAACTTTCCTTTTGACGGAACAGTTTTGAAACAGTCTTTTTGTAGTATCTGCAAGTGGATATTTGGAGCATTTTGAGGTCTATGCTGGAAAAGGAAATATCTTCATATAAAAACTAGACAGAAGAATTCTCAGAAATTTCTTTGTGATGAGTGCCTTCAACTCATAGGGTTGAACTTTCATTTTGATAGAACAGTTTTGAAACACTCTGTTTGTAGAATTTGCAAGTGTATATTTGGAGCGATTTGAGGCCTATGCTGCAAAAAGGGAATATCTGAACATAAGAACTAGACAGAAGCATTCTCAGAGACTTCCCTGTGCTTTATGCATTCAGCTCACACTCTTGAAACTTCCTTTTGATAGAGCAGTTTTGAAACACTCTTTTTGTAGAATCTGCAATTGGATATTTGGAGCGATTTGAGGCCTATGATGAAAAAGGAAATAGCTTCACCTAAAAACTAGACAGAAACATTCTCAGAAACTTCTGTGGGATGAGTGCATTCAACCAACAGAGTTGAAACTTCCCTTTGATAGACTAGTTTTGAAACACACTTTTTATAGAATCTGCAAGTGGATGTTTGGAGGGCTTTGAGGCCTATGCTAGAAAAGGAAATATCTTCACCTAAAAACTAGACAGAAGCATTCTCAGAAACTACTTTGTGATGATTGCATCCAACTCACAGGGTTGAAACTTCCTTTTGATAGAACAGTTTGGAAACAATCTTTTTGTGGAATCTGCAAGTGGATATTTGGAGCGCTTGAGGCCTATGCTGCAGTAAGAAATAACTTCACATAAAAACTATATTGAAGCATTCTGAAAAACATCTTTGTGATGTGTGTCTTCAACTCACAGACTTGAAACTGCCTTTTGATAAAGCAGTTTTGAAACACCATTTTGTAGAATCTGCAGGTGGATAATTTTAGCACTTTGAGTCCTAGGCTGGAAAAGGGAATATCTTCACATAAAAACTGGACAGAAGCATACTCAGAAACTTCCCTGTGCTTTAGGAATTCAACACACAGACTTGAACCTTCCTTTTGATTGAGCAGTTTTGAAACACTGTTTTTGTAGTAACTGCAAGTGGATATTCGGAGCGCTTTGAGGCCTATGCTGGAAAAGGAAATACCTTCATAAAAAAACAAGATAGAAGCATTCTCAGAAACCTCTTTGTGATGTGTGTATTCAATTCACAGAGTTGAACCTTCCTTTTGAAAGAGCAGTTATGAAACACGCTTTTTTTAGAATCTGCACGTGGATATTTTTGAATGTTTGAGGCTAGTGCTGGAAAAGGGAATATCTACATATAAAAACTAGACAGAAGAATTCTCAGAAGCTTCTCTGTGCTTTATGATTTCAACTCACAGAGTAGAACCTTCCTTTTGATAGAGAAGTTTTGAAACACACTTTTTATAGAATCTGCATGTGGACATTTGGAGCGATTTGAGGCCTATGCTGGAAAAAGGAATATCTTCATATAAAAACCAGATAGAAGAATTCTGATAAACTTCCCTGTGCTTTGTGCATTCAACTCACACTCTTGAACCTTCTTTTTGAAAGAGCAGATTTGAACCACTCTTTTTGTAGAAACTGCAAGTGCATATTTGGAGCGCTTTGAGGCCTATGATGGAAAAGGAAATATCCTCACAGAAAAATTAGACAAATGCATTCTCAGAAATTTCTTTGTGATGAGTGCATTTAACTCACCGAGTTGAACTTTCCTTTTGATAGAACAGTTTTGAAACAGTCTTTTTGTAGAATCTGCAAGTGGATATTTGGAGCATTTTGAGGTCTATGCTGGAAAAGGAAATATCTTCACATAAAAACGAGACCGAAGCATTTTCAGAAATTTCTTTGTGATGAGTGCCTTCAACTCACAGGGTTGAACTTTCCTTTTGATAGAAGAGTTTTGAAACACTCTTTTTGTAGAATCTGCAAGTGCATATTTGGAGCGATTTGAGGCCTATGCTGCAAAAACGGAATATCTTCACATGAAAACTAGACAGAAGCATTCTCAGAAACTTCGCCATGCTTTATGCATTCAACTCACAGACTTGAACCTTCCTTTTGATTGAGCAGTTTTGAAACACTCTTTTTGTAGTATCTGCAAGTGGATATTTGAAGAGATTTGAGGCCTATGATGAAAAAGGAAATATCTTCACCTAAAAACTAGACAGAAGCATTCTCAGAAACTGCTTTGTGATGAGTGCATTGAACTCACAGAGTTGAAACTTCTTTTTGATAGAACAGTTTTGTAACACTCCTTTTGTAGAATCTGCAAGTGGATATTTGGAGTGTTTTTACGCCAATGCTATAAAAGGAAATATCTTCACAAAAAAACTAGACAGAAGCATTCTCAGAAACTTCTCTGTGATGAGTGCATTCAATTCACAGAAGTGAACCTTCCTTTTGATAGAACGGTTTTGAAACACTCCCTTTATAGAATCTGAAAGTGGATACTCGGTGCGCTTTGAGGCCTATGCTGGAAATGGAAATATGTTCTCATAAAAACTAAGCAGAAGCATTCTCACAAAGTTCTTATTGATGAGTGAATTCAACTCACAAACCTAAACCTTCCTTTTGGTAGAGCAGATTTGACGCACTCTTTTTGTAGAATCTGCAAGTGGATATTTGGAGGCTATGAGGCCTACACTGGAAAAGGAAATATTTTCACCTAAAAACTATACAGAAGCATTCTCAGAAACCTCTCTATGATGAGTGCATTGTACTCACACACTTGAACCTTCCTTTTGGCAGAGAAGTTTTGAAACACACTTTTTGTAGATCCGCAAGTGGATATTTTGTGGGCTTTGAGGCCTAAGTTGGAAAAGGAAATATCTTCAGATAAAAACTAGAAAGAAGCATTCTCTGAAACTTCTTTGTGATGCGTGCATTAATCTAACAGAGCAGAATGTTCCCTTTGATAGCGCAGTTTTGAAACACCCATTTTGTAGAATCTGCCAGGGGATATTTGGAGCGATTTGAGGCCTATGCTGTAAAAGGGAATATCTTCACATAAAAACTAGACGGAAGCATTCTCAGAACCTTCCCTGTGCTTTATGCATTCAACTCACAGACTTGAACTTTCCTTTTGAAAGAGCAGATTTAAAACACTCTTTTTGTAGAAACTGCAAGTGGATATTTGGAGTGCTTTGAAAAACTGGACAGAGGCCTTCTCCGAAACTACTTTGAGATGAATGCATTCAGCTCACAATGTTGAAACTTCCTTTTGATAGAACAATTGTGAAACACTATTTTTGTAGAATCTGAAACTGGATATTTGGAGCTCTTTGAGGCTTACAATGGAAAAGGAAATATATACACATGAAATCTACATGGAAGTGTTCTCAGAAACTTCTTTGTGATGAGTGCATTCAATTCACAGAGTTGAACCATCCGTTTGATTGAAGAGTTTTGAAACACTCTTTTCGTAGAATCTGTAAGTGGATATTTGGAAGGCTTTCAGGCCTATGCTCGAAAAGGAAATATCTTCATATAAAAACTAGACGGAAGCATCCTCAGAGACTTCTTTGTGATGACTGCATTAAACTAAGAGAGTAGAATCTTCCTTTTGATAGAGCAGTTTTGAAACACCCTTTTTATAGAATCCGCAAGTAGACATTTGGAGAGATTTGAGGCTTATGCTGGAAAAAGGAATATCTTCACATAAAAACTAGACAGAAGCATTCTGAGAAACTTCCCTGCACTTTATGCATTCAACTCATAGGCTTCAACCTTCCTTTTGAAAGAGCAGATTTGAAACACTCCTTTTGTAGTATCTGCAAGTGTATATTTGGAGGGCTTTGAAGCCTATGCTGGAAAAGGAAATATCCTCACGTAAAAACTAGACAAAAACATTCTCAGAAACTTCTTTGTGATGAGTGCATTCAACTCACAGAGTTGAACTTTCCTTTTGATAGAACAGTTTTGAAACACTCTTTTTGTAGAATCTGCAAGTGAATATTTGAGCGCTTTGAGGCCTATGCTGGAAAAGGAAATATCTTCACATAAAAACTAGATGGAAGCATTCTCAGACACTTCTCTGTGATGATTGCATTCAACTCACAGAGTTCAACATAACTTTACATAGAACAGTTTTGAAGCACTCTCCTTGTAGAGTCTACAGGAGATTATTTGGAATGCTTTGAGGCCTGTGCTGGAAAAGGAAATATCTTCCCATAAAAACTAAGCAGAACCGTTATCAGAAACATTTTGTGATGACTGCCTTCACCTCATGGACTTGAACCTTCATTTTGAAAGAGCAGTTTTGAAACACTCTTTTTGTAGGATCTGCAATTGGATATTTGGAGCACTTTGAGGCCAATGCTGGAAAAGGGAATATCTTCACAAGAAGAGTAACAGAAGCATTCTCAGAAATTTCTTTGTGATGTGTGCATTCAATTCCAAGAGTTGAATCTTCCTTTTGATAGAGCAGCTTTGAAACACTCTTTTTGTAGGATCTGCAAGTGGATATTTGGAACGATTTGAGGCCTATGCTGCAAAAAGGGAAAATCTACACATAAAAACTAGATAGAAGCATTCTCAGAAATGTCTTTGTGATGACTGCATTCAACCCACAGAGCTGAACTTTCCTTTTGATAGATCAGTTAAAAACACTCTTTTTGTAGAATCTGCAATTGGATAATTGGAGTGATTTGAGGCCAATGCTGCAAAAAAAGAATATCTTCACATAAAAACTAGACAGAAGCATTCTCAGAAACTTCCCTGTGCTTTATGCGTTCATCACACAGATTTGGACCTTTCTTTTGATAGAGAAGTTTTGAAATTCTCTTTTTGTAGAATCTGCAAGTGAATATTTGGAGCTCAATGAGGCCTATGCTGGAAAAGGAAATACCTTCACATAAAAACTAAACAGAAGAATTCTCAGAAAATTCTTTGTGATGTGTGCATTCAATTCACAGAGTTGAACAGTATTTTTGATGGAGCAGTTTTGAAACACCCTTTTTTCAGAATCTGCAAGTGGATATTTTGAGCGCTTTGAGGCCTATGCTGGAAAAGAAAATATCTTCACATAAAAACTAGACTGAAGCATTCTCAGAAACTTCTTAGTGATGAGTGCATTCAACTCACGGATTTGAACCTTCGTTTTGATTAAGCGGTTTTGAAGCACACCTTTTGTAATATCTGCAGGTGGATATTTGGAGTGCTTTGAGGCCTACACTGGAAAAAGGAATATCTTCACATAAGAACTTGACAGAAGCATTCTGAGAAACTTCCCTGTGCTTTATGCATTCAAATCAAAGAGTTCAACCTTCCCTTTGATAGCACAGGTTTGAAACACTCTTTTTGTAGAATCTACAGTTGGATATTTTGAGCGCTTTGAGGTCTATCCTGGAAAAGGAAATAACTTCACATAAAAACTAGATTGAAGCATTCTCAGAAACTTCTTTGTAATGTGAGCATTCAACTCACAGAGTCAAAACTTCCTTTTGACAGAGCAGTTTTGAAACATCCTTTTTGTAGAAATTGCAAGTGGATATTTGTAGCCCTTTGAGGCCTATGCTGGAAAAGGAAATATCTTCACATAAAAACCAGACAGAAGCATTCTCAGAAACTTCTTTGTGATGATTGCATTGAACTCACTGAGATGAAACTTTCTTTTGATAGGACAGTTTTGAAACACTCTTTTTGTAGAATCTACAAGTGGATATTTGGAGCCCTTTGAGGCCTACCCTGGAAAAGGAAATATCTTCACATAAAAACAAGACAGAAGCTCTATCAGAAACTTCTTTTTGATGAGTGCATTCAACTCACAGAGTTGAACCTTCCTTTTGATAGAATGGTTTTGAACCACTCTTTTTGTAGAATCTGCAAGTGGATATTTGGAGTGCTTTGAGGCCTATAATGGAAAAGGAAATTTCTTCACATAAAAAACTAGACAGAAGCATTCTCATAAACTTCTCTGTGATGAGTGCATTGAACTCCCTCAGTTGAAATTTTCTTTTGATAGAAAAGTTTTGAAACACTCTTTTTGTAGAATCTACGATTGGATATTTGGAGCGCTATGAGGCCTATGCTGGAAAATGAAATGTCTTCACATAAAAGTTATACAGAAGAATTCTCAGAAACTTCTTTGTGATGAGTGCATTCAACTCACAGAGTTGAACTTTCCTTTTGATAGAGCAGTTTTGAAAAACTCTTTTGGTAGAATCTGAAGGTGGATATTTGGAGCGCTATGAGGCCTATGCTATAAAAGAAAATATCTTAACATAAAAACTAGACAGAAGCATTCTCAGAAACTTCTTTGTGATGTGTGCATTCAACTCACAGAATTGAACCTCCCTTTTGATAGAGCAGTTTTGAAACACCCTTTTTGTACAGTCTGCAAGTGGATATTTGGAATGCTTTGAGGTCTATGCGGGAAAAGGAAATATCTTCACATAAAAACTAGACAGAAGCATTCTCAGAAAGAATGCATTAAACTGACAGAGTTGAAGCTTCCTTTTGATAGAACACTTTGGAAACACTCTCTTTGTAGAATCTGCAAGTGGATACTTGGAGCGCTTTGGAGCCTATGCTGGAAAAGGAAATATCTTCACGCAAAAACTAGACAGAAACATTCTCAGAAACTGCTTTGTGATGAGTGCATTCAACTCGCAGAGTTGAACCTTCTTTTTGATAGGACAGTTTTGAAACAGTCTTTTTGTTCAATCTGTAAGTTTATATTTGGAACGCTTTGAGACCTATGATGGAAAAAGAAATATTGTCACATAAAAACTAGACAGATGCATTCTCAGAAAGCTCCCTGTGATAAGTGCATTCAACTCACAGAGTTGAACCTTCCTATTGATAGAAGGGATTTGAAACACACTTTTTGTAGGATCAGCAATTTATATTTGGAGGTCTTTGCGGCCTATGCTAGAAAAGAAAGTATCTTCACACAGAAACTAGACAGAAGCATTGTCAGAGACTTCTTTGTGATGAGTGCCTTCAACTTACACAGTTGAACCTTCCTTTTCTTAGAAGTGTTTTGAAACACTCTTTTTGTAGAATCTACATGTGGATATTTGGAGCGCATTAAGGCCTATGATGGAAAAGGAAATATCTTCACATAAAAACTAGAAAGAAGCTTTCCAAGGAACTTCTCTGTAATTATTGTATTCAACTCACAGATTGAGCCTTCCTTTTGATTGAGCAGCTTCGGAACACCATTTTTGTAGAATCTTCAAATGGATATTTGGAGGAATTTGAGGCCTGTGCTGGAAAAGGAAATATATTCACATAAAAACTAAACAGAAGCATTCTCAGAAACTTCTTTGTGATGTGTGCATTCAACTCACAGAGTTGAACCATGCTTTTGATAGAGCAGTTTGGAAACACCCTTTTGTAGAATCTGCAAGTGGATATTTGGAGCGCTTTCGGGCCTATGCTGGAAAAGGAAACATCTTCACATAAAAACTAGACAGAAGCTTTCTCAGAAACATCTTTGTGATGAGTGCATTCAGCTAACATAGTTGAACCTTCCGTTTGATATAGCAGTTTTGAAATACCATTTTTGTGGAATCTGCAACTGAATATTTGGAGCACTTTGAGGCCTATGCTGGAAAAGGAAATATCTTCACATAAAAACTAGAGAGAATCATTCTCAGAAACTTCACTGTGCTTCATGCATTCAACTTAGAGACTTGAACTTTCCTTTTAATAGAGCAGTTTTGAAACAGTCTTTTTGTAGGATCTGCAAGTGGATATTTGGAGCGCTTTGAGGCCTATTTTGGAAACGGAAATATCTTCACACAAAAAATTGACGGAAGCATTCTAAGAAACTTCTTTGTGATGAGTGAATTCAAATCACAGGCTTAAACCATCCTTTTGATAGAGCAGTTTTCAAACACTCTTTTTGTAGAATCTGCAAGTGGATATTTGGAGTGCTCTGAGGTCTATGCTGGAAAAGGAAATATCTTCACATAAAAAATAGACAAAACGATTTTCAGAATTTTCTTTGTGATGAGTACATTCAACTCAAAAGTTGCACTGTCCTTTTGATAGAACGGTTTTGAAATACTCTTTTTGTAGAATCTGTAAGTAAATATTTGCAGCGCTTTGAGGCCTATCTTGCAAAAGGAAATATCTTCACATAAATACTAGACAGAGGCATTCTCAGAAAGTTTTTGTGATGTGCGCATTCAACTCACAGAATTCCATCTTCCTTTGATAGAACAGTTTTGAAACACTCTTTTTGTAGAATCTGCAAGTTGATATTGGAGCGCTTTGAGGCCTGTGATGGAAAAGGAAATAACTTCACATAAAAACTTGATTGAAGCATTCTCAGAAACTACTTTGGGATGTGTTCATTCAACTTACTGGCTTGAACCTTCCTTTTGATAGAGGAGTTTTGAAACACTCTTTTTGTAGAATCTGCAAGTGGATATTTGGAAAATTTTGGGGCTTATGATGGAAAAGGAAATACCTTCTCATAAAAACTAGACAGAAGAATTCTCAGAAACTTCTCTGTGACTACTGCATTCAACTCATAGAGTCGAACCTTCCTTTTGACAGAACAGTTTTGAAACACTCTTTTGAACACTCTGCAAGTGGATATTTGGAGTGCTGTGAGGCCTACGCTGGAAAGGGAAATATTTTCAAATAAAAACTAAGCAGAAGCATTCTCAGAAACTTCTTTATGATGAGTGCATTCAACTAACAGATTTGAACCTTGCTTTTCATAGAGCAGTTTTGAAACACTCTTTTTGTAGCATCTGCAAGTGAATATTTGGAGTGCTTTGAGGCCTAGGCTGGAAAAGTAACTATCTTCACATAAAAACTAGACAGAAGCATTCTCAGAAACTTCTTTGTGATGTGCGCATTCAACTCACGGAGTTGAACCTTCCCTTTGATAGAACAGTTTTGAAATACTCTTTTTGCAGAATCTGCAAATGAATAACTGGAGTGCATTGAGACCTATGATGGAAATGGTAATATCTTCACATAAAAACCAGACAGAAGCATTCTCAGAAACTTCTCTGTGATGAGTGCATTCAACTCACAGAGTCGAACCTTCCTTTTGATATAACAGATTTGAAACACTCTCTTTGTAGAATCTGCAAGTGGATATTTGGAGCGCTTTTAGGTGTACACTTTAAAAGGATATATCTTCACATAAAAAATAGACAGAAGCATTCTCCGAAACTCCTTTGTGATGAGTGCATTCAACTCACAGACTTGAACCTTCCTTTTGATAGAGCAGTTTTGAAACACTTTTTTTGTAGTATCTGCAAGTGGATAATTGGAGCGCTTTGAGGCCTATGCTGGAAATGGAAACACCTTCAAATTAAAAATAGTCGGAAGAATTCTCAGAAACTACCTTGTGATAAGTGCATTTAACTCACAAATTTGAACCTTCCTTTTGATAGAACAGTTTTGAAGCACTCTTTTTCTAGAATCTGCAAGTGGATATTTTGAGCACATTGAGGCCTATGCTGGAAAAGGAAATATCTTCACATGAAAACTAGTCTGAAGCATTCTCACAAAATTCTTTGTGATGAGTGCTTTCAACTCACAGAGTTGAAACTTCGTTTTGATAGAAAAGTTTTGAAACACTCTTTTTGTGGAATCTGGAACTGGATATTTGGAGCACTTTGGGGCCTATGATGGAAAAGGAAATATCTTCACATAAAAACTAGACAGAAGAATTCTCAGACACTTCTCTGTGATAAGTGCAATCAACTCACAGAGCTGAACCTTCCTTTTTAAAGAACAGTTTTGAAACACTGTTTTTGTACAATCTGCAAGTGGATATTTGGAGCACTCTGAGGCCTATGCTGGAAATGGAAATATCTTCACATAAAAAATAAGCAGAAGCATTCTCAGAAACTTCTTTGTGATGAGTGCATTCAACTCCCAGACTTTAACCTTGATTTTGTTAGAGCGGTTTTGAAACACTCTTTTTGTAGAGTCTGCAAGTGGATATTTGGAACGCTTTGAGGCCTATGCTGGAAAATTAAATATCTTCACATAAAAACTAGACAGAAGTATTCTCATCAAATTCTTTGTTATGAGTGCTTTCAACTCACAGAGTTGAACCCTCTCTTTAATAGAACAGTTTTGAAACCCTCTTTTTAAAGAATCTGCAGGTGGATATATAGAGTGCTTTGAGGTCTATGATGGAAAAGGAAGTATCTGTGATGGGTCCATTCAACTCACAGACTTGAACCTAACTTTTGATAGAGCAGTTTTGAAACACTCCTTTTGTAGAATCTGCAAGTGCATGTTTGGAGCACTTTGAGGCCTATGCTGGAAAAGGAAACATCTTCTTACAAAAATTAAGTAGAAGCTTTCTCTGAAACTTCTTTGTGATGTGTGCATTCAACTCACAGAGTTGAACCTTCGTTTTGGTAGAACAGTTTTGGAAAACTCTCTTTGTAGAATCTGCAAGTGGATATTTGGAGCGCTTTGAGGCCGATGCTGGAAAAGGAAATATCTTCACATAAAAACTAGACAGAAGCATTCTGAGAAACATCTTTTGATGAGTGCATTAAACTCACAGACGTGGACCTTCCTTTCCATAGAGCAGTTTTGAAATACTCTTTTTGTAGAATCTGCAAGTGGATATGTGGAGTACTTAGAGGCCGATGTTGGAAAAGGAAATATTATCACATAAAAACAAGACAGAAACATTCTCAGAAAATTTTCTGCAATGAGTGCATTCAACTCACAGAGTTGAAACTTCCTTTTGAGAGAACAGTTTTGAAACATTCTCTTTGTAGAATCTGCAAGTGTATATTTGCAGAGCTTTGGGGACTATGCTGGAAAAGGAAATATGTTCACATAAAAACTAGACAGAAGCATTCTCAGAAACTTCTTTGTGATGTGCACATTCAACTCACAGTGTTGAACCTTCCTTTTGATAGAGCAGTTTTGAAACACCCTTTTTATGGGATCTGCAAGTGTATATTTGGAGCACTTTGAGGCCTATGTTGGAAAAGGAAATATCTTCACATAAGAACTAGATAGAAACATTCTCAGAAACTACCCTGTGCTTTATGAATTCAACCCACAGACTTGAACCTTCCTTTTGATAGTGCAGTTTTGAAACACTCTTTTTGTAGAATCTGCAAGTGGATATTTGGAGCGCTTTGAGGCCTATGCTGTAAAAGGGAATATCTTCACATAAAATCAAGACAGAAGCATTATCAGAAACATCCTGTGCATTATGCGTTTATCTCACAGACTTGAACCATCCTTTTGATAGAGCAGTTTTGAAACACTCTTACTGAAGAAACTGCAAGTGGATATTTGGACCGCTTTGAGGTCTATGCTGGAAAAGGTAATGTCTTCACATAAAAATTAAGCGGAAGCATTCTCAGAAACTCCTTCATGATTAGTGCATTCAACTGACAGACTTCAACTTTCCTTGTGATAGAGCCGTTTTGAAACACTCCTTTTGTGGTATCTGCAATTGGATATTTGGAATGCTTTGAGGCCTATGCTGGAAAAGGAAGTGTCTTCACATAAAAACTAGACAGAAGCATTCTCAGAAACTTCTTTGTGATGTGTGCACTCAACTCACAGAGTTGAACCTTCCTTTAGGTAGAGAAGTTTTGAAACACCCTTTTTGTAGAATCTGAAAGTGGATATTTGGATCGCTTTGAGGCCTATGATGGAAAAGGAAATATCTTCCCATAAAAACTTGACAGAAGCATTCTAAGAAATTTCCTTGTGCTTTATGAATTCAACTCACAGACTTGAACTTTCCTTTTGATAGAGTAGTTTTGAAACACACTTTTTATAGAATCTGCAAGTGGATATTTGGAGCATTTTCTGGCCTATGCTGGAAAAGGGAATATCTTCACATAAAAACTAGACAGAAGCATTCTAAGAAACTTCCCTGTGCTTCTTGAATTCAACCCACAGACTTGAAGTTTCCTTTGATAGAGCAGTTTTCAAACACACTTTTTGTAGAATCTGCAAGTGGATATTTGGAGCACTTTCTGGCCTATGCTGGAAAAGGGAATATCTTCACATAAAATGTAGACAAAAGCATTCTCAAAAATTTCACGTTGCTTTAGGCATTTAACTCACAGACTTGAACCTTCCTTTTGATAGAGCAGTTTCGAAAAAGTCTTATTGTAGAATCTGCATGTGGATATTTGGAGCGATTTGAGGCCTATGCTGGAAAAGGAAATATCTTCACACAAAAACTAGACAGAAACATTCTCAGAAACTTCTTTATGATGAGTGCATTCATCTCACAGAATTGAACATTACTTTTGATAGAACAGTTTACAAACACTCTTTTTGTAGAATCTGCAAATGGATATTTGGAGCGTTTTGAGGCCTATGATGGAAAAGGAAATATCTTCATATCAAAACAAGACAGAAGCATTCTCAGAAATTTCTCTGTGATGACAGCATTCAACTTACAGAGTTGAACTTTCCCTTTTATAGAACAGTTTTGAAACACTCTTTTTGTAGAGTCTGTAAGTGGGTATTTGGAGTGCTTAGAGGCCTATGCAGGAAAAGGAAACATCTTCACCTAACAGCTAAGCAGAAGCATTCTCAGAAAGTTCTTTGAGATGAGTGCATTCAACTCACAGACTTGAACCTTCCTTTTCATAGAGCAGTTTTGAAACACTTGTTTTGTAGTATCTGCAAGTGGATATTTGGAGTGCTTTGGGGCCTATGCTGGAAAAGGTAATATCTTCACATAAAAATTAAGCTGAAGCATTCTCAGAAACTTCTTCATGATGAGTGCATTCAACTGACAGACTTGAACTTTCCTTTTGATAGAGCTGTTTTGAAACACTCCTTTTGTGGAATATGCAATTGGATATTTGGAGCGCTTTGAGGCTTATGCTGGAAAGGGAAATATCTTCAAATAAAAAATAGACAAAAGCATTCTCAGACTGTACTTTGTGATGAGTGCATTGAACTCGCAGAGTTGAACCTTTCTTTTCATAGAACAGTTTTGAAACACTCCCTTTGTAGGATCTGCAAGGGGATATTTGGGCGCATTGAGGCCTATGATGGAAAAGGAAATATCTTCATACAAAAACTAGACAGAAGCATTCTCAGAAACTTCTTTGTTATGAGTGCATTCAACTCACAGACTTGAACCTTCCTTTTCATAGAGCAGTTTTGTAAGACAGTTTTTGTAGAATCTGCAAGTGGATATTTGGAGCGCTTTGAGGCCTATGCTGGAAAGGGAAATATCTTCAAATAAAAGTTAGACAGAAGTATTCTCAGAAACTTCTCTGTGATCAGTGCATTGAACTCACAGAGATGAACCTTCCTTTTGATAGAAGAGTTTTGAAAAACTCTCTTTGTAGAATCTGCAAGGGGATATTTGGAGTCCTTTGAGACCCATGCTGTAAAAGGAAATATCCTCACATAAACACTAGACAGAAGCATTCTCAGAAACTTCTGTGTAATGTGTGCGTTCAACTCACGGAGTTGAACATTCGTTTTGATAGCAGTTTTGAAACACACTTTTTGTAGAATCTGTCAGTGGATATTTGGAGATATTTGAGGACTATGCTGGAAAAGGGAAAATCTTCACATAGAAACTAGACAGAAGCATTCTCAGAAACTTCTTGGTGATGACTGCATTCAAATCACAGAGTTGAAACTTCCATTTGACAGAACAGTTTTGAAGCACTCTTTTTATGGAATCTGCAAGTGGATATTTGGAGCGCTTTGAGGCCTACGATGGAAAAGGGAATATCCGTGATGAGTGCCTTCAACTCACAGACTTGAACCTTCCTTTTTATAGAGGAGTTTTGGAACACTCTTTTGTAGAATCTGCAAGTGGATATTTGGAGCGCTATGAGGCCTACACTGGAAAAGGAAATATCTTCACATAAAAACTAGACAGAAGCACTCTAAGAAACTTCTTTGTGATGAATGCATTCAACTCACAGAATTGAACCTTCCTTTTGATAGAACAGTTGTGAAACATTCTTTTTATAGAATCTGCAAGTGGATGTTCTGAGGGCTTTGAGGCCTATGCTGGAAAAGGAAATATCTTCACATAAAAAATAGACAGAAACAATCTCAGAAAATTCTTTGTGATGAGTGCATTCAAATCAAAGCCTTGAACCTTCTTTTGATAGAGCAATTTTGAAACACTTTTTTGTGGAATCTACAAGTGGATGTTTGGAGCAATTTGAGGCCTATGCTGGAAAAGGAAATATATCCACATAAAAAGTAGACAGAAGCATTCTCAGAAACTTCGTTGTGATGTATGCATTCAACTATCAGAGTTGAACCTTCCTTTTGATAGAGAAGTTTGGAAACACCCTTTCTGTAGAATCTGCAAGTGGATATTTGGAGCACTTGAGGCCTATGCTGGAAAAGGAAATATCTTCACATAAAAATTAGACTGAAGCATTATCAGAAACTTCCCCGTGCTTTATGAATTCAACTCAGAGACTTGAACATTCCTTTTGATAGCTTAGGTTTGAAACACTCTTTTTGTAGTGTCTGCAAGTTGATATTTGGGGTGCCTTGAGCGCTATGCTGGAAAAGGAAATATCTTCACAGAAAAATTAGACAGAAGCAATTTCAGAAACTTCTTTGAGATGAGTGCATTCAACTCAAAGACTTGAACCATCTTTTGATTGAGCAATTTTGAAACACTCTTTTTGTAGAATCTGCAAGTGGATGTTTGGAAAAATTTGAGGCCTATGCTGGAAAAGGATATATCTTCACATAAAAAGTAGACAGAAGCATTCTCAGAAACTTCTTTGTGATGTATGCATTCAACTCACCGTGTGGAACCTTCCTTTTGATACAGCAGTTTTGAAACACCCATTCTGTAGTATCGGCAAGTGGATATTTGGAGCGCTTGAGGCCTATGCTGGAAAAGGAGATATTTTCCCATAATAATTAGACAGAAGCATTGTCAGAAACTTCCCTGTTCTTTATGAATTCAACTCACAGTCTTGAACATTCCTTTTGATAGTTCAGTTTTGAAACACTCTTTTTGTAGTATCTGCAATTTTATATTTGGGGCGTTTGAGCGCTGTGCTGGAAAATGAAATATCTTCACATAAAAACTAGACAGAAGAATTCTCAGAGACTTTTTAGTGGTGAGTGCATTCAACTCACATAGTTGAACCTTCCTGTTGATAGAACAGTTTTGAAACACTATTGTTGTAGAATCTGAAAGTGGATATTTGGAGCGATTTCAGGCCTATGATGGAAAAGGAAATATCTTCACTTATAAATTAGACAGAAGCATTCTCAGTAACTTCTCTGTGATGAGTGCATTCAACTGATAGTGTTGAACCTTCCTTTTGATAGAACAGTTTAGAAACTCTCTCTTTGTAGATTGTGGAAGTGGATACTTGGAGCGCTTTGATGCCTATGCTGGAAATGGGAATATCTTCACATAAATAGACAGAAGCATTCTCAGAAACTTTTTGTGAAGAGTGCATTCAACTCACAGATTTGAACTTTCCCTCTTGATTGAACAGTTTTAAAAAACCCCTTATGGAGAATCTACAAATGGATATTTGGAGTACTTTCTGACCTATGCTGGAAAAGGAAATCTCATCACATAAAAATTAGGCAGAAGCATTATCAGAAACTACTTTGTGATGGGTGCATCCAACTCACAGTGTTGAATCTTCTTTTTGATAGGACAGCTTTGAAACACTCTTTTTGTGGAATCTGCAAGTGGAAATTTGGAGCGCTTTGAGGCCTATGCTGGAAAAGGAAATGAATTCACATAAAAACTAGATTGAAGCATTCTCAGAAACGTCTTTCTTATGTGTGCATTCAAGTCACAGACGTGAACCTCCCTTTTGATAGAGCAGTTTTGAAACACTCTTTTTGTAGAATTTGCAAGGGTATATGTGGAGCGCTTTGAGGCCTATGCAGGGAAACGAAATATCTTCACATAAAAACAAGACAGAAGCATTCTCAGAAACTTGTTTGTGATGTGTGCATTCAACTCACAGTGTTGAACCTTCCTTTTCATAGAGCAGTTTTGAAACACCCTTTTTGTAGAATCTGCAAGTGGATATTTGGAGCAATGTGACGCCAATGCTGGAAAAGGGAATATCTTCACATAAAAACTAGACAGAAGCATTCTCAGAAACTTCTCTGTGCCTCATAAATTCAACTCACAGACTTGAAACTTCCTTTTGATAGAATAGTTTTGAATCACTCTTTTTCTAGAATCTGCAAGTGGATATTTAGAGTGATTTGAGGGCTAGGGTTGAAAACGAAATATCTTCACATGATAAGTAGACAGAAGCATTCTCAGAAAGTTCTTTGTGATATGTGCATTCAACTTACAGAGTTGAACATTTCTTTTGATAGGGCTGTTTGGAAACACCCTTTCTGTACAATCTACAATTGGATATTTGGAGCGATTTGAGGCTTATGATGGAAATAGAAATATCTTCACATACAAACAAGACTGAAGCATTCTCAGAATCTTCTTTTTGATGAGTGCATTCAACTTACAAAGTTGAACCTTCCTTTTGATAGAAGAGTTTTGAAACACTCTTTTTGTTGAATCTGCAAGTGGATATTTGAAGTGCTTTGAGGCCTATGCTGGAAAAGGAAATAAATTCACATAAAAACTAGATTGAAGCATTCTCAGAAACGTTTCTTATGTGTGCATTCAACTCACAGACCTGAACCTTCCTTTTGATAGAGCAGTTTTGAAACACTCTTTTTGTAGTATTTGCAAGGGTATATGTGGAGCGCTTTGAGGCCTTTGCAGGAAAACGAAATATCTTCACATAAAAACAAGACAGAAGCATTCTCAGAAACTTGTTTGTGATGTGTGCATTCAACTCACAGTGTTGAACCTTCCTTTTGATAGGGCAGTTTTGAAACACGCTTTTTGTAGAATCTGCAAGTGGATATTTGGAGCGATGTGAGGCCAATGCTGGAAAAGGGAATATCTTCACATAAAAACTAGACAGAAGCATTCTCAGAAACTTCTGTGTGCTTCATAAATTCAACTCACAGGATTGGAACTACCTTTTGATAGAATAGTTTTGAAACACTCTTTTTGTAGAATCTGCAAGTGGATATTTAGAGCGATATGAGGCCTATGCTTGAAAACGAAATATCTTCACATGATAAGTAGACAGAAGCATTCTCCGAAAGTTCTATGTGATGTCTGCATTCAACTTACAGAGTTGAAAATTCCTTTTGATAGAGCTGTTTTGAAACACCCTTTCTGTACAATCTGCAATTGGATATTTGGAGCGATTTGAGGCCTATGATGGAAATAGAAATGTCTTCACATACAAACAAGACAGAAACGTTCTCAGAAACTTATTTGTGATGAGTGCATTCAACTCATGGTGTTGAACCTTCCTTTTGGTAGAACAGATTTGAAACACTCTCTTAGTAGAATCTGCAAGTGGATATTTGGAGCGTTTTGAGGCCTATGCTGGAATAGGAAATATCTTCACAAAAAAACTAGACAGAAGCATTCTCAGAAACTTTTTGTGAAGAGTGCATTCAACTCACAGATTTGAACTTTCCCTTTTGATCGAACAGTTTTAAAAAACCCCTTATGGAGAATCTACAAATGGATATTTGGAGTGCTTTCAGACTTATGCTGGAAAAGGAAATCTCATCACATAAAAACTAGACAGAAGCATTATCAGAAACTACTTTGTGATGGGTGCATTCAACTCACAGTGCTGAACCTTCCTTTTGATAGGACAGCTTTGAAACACTCTTTTTGTAGAGTCTGCACGTGGATATTTGGAGCGCATTGAGGCCAATGGTGAAAAAGGCAATACCTTCACATTAAAAGTAGACAGAAGCATTCTCAGAAACTTCTTTGTGATGAGTGCATTCAGCTCACAGAGTTGAACTTTATTTTTGATAGAGCAGTTTTGAAACACTCTTTTTGTAGAATCTGCAAGTAGATATTTGGAGCACTTTGAGGCCTTTGCTGAAAAAGGAAATATCTTCACATAAAAACTGGATAGAAGCATTTTCGGAAACTTCTTTGTGATGAATGCATTCAACTCACAGAGTTGAACCTTCCTTTTGATAGAGCTGTTTTGAAACACCCTTGTTGTACAATCTGCAATTGGATATTTGGAGCGATTTGAGGACTATGCTGGGAAAGGGAATATCTTCACATAAAAACTAGACAGAAAAATTCTCAGAAACATCTTTGTGATGTGTGCATTCAACTCACATAATTGAACATAACTTTTCATACAGCAGTTTTGAAACACTGTTTTTGTAGAATCTGCAAGGGGAGAAGTGGACCAATTTGAGGCTTTTATTGGAAAAGGGAATATCTTCACATAAAAACTTGACAGAAGCATTCTCAGAAGCTTCTTTGTGATGTGTGCATTTAGCTCAAAGGGTTGAACCGTCCTTTTGGTAGAGCAGTATTGAAATACTCTTTTTGTACAATCTGCAATTGGATATTTGACCTATTTGAGGCCTTCATTGTAAACGGGAATGTCTTCACATAAAAATTAGACAGAAGCATTCTCAGAAACCTCATTGTGATGTGGGGGTTTAACTCACAGTGTTGAAACTTTCTTCTGATTGAAGAGTTTTGAAACACTCTTTTTGTAGAATCTGCAACTGGATATATGGACTGCTTTGAGGCCTTCATTAGTAATGGGAATAATTTCGAATAAAAACTAGACGGAAGTATACTCAGAAACTAATTTGTGATGTGTGCATTCTACTCACATAATTGAAACTTCCTTTCAATAGAGTAGTTTTGAACACTCTTTTTGTAGAATCTGCAAGGGGATATTTGGAGCGTTTTGAGGCCTTCATTGGAAATGGGAATATCTTCACATAAAAATTGGACAGAAGCATTCTCAGAAAATTCCTGGTGATGTGTGAATTGAACTCACAGATATGAACCTTCCTTTTGATAGACCAGTTTTGAAACACCTTTTTTGTAGAATCTACAAGAGAACATTTGGAGTGCTTTGAGGCCTACATTGGAAAAGGAAATATCTTCACATAAAAACTAGACAGAAACGTCTTTGTGATGTGTGCATTCAACCCACAGAGTTCAACTTTCCTCTTGATATAGCAGTTTTGGAACACTCTTTTTGTGAAATCTGCAATTGGATACTTGAAGCACTTTGAAGATTTAGTTGGAGAAGTGAATATCTTCAAATAAAAGCTAGACAGAACAATTCTCAGAAACTACTGTGTGATGTGTGTATTCAACTCACAGAGATGAACTTTTCTTTTGAGAGAGTAGTTTTGAAACACTCTTTTTGTGGAATCTGCAAGTGGACATTTGTAGTGCATTGAGGGCTACGGTGGAAAGGAAATATCTTCAAAATAAATCTAGACAGAAGCATTCTCAGAAACTTCTTTGTGATGTTTGCTTTCAACTCACAGAGTTGAACATACCTTTTCACAGAGCAGTTCTGAAACACTCTTTTTGAAGAACGTGCAAGTGGATATTTAGACTGAATTGACACCATCTTTGGAAACGGCAATATCTTCACATAAAAACTACACAGAAGCATTCTCAGAAATTACTTTGTGATGTGTGCATTCAACTCATGGAGTTGAACCTTCCTTTTGATAGAGCAGTTTTGAAACCCTCTTTTTGTATAATCTGCAAGGGGATATTTGGACCGTGTAGTGGTGTTCATTGGAAACGGGAGTATCTTCACATAAAAACTGCACTGAAGCATTCTCAGAAACTACTTTGTGATGTGTGCATTCTACTTGCAGAGTTGAAACTTCCTTTCGATAGAGCAGTTTTGAACCACTCTTTTTGTAGAATCTGCAAGGGGATATTTGTAGGGTTTTGAGGTCTTTGTTGGAAACGGGAATATCTTCACATAAAAACTGGACAGAAGCATTCTCAGAAATTTCTTTTGATGTGTGCATTCAACTCACAGACTTGAACATTCCTTTTGATACAGCAGTTTTGAAACAGCTTTTTTTTAGAACCTGCAAGAGGACATTTTAGGCACTTTGAGGCCTTCGGTGGAAAAGGAAATATCTTCTCATAAAAACTAGACAGAAGCATTCTCAGAAACTTATTTCTGATGTGCACATTCAACTCACAAAGCTGAACGTTCCTTTTTATAGAGCAGTTTTGAAACACTCTTTTTGTAGAATCTGCAAGGGGATATTTAGACCGATTTGAGGCCTTTGTTGGAAACGGGAATATCTTCACATAAAAACTGTGCAGAAGCTTTCTCAGAAACTTCTTTGAGATGTGTGCATTCAACTCTCAGAGCTGAAGCTTCCCTTTTATAGAGCAGATTTGAAACTCTCTTTTTGTACAATTTGCGGTGGGATATTTGGACAGTTTTTGGACTTCTTTGGAAACGTGTATATCTTCAAATAGAAACTAGACAGAAGCATTCTCAGAAGCTTCTTCATGATGAGTGCATTCAACTCACAGAGTTGAGCCTTCCTTTTGATAGAGCAGTTTTGAAACACTCTTTTTGTAGAAACTGCAGGTGGTTATTTGGAGCACTTTCAGACCAACTGTACAAAAGAAAATATCTTCACATAAAAACTAGACAGAAGCATTCTCATAACTTCTTTTTTGATGTGTCCATTCAACTCACTGAGTTGAACCTTCCTTTTGATAGACCAGTTTTGAAACACTCTTTTTGTAGAATCAGCAAGTGTATATTTTGAGCGCTTCAAAGCCTTCATTGGAAATGAAAATATCTTCAAATAAAAACAAGACAGAAGCATTCCCAGAAACTACTTTTTGATGTATGCATGCAACTCAAAGAGTAGAACATTTCTTTTGATAGAACAAATTTGAAACACTCTGCTTTTAGAATCTGCAAGTGGACATTTGTAGAGCTTTGAGGGCTGTGGTGGAAAATGAAATAACTTCAAATAAAAATTAAACAGAAGCATTCTGAGAAACTTCTTTGTGATATTTGCATTCAACTCACAGACTTGAAACTTCCTTTTGATAGAGCAGTTTTTAAACACTTTTTTTGTATAATCTGCAAGTGGACATTTGGGGCGCTAGGAGGCATTCAGTGGAAAAGGAAATATCTTCACATAAAAACTAGACAGAAGCATTCTCAGAAACTTCTTGGAGATGTGTGCATTCAACACACAGATATGAACCTTCCTTTTGATAGAGCAGTTTTGAAACACTCTTTTTGTAGAATCTACAAGTGGATATTTTGAGCACTATGAAACATTTGCTGGAAAAAATATCTTCAAATAAAAAATAGACAGAAGCATCCTCAGAAAGTACCTTCTGATGTGTTCATTCAACTCACTGAGATGAACCTTCCTTTTGATAGAGCAGTTTTGAAACACTCTTTTTGTAGAATCAGAAAGTGTATGTTTTGAGCGCTTCAAAGCCTTCATTGGAAATGACAATATCTTCAAATAAAAACAAGGCAGAAGCATTCTCAGAAACTACTTTGTGATGTGTGCATGCAACTCAAAGAGTAGACCATTTCTTTTGATAGAAAAAATTTGAAACACTCTGCTTTTAGAATCTGCAAGTGGACATTTGTAGAGCTTTGAGGGCTGTGGTGGAAAATGAAATAACTTCAAAAAAAAACTAGAAAGAAGAATTCTGAGAA
The DNA here is from genome assembly GCF_028885655.2 of Pongo abelii. Lineage (NCBI taxonomy): Eukaryota > Metazoa > Chordata > Mammalia > Primates > Hominidae > Pongo > Pongo abelii. Next base: position 5,641,914 of record NC_085929.1, on the reverse strand, counting down.
ACTTCATTGTGAAATTTGCATTCAACTCACAGACTTGAACTTTACTTTTGATACAGCAGTTTTGAAACACTTTCTGTAGAAACTGCAAGTGGACATTTCGGGTGCTTTGAGGCCTTCGGTGGAAAAGGAAATATCTTTACATAAAAACTAGACAGAAGCATTCTCAGAAACTTCTTGGCAATGTGTGCATTCAGCACACAGAGTTGAACCTTCCTTTTGATAAAGCAGTTTTGAAACACTCTTTTTCTAGAATCTGCAAGTGGATATTTGGAGTGAATAGGCCTATGCTGGAAAAGGAAATATCTGCCTATAAAAAGTAGAGAGAAGCATTCTCAGAAAATTCTTTGTGGTATGTGCAATCAACTTTCACTTTTGAAACCTCCTTTTGATAGAGCAGTTTTGAAACACTGTTTTTGCAGAATCTGTAAGAGGATATTTGGAGCGGTTTGAGGCCTATGCTGGAAAAGGATATATCTTTCCATAAAAAGTAGAGAGATGTATTCTCAGAAACTTCATTTTGCTGCGTGCATTCGACTCACAAAGTTGTACCTTCCTTTTGATAGAACAGTTTTGAAACACTCTTTTTGCATAATCTGCAACTGGATATTTGAAGCCCTTGAAGGCCTATGCTGGAAAAGGAAATATCTTCACATAAAAACTATACAGAAATATTATCAGAAACTTCTTTGTGATGTGTGCATTAAATTCACAGAGTTGAACCTTCTTTCTGATAGAGCAGTTTTGAGACACTCTTTTTGTAGAATCTACAAGTGGATATTTGGAGCGACTGTGGCCTCTGGGGGAAAAAGAAATATCTTCATATAAAAACTAGACAGAAGCATTCTCAGAAACTAATTAGTGATGTGTGCTTTCAAATCACAGACTTGTACCTTCCTTTCGTTAGAGCTGTTTTGAAAGACTCTTTTTGTAGAATTTGCAGTTGGTTATTTGCAGCACTTTGAGGCCTATGCAGGAAAAACAAATATCTTCACATAAAAACTAGACAGAAGCGTTCTCAGAAACTTCTTTGTGATGTGTGCCTTCAGCTCACAGAGTTGAACATTCCTTTTGATAGAGCAGTTTTGAGACACTCTTTTTTAGATTCTGCAATTGGATAATTGGATGTCTTTGATGCCTATGCTGGAAAAGGAAATATCTTCACGTAAAAACTGAAGAGAAGTGGTTTCAGAATCTTCTTTGTGATGTATGCGTTCAACTCTCAAAGTTGAATCATCCTTTGTATAGTGAAGTTTTGAAACACTCTTTTTGTTGTATCTGCAAGAGGATAGTTGGAGTGCTTTGAATCCTAAGCTGGAAAAGGCAATATCTTCACATAAAAACAAAAGAGAAGCATTCTCCGAAACTTCTTTGTGATGTGTGCATTCAACTCACAGAGTTCAACCTTCCTTTTGATAGTGCAGTTTGGAAGCACTCTTTTTGTAGAATCTGCTACTGGATACTAGGGGCATCTTGAGGCCTATGCTGTAAAAGGAAATATTTTTCCATAAGAACTAGACAGAAGTATACTCAGAAACTTCTTTGTGGTGTGTGCATTCAAATCACAGAGATGAAATTTCCTTTTGTTAGACCAGTTTTGAAATACTATTTTTGAAGGATCTGCTAGTGGATATTTGGAACGCTTTGAGGTCTGTGCTTGGAAAAGGAAATATCTTCACATAGAAACTAGAGAGAAGCATTCTCAGAAACTTATTTGTGATGTGTGTGTGCTTTCAACACACAGAGTTGAACCTTCCTTTTGATAGAGCAGTTTTGAAACACTCTTTTTGTAGAATCTGCAAGAGAATATTTTCAGCACCTTGAGGCCTGTGCTGGAAAAGGAAATATCTTCACATAAAAACTAGACAGCAGCATTCTCAGAAACTTCTTTGTGATGTCTGAATTCATTTCATAGAGTTGAACCTTCCTTTTGATAGTGCAGTTTTGAAACACTCTTTTTATAGAATCTGCAAGTGGACATTTGGAGTCCTTTAAGGACAATGCTTGAAAAGGAAATATCTTCACCTAAAAACTAGACAGAAGCGTTCTCAGAAACTTCTTTGTGATGTGTGCCTTCAGCTCACAGAGTTGAACCTTCCTTTTGATAGAGCAGTTTTGAAACACTCTTTTTTTTTTCAAATATGCAAGTGGATATTTGGAGTGATTACAGAATCTGGGGGAAAAGGAAATATGTTCATTTAAAAACTAAACAGAAGTTTTCTCAGAAACTAATTTGTGATGCATGCTTTCAACTTCCAGATTTATACCTTCCTTTTGATAGAGCAGTTTAGAAAGACTCTTTTTGCAGAAATTGCAAGTGGTTATTTGCAGCGCTTTAAGGCATATGCTGGAAAAGGAAATATCTTCACATAAAAATTATACGGAAGCATTCTCAGAAACTTCTTTGTGATATGTGGCTTCAACTCACCGAGTTGAACAATCCTTTTGATAGAGCAGTTTTGGAACACTGTTTTTGTAGATTATCCAAGTGGATACTTAGATCCCTTAGATGCCAATGATGGAAAAGGAAATATCTTCGCAAAAAAATTAGAGAGAAGTGTTTTCAGAAACATCATTGAGATGTGTGCATTCAACTACAGAGTTGAACTTTCCCTTTGATAGAGCAGTTTTGAAACACTATTTTTGGAGAATCTGCAAGTGCATATATGGAGTGCTTTGAGGTCAATGCTGAAAAAGGAAATATCTTCACAAAAACTAGGCAGAAGCATTCTCACGAAATTCTTTGTTATGTGTGCTTTCAACACACTGAGTTGAACGTTCCTTTTGATAGAGCAGTTTGAAACACTCTTTTTGTATAATCTCCATGTGAATATTGCGAGCAGTTTAAAGTCTAAGCTGGAAAAGGAAATCTCTTCACATAAAAAAGTAGATAGAAGCATTCTCAGAAACTTATTTGGATATATGCATTCAACTCACGGAGTTGAACCCTTTTATTGATACAGCAGTTTTGAAACATTCATTTTGTGGAATCTGCAAGTGGATATTTTGAGTGCTTTGAGTTCTAAGCTGGAAAAGGGAATATCTTCACATAAAAACTAGACAGATGGATTCTCAGAAACTTCTTTTTGATGTGTGCATTCAACTCACAGAGTTGAACATTCTTTTTGATAGAGCAGTTTTGAAACAGTCTTTTTGTAGTATCTGCAAGTGGATATTTGAAGCCCTTTAAGGTCTATGCTGGAAATGGAAATATCTTCACATAGAAACTAGACAGAAGCATTCTCATAAACTTTTTTGTGATGTGTGCATTCAATTCACAGAGCTGAAACATCCTTTTGATAGAGCAGGTTTGAAGCACTCTTTTTGCAGAATCTGCAAGTGGTTATTTTGAGCGCTTTGAGGCCAATGCTGTAAAAGGAAATATCTTCAACTAAAGACTAGACAGAAGCATTATTAGAAACATCCATGAGATGTGTGCATTCAATTCACAGAATTGAACTTTCCTTTTGATAGAATGGTTTTGAAACACTCTTTTTGTAGAATCTGTAAGTGGATATTTGGATCGCTTTGCGACCAATGCTGGAAAAGGAATTATATTCACATAAAAACTAGACAGCAGCATTCTCACAAACTCCTTTGTTCTGTGCGCATTCAACACACGAGTTGAACCTTCTTTTTGATAGAGCAGTTTTGAAACAATCTTTTTTCAGAATCTCCAAGTCAATATTTTGAGCGCTTAGAGGCCTATTCTGGAAAAGGGAACAGGTTCATATAAAAACTAGACAGAAGCATTCTCAGAAACTTCTTTGTGATGTCTACATTCAAGTTATAGAGTTGAAACTTCATTTGATAGAGCAGTTTTGAAACACTCTTTTTTTAGAATCTGCAAGTGGATATTTGGAGCAATTTGAGGCCAAACCTGGAAAAGGAAATATCTTCACATAAAAACTAGACAGAAGCATTCTCAGAAACTTCTTCATGATGCGTGCATTCAACTCACCGAGTTGATCCTTTCTTTTGATAGAGCAGTTTTGAAACACTCTTTTTGCAGAATTTGCAAGTATATATGTGGAGCGCTTTGAGGCCTATGCTGGAAAAGGAAATAACTTCCCATAAAAAGTAGAGAGAAGCATTGTCAATAACTTCTTTTTGATGTGTGCATTCAGCTCACAGAGTTGAACCTTCCTTTTGAAAGAGCAGTTTTGAAACCCTCTTTTTGTAGAATCGGCAAATGAATATTTGAAGCCCTTTAAGGCCTATGCTGTAAAAGGAAACATCTTCACATAAAAAACTAGACAGAAGCATTCTCAGAAACTTCTTTGTGATATGTGCAGTCAATTCATACAGTTGAACCTTCCTTTTGATAGAGCAGTTTTCAAACACTCTTGTAGATTCTGCAAGTGGATATTTGGAGGGATTGCGGCCTCTGGTGGAAAAGGAAATATCTTCATATAGAAACTAGATGGAAGCGGTCTCAGAAACTAATTTGTGGTGTGTGCTTTCAACTCACAGACTTGTACCTTCTGTTTTGTAGAGCAGTTTTGAAACACCTTTTTTGTACAATTTTCAATTGGTTATTTACAGCGCTTTGAGGCCTATGCTGGAAAAGGAACTATCTTCACATAAAAACAAGAAGGAAATGTTTTCACAAACTTCTTTGTGTTGTGTGCATTCAACTCCCGGAATTGAACTTTTCTTTTGATAGAGCAGTTTTGAAACACTGATTTTAGAGGATCTGCAAGTGTATATATGGAGAGCTTTGAGGACTATGCTGGAAAAGGAAATATCTTCACATAAAAACAAGACAGAAGCATTCTCAAAAATTTCTTTGTGACAAGTGCATTCAACTTATAGAGTTAAACCGTCCTTTTGATACAGCAGCTTTGAAACACTCTTTTTTAAGAAGTTGCATGTGAATACTTAGAGCACTTTGAGGCCTAAGCTGGAAAAGGAAATATCTTCACATAAAAACTAGAGAGCTGCATTTTCAGAAACTACTTTGTGATGTACGCGTTCAACTCACAGAGCTGAACCACTCTATTTATACAGCAGTTTTGAAACACTCTTTTGGCAGAATCTGCAAGTGGATATTTGGAGCGCTTTGAGGCCTAAGCTGGAAAAGGGAATATTCTCACATACAAACAAGAGAGAAGCATTCTCAGAAACTTCTTTGTGATGTGTGCATTCAATTCACAGTGCTGAACATTCCTTTTGATAGAGCAGTTTTGAAACACTCTTTTTCTAGAATCTGCAGGTGGATATTAAAGCACTTCGAGGCCTAGGCTGGAAAAGGAAATATCTTCACTTGAAAACTATACAGAAGCATTCTGAGAAATTACTTTGTGATGACTCCATTCAATTCACAGAGTTGAACCTTCCTTTTGATACAGCAATTTAGAAACACTATTTTTGTAGAATCTGCAAGTGAATATTTGGAGCGCTTTGAGGCCTATGCTGGAAAAGGGAATATCTTCACCTAAAAACTAGACCGAAGCATTCTAAGAAACTTCTTTTTGATGTGTGCATTCAACTAACAAAGTTAAACCTTTGTTTTTATAGAGCAGTTTTGAAACACTCTTTTTGTAGAATCTGCAAGTGGATATTTGGAGTGTTTTGAGGCCAATGCTGGAAAAGGAATTATATTCACATAAAAACTAGACAGCAGCATTCTCACAAACTTCTTTGTTCTGTGTGCATTCAACATGCAGAGTTGAATCTTCCTTTTGCTAGAGCAGTTTTGAAAAAATCTTTTTGCAGAATCTCCAAGTCAATATTGGGAGCGCTTGGAGGCCCATGCTGGAAAAGGAAACATCTCCATATAAAAACTAGACAGAAGCAATCTCAAAAACTTCTTTGTGATGTCTACATTGAAGTCATAGAGTTGAACCTTCCTATTGATAGAGCAGTTTTGAAACACTCTTTTTGTAGAATCTGCAGGTGGATATTTGGAGCGATTGTGCCTCTGGCGGAAAAGGAAATATCTTCATATAGAAACTAGATGGTAGCCTTCTCAGAAACTAATTTTTGGTGTGTGTTTTCAACTCACAGACTTGTACCTTCTGTTTTATAGAGCAGTTCTGAAACACCTTTTTGGTAGAATTTTCAATTGGTTATTTGCAGCGCTTTGAGGCCTATGCTGGAAAAGGAAATATCTTCACTTAAAAACTAGAGAGAAGCGTTTTCTCAAACTTCTTTGTGATGGGTGCATTCAACTCCCAGAGTTGAACTTTTCTTTTGATAGAGCAGTTTTGAAACACTGTTTTTAGAGGATCTGCACGTGTATATATGAAGTGCTTTGAAGGCTATGCTGGAAAAGGAAATATCTTCACATAAAAACAAGATAGAAACATTCTCAAAAATTTATTTGTGACGTGTGCATTCAACATATAGAATTAAACCGTCCTTTTGATACAGCAGCTTTGAAACACTCTTTTTGTAGTATTTGCGTGTGAATACTTAGAGCACTTTGCAGCCTAAGCTGGAAAAGGGAATATCCTCACATAAAAACAATAGAGAAGCATTCTCAGAAACTTCTTTGTGAAGAGTGCATTCAATTCACAGTGCTGAACATTCCGTTTGCTAGAGAAGTTGTGAAACACTCTTTTTCTAGAATCTGCAAGTGGATATTTGGAGCACTTTGAGGCCTATGCTGGAAAAGGAAATATTTTCACTTAAAAACTAGACAGAAGCATTCTTAGAAACTTCTTTGTGATGTCTGCATTGAATTCACAGAGTTGAAACTTCCTTTTGATAGAGCAGTTTTGAAACACTATTTTTGTAGAATCTGCAAGTTAATATTTGGAGTGCTTTGAGGTCAATGCTCTAAAAGTAAATATCTTCACCTAAAAACTAGACAGACGCATTCTAAGAAACTTCTTTTTGATGAGTGCATTCAACTAACAAATTTGAACTTTTTTGATAGAGCAGTTTTGGAACACTCTTTTTATAGAATCTGCACGTGAATATTTGGAGTGCTTTGAGGCCAGTGCTCCAAAAGTAAATATCATCAAATTAAAACTAGACAGAAGCATTGTCAGAAACATCTTTATAATGTGTGCATTCAACTCACAGAGTTGAAGCTTCTTTTTGATAGATTAGTTTTGAAACACTCTTTTTGTAGAATCTGCAAGGGGATATTCGGACTGATTTGAGGCATTCGTTGGAAACGGGAATATCTTCACTTAAAACTAGACAGAAGCCTTCTCAGAAACTTCTTTGTGATGTGTGCAATAAACTCACCTAGTTGAACCTTCCTTTTGATAGAGCAGTTTTGAAATACTCTTTTTGTAGAGTATGCAAGTGGACATTGGGAGCACTTTGAGGCCTTCTAAGGAAAAGGAAATGTCTTCACATAAAAACTAGATAGAAGCATTTTCAGAAACTGGTTTGTGATGTGTGCATTCAATTCACTGAGTTGAACTTTCCTGTTGATCAGAAGTATTGAAACAATCTTTTTGTAAAATCTGCAAGTGGATATTTGGAGCGCTTTGATTCCTTCATTGGAAAAGGAAATATCTTAAAATGAAAACAAGACTGAAGCATTCTCAGAAACTTCTTTGTGATGTGCACATTCAACTCACAGAGTTGAACCTTCCTTTTGATAGAGCAGTATAAAACACTGTTTTTCTAGGATCTGCAATGGACATTTGTAGTACTTTGAGGGCTATGTTGGAAAATGAAATATCTTCAAATAAAAACTAGACAGAAGCATTCTCAGAGATATCCTTGTGATGTTTGCATTCAACTGACAGAGTTGAACATACCTTTTAATAGAGGACTTGTGAAACACTCTTTTTGAGATACCTGCAAGTGGAAATTTGAAATGATTTCAGGCCTTTGTTGGAAACGGAATATCTTCACATAAAAACTAGACAGAAGCATTCTCATAAACGTCTTTGTGATGTGTTCATTCAATTCACAGAGTTGAACTTTTCTTTTGATAGAGCAGTTTTGAAACAATGTTTTTGTAGGATCTGCAAGGGGATATTTGGACATATTTGAAGCCTTCTTTGGAAACTGGAATATCTTCACATAAAAGCTGGAAAGAAGCATTCTTAGAAATTTCTTTGTGATATGTGCACTCAACTCACAGAGTTGAACCTTCCTTTTGCTATATCAGTTTTGAAACCTACTTTCTGTAGATTCTGCAAGAGGACATTTGGAGCGCTTAAGGCCTTTGGTGGAAAAGGAAATATCTTCACATACAAACTAGACAGAAACATTATCAGAAACATCTCTGTGATGTGTGCATTCAACTCAATGATTTGAGTCTTCCTTTTGATAGAGCAGTTTTGAAACACTCTTTTTGCAGAACATGGAAGTGGATATTTGGAGCTCTTTGAATCCTTCATTGGATACAGGAATATCTTCAAATAAAAACAAGACAGAAGCATTCTCAGAAACTACTTTGTGATATGTATATTCAACTCACAGAGTTGAACCCTTCTTGTGATAGAGTAGTTTTGAAACGCTCTTTTTGTAGAATCTGCAAGTGGACATTTGCAGCTTTTTGAGGGCTCTGGTGTAAAAAGAAATATCTTCACATAAAAACTAGACAGAATAATTCTCAGAAACTTCTTTGTGATGTTTTCATGCAACACACAGAGTTGAACATATCTTTTCATAGAGCAGTAGTGAAACACTCTTTTTTAAGAACCTGCAAGTGGTTATTTGGACAGATTTGAGGCCTTCATTGGAAACAGGAATATCTTCACAGAAAAACTAGACAGAAGCGTTCTCAAAAACTTCTTTCAGATGTGTGCATTCCCCTCACAGAGGTCAACGGAACTTTTCATAGAGCAGTTTCGAAACACACTTTCTGTGGAATCTGCAAGTGGATATTTAGACCTCTTTGATGCCTTCATTGGAAACGGGAATATCTTCACATAAAAATTACACAGAAGCATTCTCAGAAACTTCTTTTTCATGTGTGACTTCAACTGACAGATTTGAAACTTCCTTTTGACAGAGCAGCTTTGAAACATTTTGTGTAGAATCTGCAATTGGACAGTTTGAGAGCTTTGAGACCTTCGGTGGAAAGGGAAATATCTTCACATAAATACTTGAATGAAGCATTCTTAGAAACTTTTTGCTGATGCATGCATTCAGCTCACAGAGTTGTACCTTTCTTTTCATAGAGCAGTTTTGAAACACTCTTTTTGTAGAATCTGAAAGAGGACAATTTGTAGGACTTTGAGGGCTGTGGTGGAAAAAGAAATATCTTCCAATAAAAACCAGACAGAAGCATTCTCAGAAACTTCTTTGAGATGTTTGCATTCAACTCACAGAGTTGAACATTCCTTTTGATAGAGCAGTAGTGAAACACTCTTTTTGAAGAACCTGCAAGTGGATATTTGGACCGATTTGGGGCCTTCATTAAAAACAGGAATATCTTCACATAAAAACTGGACAGAATCGTTATCAGTAATTTCTTTGTGATGTATGCTTTCAATTCACGGAGCAGAACATAAGTTTTCATGGTGCAGTTTTGAAACACTCTTTTTGTATAATCCACAAGTGGATATTTGGACCATTTCAGGGCTACATTAGAAACGGAATTATCTTCCCATAAAAACTACACAGAAGCATTCTCAGAAACTTCTTTGTGATGGGTGCATTCAACTCACAGATTTGAACATAACTTTTCATAGAGCAGTTTTGAAACAGTCTTTTTGTAGAATCTGTAAGGGGATATTTGGACTGATTTGAGGCCTTCGTTGGAAACTTGAATATTGTCACATAAAAACTAGACAAAAGCATTGTCAGAAACTTATTTGTGATGTGTGCATTCAACTCAAAGATTTAAACCTTCATTTTGATAGAGCAGTTTTGAAACCTTTTTTTGTGGAATGTGAATGTGGACAATTGGAGCGCTTTGAGGCCTTCAGTGGAAAAGAAAATATCTTCACGTAAAAACTAGACTGAGCATTCTCAGAAAGTTCTTTCTTTTGTGTGCATTCAACTTACAGAGTTGAACCTTCCTTTTGATAGAGTCGTTTAGATACAGTTTTTTTGTGGTATCCGAAAGTGGACATTTGGATCACTTTGAGTCCGCTGGTGGAAAAGGAAATATCTTCACATGAACACTAGACAGAAGCATTCTCAGAAACTTCTTTGTGAAGTGTGAATTCAACTCACCGAGTTGAATCTTCCTTTTGATAGAGTAGTTTTGAAACAATTTTTTTGTAGAATCTGCAAGCGGATATTTAGAGGGCTTTGAAGCCTTCGTTTGAAACGGGAATATCTTCAAATAAAAACTAGACTGAAGCACTCTCAGAAACAACTTTGTGATATGGCCATTCAACTCACAGAGTTGAACCTTTCTTTTGATAGAGCAGTTTAGAAGCTCTATTTTTTGGAGAATCTGAAAGAGGACATTTGTAGCACCTTGAGGGCTATCGTGGAAAAGGAAATATCTTCAACCAAAAACTACACAGAAAAATTCTCAGAAACAACTTTGGAATGTTTGCATTCAACTCACAGAGTTGAACATACATTTTCTTAGTGCAGTTGTTGAACACTCTTTTTGAAGGACCTGCAAGTGGATATTTGGAATGATTTGAGGCCTTCATTGAAAACGGGAACATCTTCACATATAAACTACACAGAAGGATTCTCAGAAACTACTTTGTGATGTGTGCATTCAACTCATGGAGTTGAACATAACTATTCATAGAGCAGTTTTGAAACACTCTTTTTGTAGAATCTGAAAGGGGATATTTGGACTGATTGGAGGCTTTCGTTGCAAACGGGAATATCTTCAGATAAAAACAAGACCTGAGCACTGTCAGAAACTTCTTTGTGATGTGTGCATTCAGCTCACAGAGCTGAAACTTCCTTTTGATAGAGCAGTTTGAAACCTTTTTTTATGGAATTTGCAAGTGGACTTTTGGAGTACTTTGAGGTCTTTGGTGGAAAAGGAAACATCTTCACATAAAACTAGACAGAAGCAATCTCAGAAACTTCTCTGTGATCTGTGCATTCAACTCACAGAGTTGAACCATCCTTTTCATAGAGCAGTTTTGAAACACATTTTTTGTAGAATCTGGAAGTAGACAATTGGAGTGCTTAGAGGACTTCATTGGAAAAGGAAATATCTTCACATAAAAACTAGACAGAAGCATTATCAGAAACTTCTTTGTGTTGTGTGCATTCAACTCCCAGAGTTGAATCTTCCTTTTGATAGGGCCGTTTTGAAACACTCTTTTTGTAGTATCTGCAATTGGATACTTGGAGAGCTTTGAAGCCTTCATTGGAAACGGGAATGTGTTCAAATAAAATCGGAAGCATTCTCAGAAACTACTTTGTGATGTGTGCATTCAACTCACAGAGATGAACATTTCCTTTGATAGAGCAGCTTTGAAACACTCTTTTTGTAGAATCTGCAAATGGACATTTGTATCGTTTTGAGGGCTATGGTGGAAATTGAAATATCTTCAAATAAAAACTAGACGGAAGCATTCACAGAAACTTCTTTGTGATATTTGCATTCACCTCACAGAGTTGAACATGCCTTTTCATAGAGCAGTTGTGAAACACTCTTTTTGAAATCCTGCAAGTGGATAATTTTACCAATTTGAGACCTTCGTTGTAATCGGGAAAATCTTCACATAAAAACTAGACATAAACATTCTCAGAAACTTCTTTGTGATGTGTGTATTCAACTCACAGAGTAGAACATAAGTTTTCATAGGACAGTTTTGAAACACTCTTTCTGTAGAATCTGCAAGTGGATATTTGGACGGTTTGATTCATTCATTGGAAACGGGAATATCTTCCCATAAAAATTAGACAGAAGCATTCCCAGAAACTTCTTTGTGATGTGTGCATTCAATTCACAGAATTGAACATAACTTTTCATAGAGCAGTTTTGAAACAGTCTTTTTGTAGAATCTGCAAGGGGATATTTGGACCAATTTGAGGCCTTCGTTGGAAACAGGAATATCTCCACATAAAAACTAGACAGAAGCATTGTTAGCAACTACTTTTTGATTTGTGCATTCAACTTAAACAGTTGAACCTTCCTTTTGCTAGAGTAGCTTTGAAATCTTTTTTTTTTTTTTTTTTGGGAATGTGCATGTGGACATTTCGAGCGATTTCAGGCCTTCAGTGGAAAAGGAAATATCTTCACATAAAAACTAGAGAGAATCATTCTCAGAAACTTCTTTGTGACGTGTGCATTCAACTCACAGAGTTGAACATAACTTTTCATAGAACAGTTCTGAAACCCTCTTTTTTTAGAATCTGCAAGTGGATAATTGGAACGCTTTTAGGCCTTCATTGGAAACAGGAATATCTGCACATAAAAAATAGACAGAAGCATTCTCAGAAACTCCTTTGTGATGTGTGCATTCTACTAACAGTGTTGAACTTTCCTTTTGATACAGCAGTTTTGAAAGACTCTTTTTGTAGAATCTGCAAGTGGATATTTGGAGCGCTTTGAAGCCTTCATTGGGAACGGGAATATCTTCAAATGAAAACTAGACAGAAGCATTCTCAGAAACTACTTTGTGATGTGTGCATTTAACTCACAGAGTTGAGCCTTCCTTTTGATAGAATAGTTTTGAAACACTCTTTTTGAAGTATCTGCGGGTGGATATTTGGAGCACATTGTGGCCTATGGTACAAAAGGAAATGTCTTCACATAATAACTAGACAGATGCGTTCTCATAAACTTCTTTGTGATGTTTGAATTCAACTCACAGAGTTGAACATAACTTTTCATAGAGCTGTTTTGAAACACTCTTTTTCTAGCTTCTGCAAGTGGAATTTTGGAACGATTTGAGGCCTTCGTTTGAAACGAGAATTTCTTCACATAAAAAGTAGACAGAAGCATTCTCAGAAACTTCTTTGTGATGTGTGCATTCAGCTCAAGGAGTTGAACTATCTTTTTAAAGAGCATTTTTGAAAGACTCTTTTTTAGAATCTGCAAATGGACACTTTTAGCGATTTTGGGCTATGGTGGAAAAGGAAATATCATCAAATAAAAACTACACAGAAGCATACTCAGAAACTTCTTTGTGATGTGTGTGTTCAACTCATAGTATTGTACATATCTTTTCATAGAGCAGTTTTGAAACTGTCTTTTTGTGGAATCTGCAAGTGAATACTTGGAACACTTTGTGGCCTTCTTTGTCAATGGGAGTACCTGCACATAAAAACAAGAAAGAAGAATTCTCAGAAATTTTTTGTGATGTGTGCATTCAACTGACAGAGTTGATCCTTCCTTTTGATAGAGGAGTTTTGAGACACTGTTTTTGCAGATTCTGCAAGGGGATAGACCGATTTGAGGCCTTCAATGGAATCCAGAATAGCTTCACATAAAAACTAGACAGAAGCATTCTGAGAAAAGATTTTGTGATGTGTGCATTCAACTCACAGAGGTGAACCTTCCTTTTCATAGAGCAGTTTTGAAACACTCTTTTTGTAGAATCTGCAAGTGGAAATTTGGTCCGCTTTGAGGCCTTTGTTGGAAACGGGAATATCTTCACATAAAAATTAGACAGAAGCATTATCAGAGACTTCTTTGTGATGTGTGCTTTCAACTCACAGAGTTGAACTTTCCTCTTGATAGAACACTTTTGAAACACTCTTTTCCTAGAATCTGCAATGGGATATTTGGATCGATTTGAGGCCTTCATCAGAAACAGGAATATCTTCATGTAAAAGTACACAGAAGCATTCTCAGAAACTATTTTGTTATGTGAGCATTCAACTCACTGAGTTGAATCTTCCTTTTCATAGAACAGTTTTGAAAACCTTTTTTTTGCAGAATCTGCAAGAGGACATTTGGAGATTTGGAGTGCTTTGAGGCCTTCAGTTTAAAAGGAAATATCTTCATATAAAAACTAGACAGAAGTATCCTAAGAAACTTCTTTGTGATGTGTGCATTCAACTCACAGAGTTGAACATAACGATTCATCGAGCAGTTTTGAAACACTCTTTTTGTACAATCTGCAAGTGGATATGTGGAGTGCTTTGAAGCTTTCATTGGAAACGGGTATATCTTGAAATAAAATCTAGATAGAAGAATTTTCAGAAACTAATTTTTGGTGTGTGCATTCAACTCACGGAGTTGAGCCTTCCTTTTGATAGAGCAGTTTTGAAACACTCTTTTTGTAGAATCGGCAAGTGGATATTTGCACTGCTTTGAGGCGTATGGTAGAAAAGGAAATATCTTCACATAAAAACTAGACAAAGCATTCTCAGAAACTTCTTTGTGATGTTTGCATTGAACTCACAGAGGTGAACAAATCTTTTCATAGAGCAGTTGTGAAACATGCTTTCTAAGAACCTGCAAGTGGATATTTGGACCAAATTGAGGCCTTCTTTGGAAACGGGTATATCTTCACATAAAAACTAGACAGAAGCATTCTCAGAAACATCTTTGAGATGTGTGCATTCCACTCACAGAATTGAACATAATGTTTCATAGAACAGTTTTGGAACACTCTTTTTCTAGAATCTGCAAGTGGATATTTGGAGTGCTTTGAGGCCTATGGAAGAAAAGGAAATATCTTCTCATAAAAACTAGACGGAAGCATTCTCAGAAACTTCTTTTTGATGTGTGCATTCAACTCACAGAGTTGAACCTTCTTTTTGATAGAACAGTTTTGAAACACTCTTTTTGTATAATCCGCAAGTGGATATTTGGAGTGGTTTGAGGCCTGTGATAGAAAAGGAAATAACTTCAATTAAAAACTACACAACAGCATTCTCAGGAACTTCTTCTTGATGTGTGCATTCTACTCACAGAGTTGAACTTTCCTTCTGATAGAGCACTTTTACAGCACTCCTTTTGGAGAATCTGCAAGTGGATATTTGGAGTGCTTTGAAGCATTCTTTGGAATCGTGAGTATTTACAAATAAAAACTAAACAGATTCATTTTCAGAAACTACTTTGTGATGTGTGCATTCAACTCACAGTGTACAGCCTTCTTTTTGATAGAACAGTTTTAAGCAATCTTTTTGTGGAATTTACAAGTGGATATTCAGAGCATTTTGAGGATTATGGTGGAAAAGGAAATGTCTTCAAATAAAACAAGACAGAAGCGTTCTCAGAAACTTCTTTGTGATGTGTGCATTCAACTCACAGTGTTGAACCTTCCTTTAGATACAGCAGTTTTGAAAAACTCTTTTCGTAGATTCTACAAGGGGATATTTAGACCTATTTGAGGCCTTCCTTGGAAACGAGTAGATCTTCACATAAAAACTAGACAGAAGCATTCTCAGAAACTGCTTTGTGATGTGTGCATTCAACTCATAGATTTGAACATAACTTTTCATAGAGCAGTTTTGAAACACTCTTTTTGTAGAATCTGCAAGTGGACAATTGGAGCACTTTTAGGAATTCGGTGGAATATGAAATATCCACATAAAAAGTAGACAGAAGCATTATCAGAAACTTCTTTGCGATGTGTGCATTTAACTCACAGAGTTCAACATAATTTTTAATAGAGCAGCTTTGAAACACTCTTTTTGTAGAATCTGCAAGTGGACGTTTGGAGCACTTTGAGGCGTTCCGTGGAACAGGAAATATCTTCACATAAACACTAGACAGAAGCATTGTCAGAAACTTCTTTGTGATGTGTGCATTCAATTTACTGAGCTGAAACTTCCTTTTGATAGAGCAGGCTTGAAAATCTCTTTTTGTAGAATCTGCAAGTGGATATTTGGAGCACTTTGAATCCTTCCTTGGAAACGGGAATATCTTCAAATATAAACTAGACAGAAGCATTCTCAAAAACTGCATTGTGATGTGTGCATTCTTCTCACAGAGTTAAACTTTCCTTTTGATAGAGCAGTTATGAAACACTCTTTTTGTATAAACTGCAGGATGATGTTTGCACCATTTTGAGGCCTTCATTCGAAACGCATATACATTCACATAAAAACTAGACAGAAGCATTCTCATAAGCTTCTTTGTGATGTGTGCATTCAACTCACAGATTTTAGCATTCCTTTTGATTGAGCAGTTTCAAAACACTTCGTTTGTAGAATCTGCAAGTGGACATTTGGAGCGCTTTGAGGCCTTCTGTGGAAAAGGAAATATCTTCACATAAAAACTAGACAGAAGCATTCTCAGAAACTTATTTGTGATGTGTGCATTCTGCTCACAGAGTTGAACATACCTTTTCACAGAGCAGTTTTGAAACACTCTTTTTGTAGAGTCCGCAAGGGGATATGTGGACTGATTTGAGGCCTTTTTTGGTAACGAGAATTTCTTCACATAAAAAATTGAGGGAAGCATTCTCAGAAACTGCTTTGTGAAATGTGCATTCTACTCACAGAGTTTTACCTTCCTTTTGATAGAGCAGTTTTGAAACTCCCTTTTTGTAGAATCTGCAAGTGGATATTTTGAACGCTATGGTTCCTTCGTTGGAATCCGGAATATCTTCAAATAAAAAATAGACAGAAGCATTCTCATAAACTACTTTGTGATGTGTGCATTCAACTCACCGAGTTGAACCTTTCTTTTGATAGAGCAGTTTCGAAAAACTCTTTTTACAGAATCTGCATGTGGACAATTGTAGCGCTTTGAGGGCTATGGTGGGATAGGAAATATCTTCAAATTAAAACTAGACAGAAATGTTCTAAGAAACTTCTTTGTGATTTTTGCATTGAACCCACAGAGTTGAACATTCCTCTTCATAAAGCAGTTGTGAAACACTGTTTTTGAAGAACCTGCAACTGTATACTTGGACCAATTTGAGGCCCTCATTGGAAACGGGAATATTTTCACATAAAAACTAGACAGAAGCATTCTCAGAAATGTCTTTGTGATGCGTGCATTCAACTCACAGAGTTGAACCTGCCTTTTGATAGAGCAGTTTTGAGACACTGTTTTTGTAGAATCTGCAAAGCGATATTTGGACCGATTGCGTTCCTTCATTGGAAAGGGGAATATCTTCACAAAAATCTAAGCAGAAACATTCTCACAAACTACTTTGTGATGTGTGCATTCAACTCACAGAGTTGAGAATATCTTTTCATGGAGTAGTTGTGAAACACGCTTTTTGAAGAACCTGAAAGTGGATATTTTGGCCAATTTGAGGCCCTTATTGGAAATGGGAATATCTTCACACAAATACTAGACAGAAGCATTCTCAGAAATGTCTTTGTGATGTGTGCATTCAACTCACAGAGTTGAACCTTCCTTTTGATAAAGCAGTTTTGAGACACTGTTTTTGTAGAATCTGCAACGTGGTATTTGGACCAGTTGCATTCCTTCGTTGGAAAGGGGAATATCTTCATAAAAATCTAAGCAGAAACATTCTCACAAACTCCTTTGTGATGTGTGCATTCAACTCACAGAATTGAGAATACCTTTTCGTAGAGCAGTTGTGAAACACGCTTTTTGAAGAATCTGCAAGTGGATATTTGGGCCAATTTGAGGACTTCGTTGGAAACGGGTATATCTTCACATAAAAACTAGACAGAAGCATTCTGAGAAACTTCTTTGTGATATGTGCATTCAACTCACAGAGTTGAAACTTACGTTTGATAGAGCAGTTTTTAAACCCTCTTTTTGTAGAATCTGCAAGGGGATATTTGAACCGATTTGAGCCCTTCGTTGAAAACGGGAATATCTGCACATAAAAACTGGACAGAAATATTCTCAGAAACTTCTTTCTGATTACGTCATTCAACTCACAGATTTGATCCTTCCTTTTGATAGAGCAGTTTTGAAACAGTTTTTTGTAGATCCTGCCAGTGGACATTCGGAGTGCTTTGAGGACTTCAGTGGAAAAAGAAATATCTTCATATAAAAATTAGACAGAAGCATTCTTTCAAACTACCTTTTGATGTGTGCATTCAACTCACAGAGTTGAACATTCCTTTTGATACAGCAGTTTTGAAACACTCTTTTTGTACAATCTGCAAGTGGACATTTGGAACGGTTTGAAGCCTTCTTTGGTATCGCGAATATCTTCAAATAAAAACTAGACAGAAGCATTCTCAGAAAGCCCTTTGTGGTTTGTACATTCAACTTACAGAGTTGAGCTTTCCTTTTGATAGAGCAGTTTTGAAACAATGTTTTTGTAGAATCTACAAGTGGATATTTGGAGTGCTTTGAGGCTTATGTTAGTAAAAGAAATAACTTCACATAAAAACTAGACAGAAACATTCTCAGAAACTTCGTTGAGATGTGTGCATTCAACTCACAGGGTTGAATATAACTTTTCATAGAACATTTGTGAAACACTGTTTTTGAAGGACCTGTAAGTGGATATTTGGACCGATTTGAGGCTTTCATTGGAAACGGAAATATCTTCACCTAAAAATTCCCCAAAAGCATTCTCAGAAACTTCTTTGTGATGTGTGCATTCAACTCACAGAGTTGAACATAGGTTTTCATAAAGCAGTTTTGAAACACTCTTTTTGTAGAATCTGCAAGTGGATATTTGCACTCCTTTGAGGCCTTCATTGGAGACGGGAATATCTGCACATAAAAACTAGAGAGACACATTCTCAGAAACTTCTTTGTGGTGTGTGCATTAAATTCACAGAGTTCAACCTTACTTTTGATAGAGCAGATTGAAACACTCTTTTTGTAGAATCTGCAAGGGGATATTTGGACCGTTTTGAAGCCTTTGTTGGAAAGGGGAATACCTTCACATAAGAACTAGACAGAAGCATTCTCAGAAACCTCTTTGTGATGTGCACATTCAACTCACAGAATTGAACCTTCCATTTTATAGAGCAGTTTTGAAACACTTTTTGTGTAGATTCTGCTAGGGATATTTGCAGCACTTAGAGACATTCGGTGGAAAAGAAAATATCTCCACATAAAAACTAGACAATAGCATTCTCAGAAACTTCTTTGTGATGTGTGCATTGAACTCACAGAGTTGAATCTTCCTTTTGATAGAGCAGCTTTGAAACTTTCTTTTTGTAGAATCTGCAATTGGACATTTGCAGCACTTTGAAACCTTCATTGGAAACGGGAATATCTTCCACTAAAAGCAAGACAGAACCATTCTCAAAAACTGCTTTTTGATGTGTTCATTCAACTTGCATAGCTGAAAGTTACCTTTCATAGATCAGTTTTGATACACTCTTTTTGTCAAATCTGCAAATGGACATTTGTAGCACTTCGTGGGCTATGGTGGAAAATGAAATATCTTCAAAGAAAATTAAACAGAAGCATTATCAGAAACTTCTTTTTGATATGTGCATTCGGCTCACAGAGTTGAACATAACTTTTCATAGAGCAGCTTTGAAACCATTTTTTGTAGAATCTGCAAGTGTACATTTGATCACTTTGAGGCCTTCAGTGGAAAAGGAAATATCTTCAAATAAAAACTAGACTGAAGCAGTCACAGAAACTTCTTTGTGTTGTAGGCATTCAACTGACAGAGTTGTATGTTATGTTATAGAGCTGTTTTGAAACACTGTTATTGTAGAATCTGCAAGTGGATATTTGGAGGGCTTTGAGTCCTATGCTGGAAAAGGAAATATCCTCACATAAAAACTACACAGAAGCATTCTCAGAAACTGGTTTGTGATGTGTGCATTCAACCCACCGAGTTGAACCTTCCTTTTGATAGAGCAGTTTTGAAACACTCTGTTTGTAGAATCTGAAAGTGGATATTTGGAGAGCTTTGTGGTCTATGCTAGAAAAGGAAATATCTTCACATAAAAACTAGACAGAAGCATTCTCAGAAACTTCTTTGTGATGTGTGCATTGAACTCACAGATTTCAACATAACTTTTCATTGAGCAGTTTTGAAACAATCGTTTTGTAGAATCTGTAAGCGGATATTCGGAGCACTTTGAGACCTTTGTTGGAAACGGGAATATGTTCACATAAAAACTACAAAGAGGCATTCTCAGAAACTTACTTGTGATGTGTGCATTCAACTCACAGAGTTGAACCTTCCTTTTGATAGAGGAGTTTTGAAACACTTTTTTTGTAGAATACACAAGAGGACATTTGGAGTGCTTTGAGGCCTTCAGTGAAAAAGGAATTATCTTCACAAAAAAACTAGACAGAAGCATTCTCAGAATTTCTTTGTGATGTGTGCATTCAACTCACAGAGTTAAACCTTCCTTTTGATAGAGCAGTTTTGAAACTCTCTTTTTGTACAATTTGAAAGGGGATATTTAAACCGTTTTGGTGTCTTTGTTGGAAACGGGTATATCTTCAAATGGAAACTAAACAGAAACATTCTCAGAAACTACTTTGTGATGTGTGCATTCAACTCACAGAGTTCAGCCTTCCTTTTGATAGAGCAGTTTTGAAACACTCTTTTTGTAGAGTCTGCAGGTGTATATTTGGAGCTCTTTGAGACCTATGGTAGAAAAGGAAATATCTTCACAAAAAAATTAGACAGAAGCATTCTCAAAAACTTCTTTGGGATGTGTGCATGCAACTCACAGAGTTGAACCTTTCTGTTGATAGAGCAGTTTTGGGATGCTTTTTAATAGATTCTGCAAGTGGACATTTTGAGCGTTTTGAGGCCTTTTTTA
The DNA here is from genome assembly GCF_028885655.2 of Pongo abelii. NCBI lineage: Eukaryota > Metazoa > Chordata > Mammalia > Primates > Hominidae > Pongo > Pongo abelii. Next base: position 5,621,484 of record NC_085929.1, on the reverse strand, counting down.
GAAAAGGAAATATCTTCACATAAAAACTAGACAGAAGCATTCTCAGAAAATTTTTTTGACGTGTGCATTCAACTCACAGAGATGAACATAAATTTTCATGGAGCAGTTTTGTAACACTCTATTTGTAGAATCTGCAACTGGATATTTGGACCGCTTTGATGCCTTCATTGGAAACAGGAATATCTTCACATAAAAACTAGACAGAAGCATTCTCAGAAACAACATTGTGATGTGTGCATTCAACTCACAGAGCAGAACATAATTTTTCATGGAGCAGTTTTAAAACGCTCTTTTTGTAGAATCTGCAAGGGCATATTAGGACTTCTTTGGAAACTTAGGACTTCTTTGGAAACTTAGGACTTCTTTGGAAACTTAGGGGCTTCTTTGGAAACTGGAATATCTAAACATAAAAACTAGACAGAAACATTGTCAGAAACTTCTTTGTGATGTGTGCAGTTAACGCACAGATTTGAATCTTCCTTTTGATAGAGAAGTTTTGAAACATTCGTTTTTTAGAGTCTGCAAGTGGATATTTGGAGCACTTTTAGGCCTGTTGTAGAGATGGAAATATTTTTACAGAAAAACTGAACAGAAGCATTCTCCGAAACTTCTCTGTGATATGTGCATTCACCTGACAGTATGGAACCTACATTTTGATAGAGCACTTTTGAAACACTCTTTTTGTAGAATCTGCAAATGAATATTTGGAGTGCTTTGAAGCCTTCGTTGGAAATGGGAGTATCTTCAAATAAAAATTAGACAGAAGCATTCTCAAAAACAACGTTGTGATGTGTGCATTCAACTCACAGGTTTGAACTTGTCTTTTAATAAAGCAGCTTTGGAACACTCTTTTTGTAGAATTTGAATGAGGACATTTGTAGCACTTTTAGGGCTTTGGTGTAAAAGGAAATATATTCAAATTAAAACCAGAAAGAAGCATTTTCTGAAACTTCTTTGTGATGTTTGCATTCAACTCACCGAGTTGAACACACCGTTTCGTAGAGCAGCTGGGAAACGCTGTTTTTGAGGAAACTGCAAGTGGATATTTGGACTGATTTGAGGTCTTCGTTGTAAACGAGAATATCTACACATAAAAACTAGACAGAAGCATTCTCAGAAACTTCTTTGGGATGTGCGCATTCAGCTCACAGAATTGAAAATTCCCTTACATAGAGCAGTTTTGATACAGTTTTTGCAGAGTCTGCAAGTGGATATTTGGAGCGCTTTGAGTCCTATGGTGGAAAAGGAAGTATCTTCACATAAAATTTAGACAGAAGCACTATCAGAAACTTCCTTGTGATGGGTGCATTCAACTCATGGAATTGAACCTTCCTTTTAGTAGAGCAGTTTTGAAACTCTCTTTTTGTAGAATCTTCAAGTAGACATTTGGAGAGCTTTGAGGCCTTCAGTGGAAAAGGAAATATCTTCACATTAAAACTAGACAGAAGCATTCTCAGAAACTTCATTGTGATGTGTGCATTCAACTCACACAGTTGAACCTTCCTTTTGATAGAGCAGTTTTGAAATACTCTTTTTGTAAAATCTGCAATTGGTTACATGGGTTGCTTTGAAGCCTTTGTTGGAAACGGGAATATCTTCACATATAAACTAGACAGAAGCATTCTCAGAAACTTCTTTGTTTTGATTGCAGTAAACTCACAGAGTTGAGCCTTCCTTTTGATAGAGCAGTTTTGAAATAAACTTTTTGTAGGATCTCCAAGTTGACATATTGAGCAGTTTCAGGACTTCGGTTGAAAAGGAAATATCTTCACATAAAATCTAGACAGAAGCATTCTCAGAAACTTATTTCTGTTGTGTGCATTCAACTCACAGAGTTGAACATAACTTTTCATAGAGCAGTTTTGAAATTCTGTTTTTGTAGAATCTGCAAGTGGAAATTTGAAGCCCTTTGAAGCCCTCATTGGAAACGGAAATATCTTGGAATAAAAACTAGACAGAAGCATTGTTAGAAACTACTTTGTGATGTGTGCATTCAACTCAGAGAGTTGAACATTTCTTTTGATAGAGCACTTTTTAAACACTCTTTTTGTACAATCTGTAAATGTACATTTGTAGTGCTTTGAGGGCTATGGTGGAAAAGGTAATATCTTCTTATAAAAACTAGACAGAAGCATTCTCAGAAACTTATTTGTTATGTTTGCATTCAACTCACAAAGTTGAACATACCTATTCATAGACAAGTTGTGAAACACTCTTTTTGTAGGATCTGCAAGTGGATATTTGGACCGCTTTGAGGCCTTCATTGGATATGGGATTATCTTCACATAAAACTAAACAGAAGCATTCTCAGAAAATTCTTTGGATGTGTGCTTTCAACTCACAGAGTTGAACATAACTTTTCATTGAGCAGTTTTGAAACACTCCTTTTGTAGAATATGCAAGTGGACTTTTGAAGCGCTTTGAGGCCTTCGTGGAAAGGGAATTATCTTCACATAAAATCTGGTCAGAAGAATTCTCAGAAACTGCTTTGTGATGTGTGCATTCAACTCACAGAGTTGTAACTTTCTTTTAATGGAGCAGTTTTGAAACACTCTTTTTTTAGAAACTGCAAGTGGATATTTGGTGCTCTTTGGTCTCTATGATGGAAAAGGAAATATCTTCACATAAAAACAACACAGAAGTATTCTGAGAAACTTCTTTGGGATGTGTACATTCAACTCAAAGAATTGAACCTATCTTTTTATTGAGCAGTTTTGAATCTCCCTTTTTGCAGAATCTGCAAGTGGGTGTTTGGAGAGCTCTGAATCTTACTGTGGAAAAGGAAATATCTTCACATAAATACTACACAGAAGCATTCTGTAAACTTCTTTGTGAGCTGTGCGTTGAACTCATAGAGTTGAACTTATATTCTCATTGAGAAATTTTGAATCTCTCATTTTGTAGAATCTGCAAGTGGATATTTGGAGCCCTTTGCATAATATGGTGGAAAAGGAAATATCTTCAAATAAAAACTATATAGAAACAATCAGAGAAACTACTTTGTGATGTGTGCATTCAGCTCACAGTGTTGAACCTGTCTTTTGATTGAGTAGTTTTGAATCTCTCTTTTTGCAGAATCTGCAGGTGGATATTTGGAGCCCTTTGAGGCTTATAGTAGAAAAGCAAATATCTTCACATAAAAACTACACAGAATGATTCTGAGAAACTTCTTTGTGATGCGTGCATTCAACTCCCAGAGTTGAACCCATCTTTAGATTGAGCAGTTTTTAATCTGTCTCTTCCAGAATCTGCAAGTGGATATTTTTAGCCCTTTGTGGCCTATGGTGGAAAAGGAAATATCTTCAAATAAAAACTACACAGAAACTTTCGGAGAAACTTCATTGAGATAGGTGCATTCATCTCACAGGGTTGAAGCTAACTTACGCTTAAGCAGTTTTGAAACAGTCTTTTTGTACAGTCTGCAAGTGGATATTTGGAGCGCTATGAGGCCCACAGTGGAAAAACAAATATCTTCAGACAAAAACTACACAGAAGAATTCTGAGAAACTTCTTGGGATGCGTCCATTCATCTCACAGAGTTGAAACTTTCTTTTGATTGAGCAGTTTTGGAACACTCTTTTTGTAGAAGCTGCAAGTGAATATTTGCAGTCCTTTGTTGCCTATGGTGGAAAAGGAAATCTCTTCACATGAAAACCGCACAGAAGCATTCTGAGAAACTTCTTTGTGATGTGTGCATTCATCTCACAGAATTGAAACTTTCTTTTGATTGAGCAGTTTTGACACACTCTTTTCGTAGAATCTGCAAGTGGATAATTGAAGCCCTTTGAGGCCTGCTGTGGAATAGGAAATATCTTCACATAAAAACTACTCAGAAGCATTTTGAGAAACTTCTTTGTGATGTTTGCATTCAACTCAAAGAGTTGAATCTATCTTTTGATGGAGCAGTTTAGAATCTCTCTTTTTGTAGAATCTGCAAGTGGATATTTAGAGCACTTTGTGCCCTGTGATGGAAAAGGAAATAACTTCAAATAAAAACTACACAGAAGCATTCTCAGAAACTTCTTTGAAATGTGTGCATTCAATTCACAGAGTTGAACTTATCTTCTCATTGAGCAGTTTTGAATCTCCTTTTGAAGGATCAACAAGTGGATATTTTGAGCCCTTTGCGACCTACTGTGGAAAAGGAAACATCTTCAAATGAAAACTACTCAGAAGCATTCTAAGAAACTTTTCGTGATGTGTGCATTCAACTCAATGAGTTGTACCTACCTTTCTATTGAGCCATTTGGATTTCTCTGTTCATAGAATCTGCAAGTGGATATTTGGAGCGCTGTGACTCTTACTGTGGAAAATAAAATACTTTCCAATAAAACCACACAGAAGCATTCTGAGCAACTTCTTTATGATGTGTGCATTCAACTCACAGAGTTGAGCCAATCTTTTGATTGAGTAGTATTGAATCTCTCTTTTTGGAGAATCTGCAAGTGGATGTTTGGAGAGCTTTGAGGCTTTGTGGAAAAGGAAATATATTCACATAAAAACTACACAGAAACATTCTAAGAAACTTCTTTGCAAGGTGCACATTCAAATCACACAGTTGATCTTATGTTCCCATTGAGCAGTTTTGGATCTCTCTTTTTGGAGGATCTGCAAGTGGATATTTGGAGCCCTTTGTGCCATATGGTGGAAAAGGAAATATCTTCAAATAAAAAGTACAGAAAATCATTCAGAGAAAGTTCCTTGTGATGTATGCATTGAACTCATAGAGCTGAACCTGTCTTTTGATTTAGCCATTTTGAATCACTCTTTGTGCAGAATCTGCAGGTGGATATTTGGAGACATTTGAGGCCTATTGTGGAAAAGCAAATATCTTCTCATAAAAACTACACAGAAGAATTCAGAAAAACTTCTTTGGGATGTGTGCAATCAACTCACAGAGTTGAACCTTTCTTTTGATTGAGCAGTTTTGAATCTCTCTTGCAGAATCTGCAAGAGGATATTTGGAGCCCTTTGCGGCCTATGGTGGAAATGGATATATCTTCAAATAAAAACTGCACAGAAACATTCTGAGAATCTTTTTGAGGAGTGCACTCATCTCACAGGGTTGAACTGATCTTATCATTGAGAAGTTTTGAAACACTCTTTTTGTAGAATCTGAAAGTGAATATTTGGAGCCCTTTGAGGCCTACCGTGGAAAACCAAATATCTTCAGATGAAAACTACACAGAAGCATTCTGAAAAACCTCTTTCTAATGTGTCCACTCATCTCACTGAGTTGAAACTTTGTTTTGATTGAGCAGTTTTGAAACAATCTTTTCCTAGAATCTGCAAGTGGATAATTTGAGCCCTATGAGGCCTATTGTGGAAAAGGGAATATCTTCAGATAAAAAACTACTCAGAAGCATTCTAAGAAACTTCTTTGTGATGTGTACATTTAACTCACAGAGTTGAATCTATCTTTTGATTGAGCATTTTAGAATCTCTCTCTTTGTAGAATCTGCACATGGATATTTGGAGCCCTTTGGACCCTATGGTGGAAAAGGAAATATCTTCAAATAAACGTTACACAGAAGCATGCAGAGAAACTTTGTGATGTATGCATTCAACTCACAGAATTGAACCTATCTTTTGATTGAGCAGTTTTGAAACTCTCTTTTTGCACAATCTGCAGGTGGATGTTTAGAGGGCTTTGAGGACTATTGTGGAAAAGGAAATATCTTCACATAAAAACTACACAGAAGCATTCTGAGAAACTTCTTTGTGAGGTGTGCATTCAACTCACAGAGTTGAACTTATCTTCCCATTGAGCAGTTTTGCATCTCTCTTTTTGTAGAATCTGCATGTGGATATTTGGAGCCCATTGTGACCTATGGTGGAAAAGGAAATATGTTCAAATGAAAACTACACAGAAGAATTCAGAGAAACTTCTTTGTTATGTAGGCATTCAACTAACAGGGCTGAACCCATATTTTCATTGAGCAGTTTTGAATCTCTCTTTTTGTAGAATTGGCAAGTGGATTTTTGGAGACCTTGGCACCCCATAGTGGAAAAGGAAATATCTTCAAATAAAAACTACACAGTACTATTTAGAGAAACTTCTTTGTGATGTATGCAATCAACACTCAGAGTTGAACCTATATTTTGATAGAGCAGTTTTGAATCTCTCCTTTTGCGGAATATGCAGGTGGATATTTGGAGCCTTTTGAGGCCTACAGTGGAAAAGCAAATCTCTTCACATAAAAACTACACAGAAGCATTCTGAGAAACTACTTTGGGACGTGTGCATTCAACTCACAGAGTTGAAACTATCTTTTGATTGAGCAGTTTTGAATCTCTCTATTTGCAGAATCTGGAAGAGGATATTTGGAGTCCATTGGGTCCCACGGTGGAAAAGAAAATATCTTCAATTAAAAACTACACAGAAACATTCAGAGAACCTTCTTTGTGATGTGTGCATTCGTCTGATAGGGTTCAACCTATCTTATGATTGAGGAGTTTTGAAACACTCCTTTTACAGAATCTGCGAGTGGATATTAGGTGCGCTTTCAGGCCTACCTTGGAAAAGCAAATATCTTCAGATAAAAACTACACAGAAGCATTCTGAGAAACTACTTTGTGATGTGTACATTCATCTCACAAATTTGAACTTTTCTTTCGATTGAGGAGTTTTGAAACACTATTTTTGTAGAATCTGCAAGGGGATATTTGGAGCCCTTTGAGGTCTATTGTGGAAAAGGAAATATCTTCACATAAAAACTATACAGAAGCAGTCAGAGAAACTTATTTGTGATGTGTGCATTCATCTCACAGAGTTGAACATTCCTTTTGATTCAGCTGTTTTGAAACACTCTTTTTGTAGAATCTACAAGTGGATAATTGGAGCCCTTTGCGCCCTATGGTGGAAAAGGAAATATCTCCAAATAAACCCAGAAACTTTTTCGTGATGTGTGCATTCAACTCACAGAGTTGAACCTATCTTTTGATTGAACAGTTTTGAATCTCACTTTTTATAGAATCTGCAAGTGCGTATTTGGATTCCTTTGTGCCCTATGGTGGGAAAGGAAATATCTTCAAATAAAAAGTACACAGAAGCATTTTCAGAAACTTTTTCTTGATGTGTGAATTCAACTCACAGAGTTGAACCTATCTTTTGATTGACCAGTTTTGAATCTCTCTTACTGTAGAAACTGCAAGTGGATATTTGGACCTCTGTGAGGCCTACGGTGGAAAATCAAATATGTTCACATAGAAACTTCACAGAAGCATTCTGAGAAACTTCTTTCTGATGTCTGCATTCAACTCACAGGATTGAGCCATCTTTTGATTGAGCAGTTTTGAATCTCTCTTTTTGAAGAATCTGAAGAATCTGCAAGTGGATGTTTGCAGAGCTTTGAAGCCTATTATGGAAAAGGAAATATCTTCACATAAAAACTACACAGAAGCATTCTGAGAAACTTCTTTGTGATGTGTGCACTCTTCTCACAGAGCTGAGAATTTATTTTGATTGAGCAGTTTTGAAACACTCTTTTTGCAGAATCTGCAAGTGGATAATTTGAGCCCTTTGAGCTTTACTGTGGAAAAGCAAATATTTCAAATTAAAACTAACCAGAAACATTCTGAGAATCTTCTTTAGGATGTCTGCATTCAAATCACAGAGTTGAATCTATGCTTTGATTGAGCAGTTTTTAATCTCTCTTTTTGCAGAATCTGTTAGTGGGTATTTGGAGCCCTTTGCAGCCTAAGGTGGAAAAGGAAATATCTTCAAATAAAAACTACAAAGAAATAGTCTCAGAAACTTCTTTGCGATGTGTGCATTCATCTCACAGGGTTGAACCTATCTTACGATTGAGCAGTTTTGAAACACTCTTTTTGTAAAATCTGCAAGTTGATATTCGGAACGCTTTGAGGCTTACTGTGGAAAAGCAAATATCTTCAGATAAAAACTACACAGAAGCATTCTGGAAAACTCTTTGTGATGCGTGCATTCATTTCACAGAATTGAAACTTTCTTTTGATTGAGCAGTTTTGAAACACTGTTTTAGTAAAATCTGCAAGTGGATATTTGGAGCCTATTGAGGACTATTGTGGAAAAGGAAATATTTTCACATAAAAACTACACAGAAGCATTCTGAGAAACTTCTCATTGATGTGTGCATTCATCTCAGAGAGTTGAAACTTTCTTTTTATTGAGCCGTTTTTAAACACTCTTTTTCTAGTATTTGCAAGTGGATAATTGGAGCCCTTTGAGTCCTATTGTGGAAAAGGAAATATCTTACCATAAAAACTACTCAGAAGCGTTCTGAGAAACTTATTTGTGATGTATGCATTCAACTGACAGAGTTCAACATATCTTTTGATTGAGCAGTTTTGAATCACTCATTTTTAGAATCTACAAGTGGATATTTGGAGCCCTTTGAGGCCTATTGTGGAAAAGGAAATATCTTCACATAAAAACTACACAGAAGCAGTCAGAGAAACTTATTTGTAATGTGTGCATTCATCTCACAAGGTTGAACCTATTTCATGATTGAGCAGTTTTGAAACACTCTTTTTGTGGAATCTGCAAGTGGATATTTGGATCGCTTTCAGGCCTACCATGGAAAGGCAAATATCTTCAGCTAAAAACCACACAGAAGCATTCTGAGAAACTTCTCTGTGATGTGTGCATTCAATTCACATATTTGAACCTCTCTTTTGAATGAGCTGTTTTGAATCTCTCTTTTTGCAAAATCAACAAGTGGATGTTTGGAGAGTTTTGAGGCCTATTGTGGAAATGGAAATATCTTCACATAAAAACTACACAGAAGCATTCTGAGAAACTTCTTTGGGATGCGAGCACTCAACTTTCAGAGTTGAACTTATCTTTTGATTGAGCAGTTTTGAATCTCTCTTTTTGCAGGATCTGCATGTGGATATTTGGAGCCCTTTGCAGCCTATTGTGGAACAGGAAATTTCTTCAAATAAGAACTACTCAAAAGCATTCTGAGAAACTTCTTTGTGATGTGTATTCATCTCACAAGGTTGAACCTATCTTATGATTGAGCAGTTTTGAAACATTCTTTTTGTGGAGTCTGCAAGTGGATATTTGGAGTGCTGTGAGGGCTTCTAGGGAAAATCAAATATATTCACATAAAAATTACACAGAATCATTCTGATAAACTCCTTTGTGATGTGTGCATTCAACTCACAGAGTCGAACCTATCTTTTGATTGAGCAGTTTTTAATCTCTCTTTTTGCAGAATCTGCAAGTGGATGTATGGAGAGCTTTGAGGCCAATTGTTGAAAAGTAAATATCTTCACATACAAACTAAAAAGAAGCATTCTAAGAAACTTCTTTGTGAGGCGCGCATTCAACTCACAGAGTTGAACTTATCTTCACATTGAGCAGTTTCAAATCGCTCTATTTGTAGAATCTGCAAGTGGATATTTGGAGCGTTGTGAGGCCTGCTTTGGAAAATCAAACATGTTCACAGAAAAGCTACACAGAAGCATTCTGAGAAACTTTTTCTGATGTGTTCATTCATCTCAAAGTGTTGAACCTATCGTTTGATTGAGCAGTTTTGAATCTCTCCTTTTGCAGAATCTGCAAGTGGATGTTTGGGGATCTTTGAGGCCTATTGTGTAAAAGGATATATCTTCACAAAGAAACTACATGGAAGCATTCTGAGAAACTCCTTTGTGAGGTGTCCATTCAACTCACAGAGTTAAACTTATCTTCTCATTGAGCAGTTTTGAGTCTCTCTTTTTGTGGAATATGCAAGTGGATATTTGGAGCCCTTTGCACCCTGTGGTGGAAAAGGAAATATCTTCAAATAAAAGCTACACAGAAGCATACAGAGAAACTTCCTTGTGATGTGTGCTTTCGTTTCACAGAGTTGAACCTTTCTTTTGATTTAGCAGTTTTGAAACACTCTTTTTGTAGAATCTGCAAGTGGATAATTGGAGACCTTTGAAGCCTATTGCAGAAAAGGAAATATCTTCATATAAAAACTACTCAGAAGCATTCTGAGAAACTTCTTTGTGATGTGTAGATTCAACTCACAGAGTTGAATCTATGTTTTGATTGAGCAGTTTTGAATCTCTCTTTTTGTAGAATCTGCAAGTGGATATTTGGAGCGTTGTGAGGCCCACTGTAGAAAATCAAATATGCTCACATAAAAACTACACAGAAGCATTCTGAGAAACCTGTTTGTGATGTGTGCATTCAACTCACAGAGCTGAAATTTTCTTTTGATTGAGCAGTTTTGAATCTCTCTTTTTGCAGAATCTGCAAGTGGATGTTTGGAGAGCTATGAGGCCTATTGTGGAAAAAGCTGTATCTTCACATAAAAACAATACAGAAGCATTCTAAGAAAGCTCTTTGTGATGTGTGCATTCGGCTCACAGAGTTGAACTTATCTTCTCATTGAGCAGTTTCGAATCTCTCTTTTTGTAGAATCTACAAGTGGATATTTGGAGCCCTTTACGCCCTATGGTGGAAAAGGTAATATCTTCAAATAAAATCGACACAGAAGTATTCAGAGAAACTTCTTTGTGATGTATGCATTCATCTCACAGAAATGAACTTATCTTTTGATTGATGAGTTTTGAATCTCCCTTTTTGCAGAATTTGCAGTTGGATATTTGGAGCACTTTGAGGCCAATGGTGGAAAAGCAAACATCTTCACATGAATACTACACAGAAGCATTCTGAGAAACTATTTTGAGATGTGTGCATTCAACTCCCAGATTTTAAACTTTCTTTCATGGAGCAGTTTTGAATCTCTCTTTTTGCAGAATCTGCAAGTGGATATTTGGAGCCCTTTGCAGCCAATGGTGGAAAAGGAAATATCTTCAAATAAAAACTACACAGAAACATTCTGAGAAACTACTTCCTGATATGTGCATTCATCTCACAGGGTTGAACATATCTTATGATTGATCAGTTTTCAAACACTTTTTTTGTAGTATCTGCAAGGGGATATTTGGAGCGCTTTGAGGCCTACCATGGAAAAGCCAGTATCTTCAGATAAAAACTACACAGAAGCATTCTGAGAAACTCCTTTGTGATGTGTGCATTCATCTCAGAGTTGAACTTTTCTTTTGATTGAGCAGTTTTGATACACTCTTTTTGTAGAATCTGCAAGTGGATAATTAGAGCCCTTTTTGACCTATTGTGGAAAAGGAAATATCTTCACATAAAAAGTAGACAGAAGCATTCTGAGAAACTTCTTTCTGATGTGTGCATTCAACTCACAGAGTTGAACCTTTCTTTTGATTGAGTAGTTTAGAAACTCTTTTTGCAGAATCTGCAGGTGGATATTTGGAGCCCTTTGAGGCCTACTGTGGAAAACCAAATATCTTCACATAAAAACTACACAGAAGAATTCTGAGAAATTTCTTTGGCATGTGTGCATTCATCTCATAGGGTTCAACTTATCTTTTGATTGAGCAGTTTTGAATCTCTCTTTTTGCAGAATCTGCAAGTGGATATTTGGAGCCCATTGTGGCCTGTGGTTGAAAAGGAAATATCTTCAAATAAAAACTACACAGAAACATTCTGAGAAACTTCTTTGGGATGTGTGCCATCATCTCACAGGGTTGAACCTATCTTCTGATTGAGCAGTTTTGAAACAATCTTTTTGTATAATCTGCAAGTGGATATTTGGAGCACTTTGAGGCCTACTGTGGAAAAGCAAATATCTTCAGATAAAAACTACACAGAATCATTCTGAGAAACTTCTTTGTGATGTGTGCATTCATCTCACAGAGCTGAACTTTTCTTTCGATTGAGCAGTTTTGAAACTCTCTTTTTGTAGAAACTGCAAGTGGATATTTGCAGCTATTTGAGGCCTGTTGTGGAAAAGGGAATATCTTCCCATAAAAACCAGATAGAAGCATTCTGAGAAACTACTTTATGATGTATACATTCATCTCACAGAGTTGAAAGTTTGTTTTGATTGAGCAGTATTGAAACATCCTTTTTGTAGAATCTGCAAGTAGATAATTGCAGCCCTTTGAGGCCTATTGTGGAAAAGGCAATATCTTCACATAAAAATTACTTAGAAGACTTCTGAGAAAGGTTTTGTGATGTGTGCATTCAACTCACAGAGTTGAAAATATCATTTGATTGAGCAGGTTAGAATCTCTCTTTTTGTAGAATCTGCAAGTGTATATTTGGAGCCCTTTGCACTCTGTGGTGGAAAAGGAAATATCTTTAAATAAAACCTACACAGAAGCATTCTCAGAAACTTCTTCCTGATGTGTGCGTTCAACTCACAGAGTTGAACCTAATTTTTGATTAAGTTGTTTTGAATCTCTCTTTTCGTAGAATCTACAAGTGGATATTTGGAGTGCTGTGAGGCCTTCTGAGGAAAATCAAATATGTTCACAGAAAAAGTACACAGAAGCATTCTGAAAAACTCCTTTGTGATGTTTGCATTAAACTCACTGAATTGAACCTACCATTTTATTGAACAGTTTTCAATCTCTTTTTGCAGAATCAGCAAGTGGATGTTTGGAGAGCTTCGAGGCCTATTGTGGAAAAGGACATATCTTCACTTAAATACTAAACAGAAGTATTCTGAGAAACTTCTTTGTGAGGTGTGAATTCAAAACTCAGTGTTGAACTTATCTTCTCATTGAGCTGATTTGAATCTCCCTGTTGGTAGAATCTGCAAGTGGATAGAAAAAATATATCTTCCAATAAAAGCAACATAGAAGCATTCAGAGAAACATCTTTGTGATGTATGCATTCAACTCAAAGGGTTGAAACTATCTTGTGATTGAGCAGTTTTGAATCTCTCTTTTTGTAGAATCTGCAGGTGGCTATTTAGAGCCCTTTGAGGCCTATGGTGGAAAACCAAATACCTTCGCATAAAAATTACACAGAAGAATTCTGAGAAACTCCTTTGGGATGTGTGAATTCAACTCACAGTGTTGAACCTATCTTTTGATTGAGCAGTTTTGAGTCTCTCTTTTTGCAGAATCTGCTAGTGGATATTGGGAGCCCTTTGTGGCCTACGCTGGAAAAGGAAATATCTTCAAAAAAAAAAACTACACAGAAACATTGTGAGAAACTTCTTTGTGATGTGTGCATTCATCTCACAAGTTTGAAGCTATCTCATGATTCAGCACTTCACACTTTTTTAAATTAATTAATTTATTATTATTATACTTTAGGTTTTAGTGTACATGTGCACAATGTGCAGGTTAGTTAAATATGTATACATGTGCCATGCTGGTGCGCTGCACCCACTAACTACTCACCTAGCATTAGGTATATCTCCCAATGCTGTCCCTCTCCCCTCCCCCCACACCACAACAGTCCCCAGAGTGTGATGATCCCCTTCCTGTATCCGTGTGTTCTCATTGTTCAATTCCCACCTATGAGTGAGAATATGCAGTGATTGGTTTTCGGTTCTTGCGATAGTTTACTGAGAATGATGATTTCCAATTTCATCCATGTTCCTACAAAGGACATGAACTCATCATTGTATATGGCTGTATAGGATTCCGTGGTGTATATGTGCCACATTTTCTTAATCCAGTCAATCATTGTTGGACATTTGGGTTGGTTACGTGTGCATGTGTCTTTATAGCAGCATGATATATAGTACTTTGGGTATATACCCAGTAATGGGGTGGCTGGGTCAAATGGAATTTCTAGTTCTAGATCCCTGAGGAATTGCCACACTGACTTCCACAATGGTTGAACTAGTTTAGAGTCCCACCAACTGTGTAAAAGTGTTCCTATTTCTCCACATCCTCTCCAGCACCTGTTGTTTCCTGACTTTTTAAGGATTGCCATTCTAACTGGTGTGAGATGGTATCTCATTGTGGTTTTGATTTGCATTTCTCTGATGGCCAGTGATGGTGAACATTTTTTCATGTGTTTTTTGACTGCATAAATGTCTTCTTTTGAGAAGTGTCTGTTCATGTCCTTCGCCCACTTTTTGATGGGGTTGTTTGTTTTTTTCTTGTAAATTTGTTGGAGTTCATTGTAGATTCTGGATATTAGCCCTTTGGCAGATGAGTAAGTTGCGAAAATTTTCTCCCATTTTCTAGGTTGCCTGTTCACTCTGATGGTAGTTTCTTTTGCTGTGCAGAAGCTCTTTAGTTTAATTAGATCCAATTTGTCAATTTTGGCTTTTTTTGCCATTGCTTTTGGTGTTTTAGATATGAAGCCCTTGCCCATGCCTATGTCCTGATTGGTAATGCCTAGGTTTTCTTCTAGGGTTTTTATGGTTTTATGTCTAATATTTAAGTCTTTAATCCATCTTGAATTGATTTTTGTATAAAGTGTAAGGAAGGGATCCAGTTTCAGCTTTCTACATATGGCTAGCCAGTTTCCCAGCACCATTTATCAAATAGGGAATCCTTTCCCCATTGCTTGTTTTTCTCAGGTTTGTCAAAGATCAGATAGTTGTAGATATGTGGCATTATTTCTGAGGGCTCTGTTCTGTTCCATTGATCTATATCTCTGTTGTCGTACCAGTACCATGCTCTTTTGGTAACTGTAGACTTGTAGTATAGTTTGAAGTCAGGTAGTGTGATGCCTCCAGCTTTGTTCTTTTGGCTTATGATTGACTTGGTGATGTGGCTCTTTTTTGGTTCCATATGAACTTTGAAGTAGTTTTTTCCAATTCTCTGAAGAAAGTCATTGGTAGCTTGATGGGGATGGCATTGAATCTGTAAAGTGCCTTGGGCAGTATGGCCATTTTCAGGATATTGATTCTTCCTACCCATGAGCATGGAATGTTCTTCCATTTATTTGTATCCTCTTTTATTTCCTTGATTAGTGGTTTGTAGTTCTCCTTGAAGAGGTCCTTCACTTCCCTTGTAAGATGGATTCCTAGGTATTTTATTCCCTTTGAAGCAATTGTGAATGGGAGTTCACTCATGATTTGGCTCTCTGTTTGTCTGTTGTTGGTGTGTAAGAATGCTTGTGATTTTTGTACATTGATTTTGTATCCTGAGACTTTGCTGAAATTGCTTATCAGATTAAGGAGATTTTGGGCTGAGACAATGGGGTTTTCTAGATATACAATCATGTCTTCTGCAAACAGGGACAATTTGACTTCCTCTTTTCCTAATTGAATACACTTTATTTCCTTCTCCTGCCTAATTGCCCTGGCCAGAACTTCCAACACTATGTTGAATAGGAGTGGTGAGAGAGGGCATCCCTGTCTTGTGCCAGTTTTCAAAGAGAATGCTTTCAGTTTTTGCCCATTCAGTATGATATTGGCTGTGGGTTTGTCATAGATAGCTCTTATTATTTTGATATACGCCCCAACAATACCTAATTTATTGAGAGTTTTTAGCATGAAGTGTTGCTGAATTTTGTCAAAGGCTTTTTCTGCATCTATTGAGATAATCATGTGGTTTTTGTCTGTGGTTCTGATTATATACTGGATTACATTTATTGATTTGGGTATATTGAAACAGCCCTGCATCCCAGTGATGAAGCCCACTTAATCATGGTGGATAAGCTTTTTGATGTGCTGCTGGATTCGATTTGCCAGTATTTTATTGAGGATTTTTGCGTCAACGTTCATCCAGGATATTGGTCTAAAATTCTCTTTTTTGGTTGTGTCTTTGCCCGGCTTTGATATCAGGATGATGCTGGCCTCATACAATGAGTTAGGGAGGATTCCCTCTTTTACTATTGATTGGAATATTTTCAGAAGGAATAGTACCAGCTCTTCCTTGTACCTCTGGTAGAAATCGGCTGTGAATCAATCTGGTCCTTGACTTTTTTTGGTTGGTAAGCTATTGATTATTGCCACAATTTCAGCTCCTGTTATTGGTCTATTCAGAGATTCATCTTCTTCCTTGTTTAGTCTTCGGAGAGTGTATGTGTCATGGAATTTATCCATTTCTTCTAGATTTTCTAGTTTATTTGCATAGATGTGTTTGTAGTATTCTCTGATGGTAGTTTGTATTTCTGAGGGATCGGTGGTGATATCCCCTTTATCATTTTTTATTGCATCTATTTGATTCTTCTCTCTTTTTTTCTTTATTAATCTTGCTAGTGGTCTTTCAATTTTGTTGATCCTTTCAAGAAACCAGCTCCTGGATTCATTAATTTTTTGAAGGGTTTTTTGTGTCTCTATTACCTTCAGTTCTGCTCTGATTTTAGTTATTTCTTGCCTTCTGCTAGCTTTTGAATGTGTTTGCTCTTGCTTTTCTAGTTCTTTTAATTATGATGTTAGGGTGTCAATTTTGGATCTTTCCTGCTTTCTGTTGTGGGCATTTAGTGCCATAAATTTCCCTCTACACACTGCTTTGAATGCATCCCAGAGATTCTGGTATGTTGTGTCTTGGTTCTCGTTGGTTTCAAAGAGCATCTTTATTTCTGCCTTCATTTTGTTATGTATCCAGTAGTCATTCAGGAGCAGGTTGTTCAGTTTCCATGTAGTTGAGCGGTTTTGAGTGAGATTCTTAATCCTGAGTTCTAGCTTGATTGCACTGTGAACTGAGAGATAGTTTGTTATAATTTCTGTTCTTTTACATTTACTAAGGAGAGCTTTACTTCCAACTATGTTGTCAATTTTGGAATAGGTGCAGTTTGTTGCTGAAAAAAATGTATATTCTGTTGATTTGGTGTGGAGAGTTCTGTAGATGTCTATTAGGTCCTCTTGGTGCAGAGCTGAGTTCAATTCCTGGGTGTCCTTGTTGACTTTCGGTCCCATTGATCTGTCTAATGTTGACAGTGGAGTGTTAAAGTCTCCCTTTATTAATGTGTGGGAGTCTAAGTCTCTTTGTAGGTCACTCAGGACTTGCTTTATGATTCTGGGTGCTCCTGTATTGGGTGCATATATATTTAGGATAGTTAGCTCTTCTTGTTGAATTGATCACTTTACCATTATGTAATGGCCTTCTTTGTCTCTTTTGATCTTTGTTGGTTTAAAGTCTGTTTTATCAGAGACTAAGATTGCAACCCATGCCTTTTTTTGTTTTCCATTTGCTTGGTAGATCTTCCTGCATCCTTTTATTTTGAGGCTATGTGTGTCTCTGCACGTGAGATGGGTTTCCTGAATACAGCACACTGATGGGTCTTGACTCTTTATCCAATATGCCAGTCTGTGTCTTTTAATTGGAGCATTTAGTCCATTTACATTTAAAGTTAATATTGTTATGTATGAATTTGATCCTATCATTATGATGTTAGCTGGTTATTTTGTGTGATAGTTGATGCAGTCTCTTCCTAGTCTCCATGGTCTTTACATTTTGGCATGATTTTGCAGCAGCTGGGACCGGTTGTGCCTTTCCATGTTTAGCGCTTCCTTCAGGAGCTCTATTAGGACAGGCCTGGTGGTGACAAAATCTCTCAGCATTTGCTTGTCTGTAAAGTATTTTATTTCTCCTTCACTTATGAATCTTAGCTTGGCTGGATATTAAATTCTGTGTTGAAAATTCTTTTCTTTAAGAATGTTGAATATTGGCCCCTACTCTCTTCTGGCTTATAGAATTTCTGCTGAGAGATCCACTGTTAGTCTGATGGGCTTCCCTTTGACGGTAACCCGACCTTTCTCTCTGGCTGCCCTTAACGTTTTTTCCTCCATTTCAACTTTGGTGAATCTGACAGTTATGTGTCTTGGAGTTGCTCTTCTCGAGGAGTATCTTTGTGGCATTCTCCATATTTCCTGAGTCTGAATGTTGGCCTGCCTTGCTAGATTGTGGAAGTTCTCCTGGATAATATCCTGCAGAGTGTTTTCCAACTTGGTTCCATTCTCCCCGTCACTTTCAGATACACCAATCAGACATAGATTAGGTCTTTTCACAGAGTCCCATATTTCTTGGAGGCTTTGCTCGTTTCTTTTTATTCTTTTTTCTCTAAACTTCCCTTCTTGCTTCATTTCATTAATTTCATCTTCCATCACTGATATCCTTTCTTCCATTTGATCACATCGGCTCCTGAGGCTTCTGCATTCTTCACGTAGTTCTCAAGCCTTGGTTTTCAGCTCCATCAGCTCCTTTAAGCACTTCTCTGTATTGGTTATTCTAGTTATACATTCTTCTAAATTTTTTTCAGTTTTCATCTTCTTTGCCTTTGGTTTGAATATCCTCCCATAGCTCAGAGTAATTTGATTGTCTGAAGCCTTCTTCTCTCAGCTCATCAAGGTCATTCTCCATCCAGCTTTTATCCATTGCTGGTGAGGAACTGCGTTCCTTTGGAGGAGGAGAGGTGCTGTGCTTTTTAGAGTTTCCAGTTTTTCTGCTCTGCTTTTCCCCATCTTTTTGTTTTTTTCTAATTTTGGTCTTTGATGATGGTGATGTACAGATGGGTTTTTGGTGTGGATGTCCTTTCAGTTTGTTAGTTTTCCTACTAACCAACAGGACCCTCAGCTGCAGGTCTGTTGGAGTACCCAGCCGGCCGTGTGAGGTTTCAGTCTGCCCCTACAGGGGGGTGCCTCCCTCTTAGGCTGCTCGGCTGTCAGGGGTCAGGGACCCACTTAAGGAGGTAGTCTGCCAATTGTCAGATGTCCAGCTGCATGCTGGGAGAACAACTGCTCTCTTCAAAGCTGTCAGACAGGGACATTTAAGTCTGCAGAGGTTACTGCTCTCTTTTTGTTAGTCTGTGCCCCACCCCCAGAGGTGGAGCCTACAGAGGCAGGCAGGCCTCCTTGAGCTGTGGTGGGCTCCACCTAGTTTGAGCTTCTCAGCTGCTTTATTTACCTAAGCTAGCCTGGGCAATGGCGGGCGCCCCTCTCTCAGCCTCGCTGCCGCCTTGCAGTTTGATCTCAGACTGCTGTGCTAGCAATCAGTGAGACTCCGCAGGTGTAGGACCCTCTGAGCCAGGTGCAGGATACAATCTCCTGGTGCACCGTTTTTTAAGCCCTTCAGAAAAGCACAGTATTCGGGTTGGAGTGACCCGATTTTCCAGGTGCCCTCTGTCACCCCTTTCTTCGAGTAGGAAAGGGAACTCCCTGACCCCTTGTACTTCCCGAGTGAGGCAATGCCTCGCCCTTCTTCAGTTCACGCACGGTGAGCGCATCCACTGACCTGCGGCCACTGTCTGGAACTCCTAGTGAGATGAACCTGGTACCTCAGGTGGAAATGCAGAAATCACCTGTCTTTTGCATAGCTCATGCTGGGAGCTTTAGACCAGAGCTTTTCCTATTCGGCTATCTTCAGTTCACACTTTTTATAGAACCTGCAAGTGGTATTTTGTGTGCTTTTTGCCCATGGTGGAAAAGGAAATATCTTCAAATAACAAAATTAACAGAAGCTTTCTCAAAAACTTCTTCATTATGTGTGCATTCAACAAAGAGTGTTGAATCTATCTTTTGATTGAGCAGTTTTGAGTCTCTCTTTTTGTAGAATTTGCAAGTGGATATTTGGAGCACTGTGAGGCTAACTGGAAAATCAAATATGTTCACATAAAAACTACAGAGAAGCATTCTGACAACTTCTTTGTGATGTGTGCATTGAACACACAGAGATGAACCAATCTTTTGATTGAGCAGTTTTGAATCTCTCTTTCTGTAGAAATTACAAGTGGATGTTCAGAGATCTTGGAGGCCTATTGTGGAAAAGGGAATATCTTCAAATAAAAACTACACAGAAGCATTCTGAGAAACTTATTTGTGAGATGTGCATTGAACTCACAGAGGTGAACCTATCTTTTGATTTAGCAGTTTTGAATCTCTCATTTTCAGAATCTTCAAGTGGATGCTTGGAGAGCTTTGAGGCCTATTGTGGAAAAAGGAAATATCTTCACACAAAAACTACACAGAAGCATTCTGAGAAACTTCTTTGTGACGTGTGCATTCAACTCACGGAATTGAAATTGTCTTCTCATTGAGCAGTTTTGGATTTCTCTTTTTGTAGAATCTGCAAGTGGATATTTGGAGCCATTTACGCCCTATGGTGGAAAAGGAAATATCTTCAAATAAAAACTACACAGAAGCATTAAGAGAAACTTCTTTGTGATGTATGCTTTCAACTAACAGAGTTGAACCTATCTTTTGAATGAGCAGTTTTGAATCTCTCTTTTTGGAGAATCTGCAAGTGGATATTTGGAGCCCTTTGAGGCCTATGGTGGAAAAGGAAATATCTTCAAATAAAAATTACACAGGAGCATTCTCAGAAACTTCTTCGTGATGTGTGCATTCAACTCACTGTGTTGAACCTATCTTTTGATGGGGCAGTTTTTAATCTCTCTTTTTGTAGTATCTGCAAGTGGATATTTGGAGTGCTGTGAGGTCTACTGTGGAAAATCAAATATGTTCACCTAACGACTACACAGAAGCATTCTGAGAAACTTCTTTGTGATGTGTGCATTCAACTCAAAGGGTTGAACCTATCTTTTGATTGAGCAGTTTAGAATCTCTCTTTTTTAGAATCTGCAAGTGGATATTTGGAGTGCTGTGAGGCCTACTGTGGAAAATTAAATATGTTCTCATAAAAACTATACAGAATCATTATGAGAATCTCCTTTGATGTCTACATTCAACTCACAGAGTTGAACTTATCTTTTCATTGAGCAGTTTTGAAACACTCTTTTTATACAATCTACAAGTGGATATTTGGAGCCCTTTGCACCCTATGGTGTAAAAGGACATATCTTCCGATAAAAACTACCCAGAAGCATTCTCAGCAACATCTTCGTGATGTATACATTCAAGTCACAGAGTTGAACCTATCTTTTGATTTTACTGTTTAGAATCTCTCTTTTCGTAGACTCTGCAAGTGGATATTTGGAGTGCTGTGAAGCCTACTGAGGAAAATCAAATATGTTCTCATAAAATCTACACAGAAGCATTCTGAGAAACTACTTTGGGATGTGTGCACTGAACTCACAGAGTTGAACCTATCTTTTGATTGAGCAGTTGAGCAGTATTGAATCTCTCTTTTTTCAGAATCTGCACGTGGCTGTTTGGAGAGCTTTGAGGCCTATTGTGGAAAAGGAAATATCTTCACGTAAAAACTACACTGAAGCATTCTGAGAAACTTTATGTGAAGTGTGCATTCAACTCTCAGACTTGAACTTATCTTCTCATTGAGCACTTTTGAATCTCTCTTTGTAGAATCTGCAAGTGGATATTTGGAGTGCTGTGATGCCTAATGTGGAAAATCAAATACGTTCACATAAAAACTACACAGAAGTATTCTGAGAAACTTCTTTGTGATGTGTGCATTCAACTCACAGAGCTGAACCTATCTTTTGATTGAGCAGTTTTGAATCTCCCTTTTTGCAGAATGTGCATATGGATATTTGGAGCCCCTTTTGACCTATGGTGGAAAAGGAAGTACCTTCAAAGAAGAACTACACAGAAACATTCTGAGAAACTTCTTTGTGATGTGTGCATTCATCTCACAGAGTTGATCCTATCTTTTGATTGAGCTGTTTTGAATCTCTCTTTTTGCAGAATCTACATGTGGATATTTTGAGCCCTTTGTGGACTACTGTGGAAAAACAAATATCTTCATATAAAAACTACACAGAAGCATTCTGAGAAACTTCTTTGGTATATTTGAATTCAACTCATAGAGTTGAACCTATCTTTTGATAGAGAAGTTTTGAATCTCTCTTTTTGCAGGATCTGTATGTGGATATTTGAAGCCCTTTGCAGCCTATGGTGGAAAAGGAAATATCTTTAAATAAAAACAACACAGAAATATTCTGAGAAACTTCTTTTTGAAACTTTCTTCTGATTGAGCAGTTTTGAAACTGTCTTTTTGTAGGATCTGCATGTGGATATTTGGAGCCCTTTGTGGCCTATGGTGGAAAAGGAGATATCTTTACATAAAAACTACACAGAAGCATTCTGAGAAAGTTCTTTGTGATGTGTGCATTCATCTTACAGAGATGAACTTTCTTTTGATTGAGCAGTTTGGAAACACTCTTTCTGTAGAATCTGCGAGTGGATATTTGAAGTGCTTTGAGTCCTATAGTAGAAACGGAAATGTCTTCACATAAAAACTACACAGTAGCATTCTCAGAAACTTCTTCGTGATGTTTGCATTCAACTCAAATAGTCGAAACTATCTTTCGATTGAGCAGTTTTGAATCACTCTTTTTGTAGGATCTGCAAGTAGATATTTGGTGCCCTTTGCAGCCTATTTTGGAAAGGGAAATATCTTCACATAAAAACTACACAGAAGCATTCTGAGAAACTTCTTTGTGATGTGTGCATTCATCTCACAGAGTTGAACCTTTCTTTTGACTCAGCAGTTTTGAAACATTCTTTTTGTAGAATGTGCATGTGCATATTTGGAGTGCTTTTAGACCTATTGTAGAAAAGGAAACATCTTCACATAAAAACTACACAGAAGCATTCTGAGAAACTTCTTTGTGATCTGTGCATTCATCTCACACAGTTGAACCTTTCTTTTGATTGAGCAGCTTTGAAACACTCTTGTTGTAGAATCTACAATTGCATATTTGGAACGCTTTGTGGGCTATGATGAAAAAAGAAATATATTCACATAAACACTACACAGAAGCGTGCTTAGAAACACTTTTGTGATGTATGCATTCATATCACGGAGTTGAACCTACCTTTTGATTCAGCTGTTTTGAATCTCTCTTTTTGTAGAATCTGCAGGAGTATATTTGGAGCCCTTTGCAGCCTATTTTGGAAAAGGAAATATTTTCACAAAGAAAATACACAGAAGCATTCTGAGAAACTTCTTTGTGGCGTGTGCATTCATATCACAGAGTTGAACCTTTCTTTTGAATAAGCAGTTTGGAAACACTATTTTTATAGAATCTGCAAGTGGATATTTGAAGCGCTTCGAGGATTATGGTTGAAAAGTTAATATCTTTACTTAAAAGCGACACAGAAGCATTCTCAGAAACTTCTTCATGATGTGTGCATTAATCTCACAGTGTTGAACTTTTTAAACTGAGCTGTTTTGAAACAATGTTTTTGGAAAACTTTCACATGCATATTTGGTGGGCTTGGAGGCCTATTATGGAAAAGGAAATATCTTCACATAAAAACTACACAGAAGCATTCTGAGAAACTTCTTTGTGATGTGTCCATTCATCTCACAGAGTTGAACATTTATTTTGATTGAGCAGTTTTGAAACACTCTTTTTGTAGAATCTGCAAGTGGACATTTGGAGTGCTATCAGGCCCATGTTGGAAAAAGAAATATCTTCACATAAAAACTACACAGAAGCATTCTGAGAAACTTCTTTTTGATGAGTGCATTCAACTCTCAGAGTTGAACCTATCTTTTGATAGAGCAGTTTTGAAACTCTCTTTTTGAAGAACTGCAGGGGAATATTTGGAGCCCTTTCTAGCCTATTGTGGAAAAGGAAATAAGTTCCCCAAAAAACTACACAGAAGCATACTGAGAAACTTCTCTGTGATGTGTAAATTCAACTCACAGTGTTGAACCTATCTTTTCATAGAGCAGATTTGAAACTCTCTTTTTGTAGAATCTGTAATTGGATATTTGGAGCGCTCTGCGGCCTATGGTGGAAAAGGAAATATCTTCACATAAAAACTACACAGAAGCATTCTCAGAAACTACTTTATGATGTGTGTATTCATCTCACAGAGTTCAATCTTTCTTTTGATTGAGCAGTTTTGAAACACCCTTCTTGCAGAATCTGCAAGTGAATTTTTGGAGCGCTTTGTGGCCTGTTTTGGAAAAGGAAATATTTTCACATAAAAACTGTACAGAAGCATTCTGAGAAACTTATTTTCAATGTGTGCACTAATCTCACAGAATTGAAACTTTCTTTTGATTGGGCAGTTTGGAAACACTCTTTTTGGAGAATATGCACGTGGATATTTGGAGCGCTTTGAGGCCTATGTTGGAAAAGGAAATATCTTCACACAAAAGCTACACAGAAGCATTCAGAGAAACTTCTTTGTGATGGGCGCATTCAATTGATGGAGTTGAACCTATCTTTTGAATGAACAGTTTTGAAACTCTGTTTTTTGTATAATCTGCAAGAGGATATTTGGAGACCTTTGTGACCTACGGTGAAAAAAGAAATATCTTCATTTAAAAACTACACAGAAGCATTCTGAGAAACACCTTTGTGATCTATGCCTTCATCTCACAGAGTTCAAATTTTCTTTTGATGAGCAGTTTTCAAACACTCTTTTTGTAGAATCTGCCAGTGGATATTTGCAGCTCTTTGAGGCCTATTGCTGAAAAGGAAATATCTTCCTATAAAAACTACACAGAAGCATTCTGTGAAACTTCTTTGTTATGTGTGCATTAATCTCACTGAGTTGAACCTTTCTTTTGATTCAGCAGTTTGGAAACACTCTTTTTGTAGAATGTGCAACTGGATAATTGGAGCACTTTGATGCCTATTGTCTAAAAGGAAATATCTTCACACAGAAACTACACAGAATGATTCTGAGAAACTTCTTTGTGATGTGTGCAATCAACTCACATTGTTGAACCTATCTTTTGATTAAGCAGTTTTGAATCTCTCTTTTTGTAGAATCTGCAAGAGGATATTTGGAGCCCTATGCGGACTATTTCGGAAATTGAAATATCTTCACATAAAAACCACACAGAAGCATTCTGAGAAACTCCTTTGTGATGTGTACATTCATCTCAGAGAGTTGAAATTTTCTTTTGATTGAGCAGTTTTGAAGCACTCATTTTATACAATCTGGAAGGGGATATTTTAAGCAATTTGAGGCCTACAGTGGAAAAGGAAATATCTTCCCATAAAAGCTACATGGAAGCATTCTCAGAAACTTCTTTGTGATGTGTGCATTTGCCTCACAGAGTTAAAGCTTTCTTTTGATTGAGCATTTTTGAAACAATCTTTTTGTAGAGTTTGCAAGTGGATATTTGGAGTGCTTTGAAGCCTATTGTAGAAAAGGAATTATCTACTCATGAAAACTACACAGAAGCATTCTGAGAAACTTGTTGTGATGTGCGCCTTCATCACACAGAACTGAAACTTTCTTTTAATTGAGCAGCTTTGAATCTTTCTTTTTGTAGAATCTGCAAGTGGATAACTAGAACCCTTGTGGCCTATTTTGGAAGGGAATTATCTTCCATAAAAACTACACAGAAGCATTCTGAGAAACTTCTTTGTGATGTGTGCATTTATCTCACTGAGTTAAACCTTCCTTTTGATTGACCATTTTGGAAACACTCTATGTAGAGTGTGCAAGTGGATATTTGGAGGGATTTGAGGCCTATAGGGAAAAGGAAATATATTCACATAAAAATTACACAGAAGCATTCTGAGAAACTTCTGTGTGATGTGTGCCTTCATCTAACAGGGTTGAACATTTCTTTCGACTGAGAAGTTTTGAAACACTCTCTTTGTAGAATCTGCAAGAGGATATTTGGAGCAGTTTGAGGCCTAACGTGAAAAGGTAATATCTTCACATAAAAACTACACAGAAGCATTCTGAGAAACTTCTTCATGATATCAACATTCATCTCACAGAGTTGAACGTTTCCTTTGATTGAGGAATTTGGAAACCCTCTTTATGTAGGATCCACAAAAGTATATTTGGAGTTCTTTGAGTTCTATTGTGGAAAAGGAAATATCTTCAAATAAAAATTACAGAGAGCCATTCTGAGAAAATTCTTTGTGATGTGTGCATTCATCTCACAGAGTTGAAACTTTGTTTTGATTGAGCAGTTTTGAAACATCCTTTTTATAGAATCTGCAAGTGGATATTTGAAGGGCTTTGAGGCCTACTGTGGAAAAGGAAATATCTTCACATAAAAACTACACAGAAGCATTCTGAGAAACTTCCTTGTGAGGTGTGTATTCATCCACAGAGTTGAAGTTTTCTTTTGATTGATCAGTTTTGAAACACTGTTTTTGTATAATCTGCAAGTAGATATTTGGAGCACTTTGAGGCCTATGGTGGAAACAGAAATATCTTCACATAAAAACTACACAGAAGCATTCTGAGAAACTCCTTTGTGATGTGTGTATTCTTCTCACAGAGTTGATCTTTTCTTTTGATGTAGCAGTTTTGTAACACTCTTTTTTTAGTATCTGCAAGTGGATATTTGAAGCGCTTTGAGTAATATTGTGGAACAATAAATATCTTCACATAAAAACTACAAAGAAACATTCTGAGTAACTTCCTTGTGATGTGTGCATTCATTTCACAGAGTTGAACTTTTCTTTTGATTAAGCAGTTTTGAAACACTCTTTTTGTAGAATCTGCAGGTGGATATTTGGAGCACTTAGAGGCCTATGGTGGAAAAGGAAATTTCCTTACATAAAAGCAACACAGAAGCATTCTGAGAAACCCCTTTTTATATGTGCATTCATCTCCAAGAGTTGAATTTTTCTTTTGATTGGGCAGTTTATAAACACTCTTTTTGTAGAATCTGCAAGTGAATATTTGTAATGCTTAAATACCTGTTGTGGAAAAGGAAATATATTCACATAAAACTACACAGAAGCATCCTGAGAGACATCTTTGTGATGTGTGCATTCATCTGACAGAGTTGAACTTTTCTTTTGATTGAGCAGTTTTGAAACACTCTTTCTGTAGAATCTGCAAGTGGATATTTGGTGCTCTTTGAGGCTTATGATGGATAAGGAAATATCTTCACATAATAACTACAAAGAAGCATACTGAGAAACAGTTTTGAGATGTGTGCATTCAACTCACAGAGTTGAATTTATCTTTTGACAGGGCAGTTTTGAAACTCTCTTTTTGTAGAATCTGCAAGTGGATATTTGGAACCCTTTGCAGCCTATTGTGGAAAAGGAAATATCTTCCAATGAAAACTCTACAGAAACATTCTGAAAAACATCTTTGTGATGTGGGCATTCATCTCACGGAGTTCAGCCTTTCATTTGATTGAGCAGTTTTGAAACATTATTTTGCAGAATCCAGAAGTGGATATTTGGAGCTCTTTGAGGCCCATTGTGGAAGAGGAAATATCTTCACATGAAAACTACACAGAAGCATTATAAGAAATTCCTTTGTGATGTGTGCATTCATCTCACAGAGTGGAACTTTTCTTTCGATTGAGCAGCTTTGAAACACTCTTTTTGTAGAATCTGCGAGTCAATATTTGGAGCACATTGAGGCCTATTGTGGAAAAGGAAATATCTTCACAAAAAACAACACGCAAGAATTCTGAGAATCTTCTTTGTAATGTGAGCATTCATCTCACAAGTTGAAACTAACTTTTGATAGTGTAGTTTTGAAACTCTTTTTTTGCAAAATCTACAAGTGGATATTTGAGCCATTTGCAGCCTATGGTGGAAAAGGAAATATCTTCACATAAAAACAACACAGAAGCTTTCTGAGAAACTTCTTTTTGATGTGTGCATTCATCTCACAGAGTTGAAACTTTCTTTTTGTGGAGCAGTTTTTAAACGCTCTTTTTGTAGAATCCCCAAGTGTATATTTGGAGCGCTTGGAGGTATACTGTGGAAAAGGATTTGTCTTCAAATAAAACTACACAAAATCATTCTGAGAAACTTCTTGTGTTGTGTGCATTCATCTCACAGAGTTGTAACTTTCATTTGATTAAGCAGTTTTGAAACACTCTTTTTGTAGAACTTCCAAGTGGATATTTTGAGCGCTTTGAGGCCTATGGTGGAAAGGGAAATATCTTCACGTAAAAATTACACAGAAGCATTCAGAGAAACTTCTTTGTGATGTATTCATTCATCCCACAGAATTGAACCTTTCTTTTGATTGAGTAGTTTTGAAAAACTTTTTTGTAGAATCCGCAAGTGGACATTTGAAGTGCTTTGAGGCCTATTGTGGAAAAGGAAATATCTTCACATAAAAACTACACAGAAGCTTTCTGAAAAAGTTCTTTGTGATGTGTGCCTTAATCTTGTGGAGTTTAAATTTTCTTTTGATTGAGCAGTATGGAAACACTTTTTTTTGTGGAAAATGCAAGTGGATATTCAGAGCACTTTGTGGCCTATGGTGGAAAAGGAAGTATCTTCACATAAAAACTAGACAGAACCATTTGGAGAAACTTCTTTGTGATGTGTGCATACATCTTCCAGAGTTGAACCTTTCTTTTGAATGAGCAGTTTTGAAACACTCTTTTTGTAGAATCGTCAACTGGATATTTTGAATGCTATGAGATCTTTGTTGGGCTAGGAAATATCTTCACATAAAAACTAGACAGAAGCATTCTGAGAAACTTCTTTGTATATGTGCACTCAACTCACAGAGTTGAGCATTTCTTTTCATTCAGCAGTTTGGAAACAATCTTTTTGTAGTATCTGCAAATGGATATTTGGAGCGCTTTGAGGCCTATATTGGAAAAGGAGATATCTTCACATAAAAACTAGACAGAAGCATTCTGAGAAACTTCATTGTGATGTGTGCATTCATCTCATAGATTTGAACTTCTATTTTGATTGAGCAGTTTTTAAACACTCTTTTTCTAGGATCTGCATGTGGATATTTGGAGTGCTTTGAGGCCTTGGGTGGAATAGGAAATGCCTTCACATAAAAAGTAGACAGATGCATTCTGAGAAACTTCTTTTTTTTATTGTACTTTAAGATTTATGGTAGATGTGCACAATGTGCAGATTAGTTACATATGTATACATATGCCATGCTGGTGTGCTGCCCGCATTAAGTCCTCATTCAGCATTAGGTATATCTCCTAATGCCATCCCTCCACCCTCCTTCCACCGCGCAGCAGTCCCCAGAGTGTGATGTTCCCCTTCCTGTGTCCTTGTGTTCTCATTGTTCAATTTCCACCTATAAGTGAGAACATGCGGTGTTTGGTTTTTTGTCCTTTCAATAGTTTACTGAGAATTATGATTTCCAATTTCATCCATGTCGCTGCAAAGGGCATGAACTCGTCATTTTTTATGGCTACATAGTATTCCATGGTGTATATATGCCACATTTTCTTAATCCAGTCTATTACTGTTGGACATTTCAGTTGGTCCCAAGTCTTTGCTATTGTGAATAGTTCCACAATAAACATATATGTGTGCATGTGTCTTTATAGCAGCATGATTTATATTTGTTTGCATATATACCCAGTAATGGGATGGCTGGGTCAAATGGTATTTCTAGTTCTAGATCCCTGAGGAATAGCCACACTGACTTCCACAATTGTTGAATCCATTTACAGTCCTACCAACAGTGTAAAAGTGTTCTTATTTCTCCACAGCCTCTCCAGCACCTGTTGTTTCCTGACCTTTTAATGAATGCCATTCTAACTGGTGTGAGATGGTATCTCATTGTGGTTTTGATTTGCATTTCTCTGATGGCCAGTGATGGTGAGCATTTTTTCACGTTTTTTGGCTGCGTAAATGTCTTCTTTTGAGAAGTGTCTGTTCATGTCCTTTGACCACTTTTTGATGGGGTTGTTTCTTTTTATCTTGTAAATTTGTTTTAGTTCATTGTAGATTCTGGATATTAGCCCTTTCTCAGATGAGCATGTTGTGAAAATTATCTCCCATTTTGTAGGTTGCCAGTTCACTGTAATGGTAGTTTCTTTTGCTCTGTAGAAGCTATTTAGTTTAGTTAGATCCCATTTGTCAAATTTGACATTTGTTGCCATTGCTTTTGGTGTTTTAGACATGAAGTCCCTGCCCATGCCTATATCCTGAATGGTAATGCCTAGGTTATCATCTAGGGTTTTTATGGTTTGGATTCACAGCTGAATTCTACCAGAGGTAAAAGGAGGAACTAGTACCATTCCTTCTGAACCTATTCCATTCAATAGAAAAAGAGGAAATCCTCCCTAACTCATTTTATGAGGCCAGCATCATCCTAATAACAAAGCTTAGCAGAGACAGAACAAAATAAGAGAATTTTAGACCAATATCCTAGATGAACATTGATGCAGAAATCCTCAATAAAATACTGGCAAACAGAATCCAGCAACACATCAAAAAGCTTATCCACCATGATCAAGTGGGCTTCATCGCTGGGATGCAAGGCTGGTTCAATATACACAAATCAATAAAAGTAATTCAGCATATAAACAGAACCGAAGACAAAAACCACGTGATTATCTCAATAAATGCAGAAAAGGCCTTTGACAAAATTCAACAACCCTTCCTGCTAAAAACTTTCAATAAATTAGGTATTGATGGGACGTATCTCAAAATAATAAGAGCTATCTATGACAAACCCACAGCCAATATCATACTGAATGGGCAAAAACTGAAAGCATTCTCTTTGAATACTGGCACAAGACATGGATGCCCTCTCTCACCACTGCTATTCAACATAGTGTTGGAAGTTCTGGCCAGGGCAATTAGGCAGGAGAAGGAAATAAAGGGTATTCAATTAGGAAAAGAGGAAGTCAAATTACCCTGTTTGCAGAAGACATGATTGTATATCTAGAAAACCCCATTCTCACAGCCCAAAATCTCCTTAAGCTGACAAGCAAATTCAGCAAAGTCTCAGGATACAAAATCAATGTACAAAAATCACAAGCATTCTTATACACCAATAACAAACAAACAGAGAGCCAAATCATGAATGAATTCCCATTCACAATTGCTTAAAACAGAATAAAATACATAGGAATCCAACTTAAAAGGGACATGAAGGAACTCTTCAAGGAGAACTACAAACCACTGCTTAATGAAATAAAAGAGGAAACAAAGAAATGGAATATCATTCCATGCTCATGGGTAGGAAGAATCAATATCATGAAAATGGCCATATTGCCCAAGGAAATTTATAGATTCAATGCCATCCCCATCAAGCTACCAATGACTTTCTTCACAGAATTGGAGAAATCTACTTTAAAGTTCACATGGAATCAAAAAAGATCCTGCATCGCCAAGTCAATCCTAAGCCAAAAGAACAAAGCTGGAGGCATCATGCAACCTGACTTCATACTACAAGGCTACAGTAACCAAAACAGCATGGTACTGGTACTAAAACAGAGATATAGATCAATGGAACAGAACAGAGTCCTCAGAAATAACACTGCATATCTACAAATATCTGATCATTGACAAATCTGAGAAAAACAAGCAAAGTTGAAAGGATTGCCTACTTAATAAATGGTGCTGGGAAAACTGGCTAGCCATATGTAGAAAGCTGAAAATGGATCCCTTCCTTACACCTTATACAAAAATTAATTCAACATGGATTAAAGACTTAAACGTTAGACCTAAAACCATAGAAACTACTTTTTGATGTGTGCATTCAAATCACAGTGTTGAACTTTTCTTTTGATTGAGCAGTTTTTAAACACTCTTTTTGTAGAATCTGCAATTTGATATTTGGAGCGCTTTGAGGCCTATGGTGGAGAAGGAAATATCTTCACATAAAAACTAGACAGAAGCCTTCTGAGAAACTTCCTTGTGATGTTTGCATTCATCTCACACAGCTGAAACTTTCTTTTGATTGAGCAGTTTTGAACAACTCCTTTTGCAAAATCTGCAATTGGATATTTGGAGCACTATGTGGCCTATGGTGGAAAAGGAAATATCTTCGCATAAAAACTAGACACAAGCATTCTGAGAAACTTCTTCATGATGTGTGCATTCAACGCACAGAGTTGAACCTTTCATTTGATTGAGCAGTTTTGATATACTCTTCTAGAATCTGCAAGTGGCTATTTGGAGTGCTTTGCAGCCTATAGTGGAAAAGGAAACATCTTCACATTAAAACTACACAGAAGCATTCAGAGAAACTTCTTTTTGATGTGAGCATTCAACTCACAGAGTTGAACCTTTCCTTTTATTGAGCAGTTTGAAAACAGTCTTTTTGTAGTATCTGCAAATGGATATTTGGAGTGCTTTGAGGCCTACAGTTTAAAAGGAAATATCTTCACATAAAAACTAGACAGAAGGATTCAGAGAAACTTCTTTGTGATGTGTGCATTCATCTCACAGATTTGAAACTTTCTTTTTATTGAGCAGTTGAGACACTGTTTTTGTAGAATCTGCAAGTGGATATTTGGACAGCTTTGCGACCTATAGTGGAAAAGGAAATATCTTCACATAAAAACTACACAGAAGCATTCAGTGTAACTTCTTTGCGATATGTGCATTCATCTCACGGAGTTGAAACTTTCTTTTGATTCAGCAGTTTTGAAGCACTCTTTTTGTGGAATCTGCTAGTGGATATTTGGAGTGCATTGAGGCCTAGGATGGAAAAGGAAATATCTTCACTTAAAAACTAGACACAAGCATTCTGAAAAACTTCTTTGTGACGTGTGAATTCATCTCACAGAGTTGAACATTTCTTTTGATTGAGCAGTTTGGAAACAGTCTTTTGGTAGTATCTGCAATTGGATATTTGGAGTGCTTTGAAGCATATAGTGGAAAAAGAAATATCTTCACATAAAAACTAGACAGAAGCATTCTGAGAAACTTCGTTGTGATGTGTGCATTCAACTCACATAGTTGAACGTTTCCTTTGATTGCACAATTTGGAAACAGTCTTTTGTAGTATCTGCAAATGGATATTTGGAGAGCTTTGAGGCCTATGGTGGGAAAGGAAATATCTTCAAATAAAAACTAGATAGAGGCATTCTGAGAAACTTCTCTGTGATGTGAGCATTCATCTCACAGAGGTAAACCTTTCTTTTGACAGAGCAGTTTTGAAACACTCTTTTGGTCGAATCCGCAAGAGGTTATTTGGAGCACTTTGAGGCCCATGGTGGAAAAGGAAATAACATCACATAAACACTAGACAGAAGCATTCTGAGAAAATACCATGTGATGTCTGCATTCCTGTGAAAGAATTCAACATTTCTTTGGTTTGAGGACTTTTGAAACACTCTTTTTGTAGAATCCACAATTGGATACTTGGAGAGCTTTGAAACCTATGGTGGAAAAAGAAATATCTTCACATAAAAACTAGACAGAAGAAATCTGAGAAACTTCTTCGTGATGTGTGCATTCACTCACAGGGTTGAAACTTTCTTTTGATTTAGCAGTTTGTAAACAGTATTTTTGTAGTATATGCAAATGGTTATTTGCGGTGCTTTGAGGCCTATAGAGGAAAATGAAATATCTTTACATAAAAACTAGACAGAAGAATTCTGAGAAACTTCTTTGTGATGCATGCATTCAATTCACAGAGATGAAACTTTCTTTTGATTGAGCAGTTTTGAAATCCTTTTTCATAGATACTGCAAGTGGATATTTGGAGATCTTTGAGCCCTTTGGTGGAAAAGGAAATATCTTCACATAAAAATTAGACAGAAGCATTCTGAGAAATTTCTTTGTGATGTTTGCATTCATCTCACAGAGTTGAACCTTTTTTTTGATTGAGCAGTTTTGAAACACTCTTTTTGTAAAATCTGCAAGTGGATGTCTGGAGCGCATTGGGGCCTATGGTGGAAAAGGAAACATCTTCACATAAAAACTACACAGAAGTAATCTGAGAAACTTCTTTCTGATGTGCGCATTCAACTCACAGAGTTGAAACATTCTTTTGATTGAGCAGTTTTGAAGCACACTTTCTGTAGAATCTGCAAGTGGATATTTGGAGAGATTTGAGGCCTACAGTGGAAAGGGAAATACCTTCATATAAAAACTTGACAGAGGCTTTCTGAGAAGCTGGCTTTAATGTATACATTCATCTCACACAGTTGAACTTTTCTTTTGTTTAAGCAGTATTGAAACACTCTTTTTATAGAATCTGCAGGTGGATACTTGGAGGGCTTTGAGGTCTATGGTGGAAAAGGAAATATCCTCACATAAAAACAAGACAGAAGCATTCTGAGAAATTTCCTTGTGATGTGTGTATTCAGCTGACACAGTTGAACCATTATTTTGATTGAGCAGTATGGAGACAATCTTTTGGTAGTTTCTGAAACTGGATACTTGGAGCGCTTTGAGGCCTATGGTGGAAAAGGAAATATCTTCACATAAAAACTAGACAGAAGCATTCTGAGAAACTTCTTTGTGAAGTGTGCATTCAATTCATAGAGTTGAAACTTTCTTTAGGTTGAGCAGTATTGAAACACTCTTTTTGTAGAATCTGCAAGTGGATATTTGGAGCACTTTGTGGCCTCTAGTGGAAAACAAAATATCTTCACATAAATACTACAAAGAAGCATTCTGAGAAACTTCTTTGTGACGTGCACATTCATCTCACAGAGTTGAACCTTTCTTTTGATTGAGCAGTTTTGAAACACTCCTTTTGTAGAGTCTGAAAGAGCTTATTTGCAGTGCTTTGGGTGCTAAGGTGGAAAATAAATACCTTAACATAAAAACTAGACAGAAGCATTCACAGAACCTTGTTTGTGATGTGTGCATTCATCGCACAGAGTGGAAACTTACTTTTGATTGAGCAGTTTTGAAACACTATTTTTGTAGAATCTGCAAGTGGATATTTGGAGCGTTTTGAGGCCTAAGGTGGAAAAGGTAATATCTTCACATAAAAACTAGATAGAAGTATTCTGAGAAACATCTTAGTGATGTGTGCATTCATCTCACAGAGTAGAACCTTTCTATATATTGAGGAGTTTTGAAACCCTCTTTTTATGGATTCTGCATGTGGGTATTTGGGGTGCTTTGCAGCCCATGGTGAAAAAGGAAATATCTTTACATAAAAACTAGACAGAAGCATTCTGAGAGACTTCTTTGTGATGTTTGCATTCATCTCACAGAGTTGAACCTTACTTTTGATTGAGCAGTTTTGAAACACTCTTTTTGTAGAATCTGCAACTTGATATTTTTAGCAATTTGTGGCGTATGGTGGAAAAGGAAATAACTTCACACAGAAACTAGACAAAAGTGTTCTGAGAAACTTCTTAGTGATATGTGCATTCAACTCACAGAGTTGAACCTTTCTTTTGATTGAGCAGTTTAGAAACACACTTTTTGTAGAAACTGCAAGTGGATATTTGGAGAGATTTGCAGCCTATGGTGAAAAAGGAAATATTTTAACATATAAACTAGACAGAAGCATTCTGAGAAACCTCTTTATAATGTGTGCATTCATCTCACAAAGTTGAAATTTTCTTTTGATTCAATAGTTTTGAAACACTCCTTTGTAGAATCTGCAAGTGGATATTTCAAATGCTTTGAGGTCTTTGGTGGAAAAGGAAATATCTTCATTTAAAAGCTAAACAGAAGCATTCTGAGAAACTTCATTGTGATGTGTGCCTTCATCTCACAGAGTTGAAACTTTCTTTTGATAGAGCAGTTTTCAAACACTCTTTTTGGAGGGTCTGCAAGTGGATATTTGGATCGATTTGAGGCCTACGATGGAAAAGGAAACATCTTCACTTAAAAACAAGACAGAGGCATTCTGAGAAATTTCTTTGTGATGTGTGCATTCATCTCACAATGTTGAACACTGCTTTAGATACAGCAGTTTTGAAACACTCTTTTTGTAGAATCTGCAAATAGATAGGGGCCTAAGGTGCAAAAGAAATATCTTCACATAAACACCAGA
Organism: Pongo abelii; assembly: GCF_028885655.2. Taxonomy (NCBI): domain Eukaryota; kingdom Metazoa; phylum Chordata; class Mammalia; order Primates; family Hominidae; genus Pongo; species Pongo abelii. The sequence goes on along the minus strand of NC_085929.1, from coordinate 5,586,253 downwards.
CAGAAGCATTCTGAGACACAACTTTGTGATGTGTGCATTCATCTCTCCAGGCTCAACCTTCAATTTGATTGAGCAGATTTGAAACACTCTTTTTGTAGAACCTGCAAGTGGATATTTCGAGTTCTTTGTGGCCTCTAGTGGAAAGGGGAATATCTTCACATGATAATTAGACAGAAGCATTCTGAGAAACTTCTTTGTGATGTGTGCATTCATCTCACAGATTTAAACGGTTATTTTGATTGAGCAGTTTTGAAACACTCTTTTTGTAGAATCTGCAAGTTGATAATTGGAGTGCTCTGAGGCCTATGGTGAAAAAGGAAATATCTTCACATAAAAACTAGACAGAAGCATTCTGAGAAACTTCTTTGTGATGTGTTCATTCATCTCATGGAGTTGAGCCTTTCTTTTGATTGAGCAGTTTTGAAATACTCTTTTTGTAGAGTTTGCAAGTGGATATTTTGAGGGCATTGAGACCTATGGTGGAAAAGGAAATATCTTCACACAAAAATTAGAAACATTCTGAGAATCTGCTCTGTGATGTGCGTGTTCATCTCACAGAGTTGAAGATTTCTTTTGACTGAGCAGTTTTGAAACATTCTTTATAGAATCTGCTGGGGATATTTGGAAAGCTTTGGGGCCAATGGTGGAAAATGAAATATCTTCACATAAAAACTACACAGAAGCTTTCTGAGAAACTTCTTTGTGATGTGTGCATTCATCTCACAGAGGTGAACTTTTCTTTTGATTGAGCGGTTTTGAAAAACTCTTTTTGCAGAATCTGCAAATGTGTATTTGGAGCGCTTTGTAGACTATTGTGGAAAAGGAACTATCTTCACATAAAATCTAGGCAGAAGCATTCTGAAAAACCTCTTTTTGATGTGTGCATTCATCTCACAGAATTGAACCTCTCTTTTCATTGAACAGTTTTGAAACACTCTTTTTGTGGAATCTGTAAATGGATATTTGGAGCGCTTTGAGGCCTATGGTGGAAAAGAAATATCTTCACATAAAAACTTCACAGAAGAATCTGAGAAACTTCTCCATGATGTGCACTTTCATCTCACACAGTTCAAACTTTCTTTTGATTGAGCAGCTTTTAAACCCTCTATTTGTAGAATCTGCAATTGGAGACTTAGAGTTCTTTGAGTCCTATGGTGGAAAAGGAAATGTCTTCACATAAAAACTACACAGAAGCATTCTGAGATACTCCTTTGTGATGTGCGCATTCATCTTACAGTGTTGAACGTTTCTTTTGATTGAGCAGTTTTGAAACCTCTTTTTGTAGAATCTGCAAGTGGATATTTGGAGTGCTTTGAGGCCTATGGTAGAAAAGGAAATATCTTCACTTAAAAATGACACAGAAGCATTATAAGAAATATCTTTCTGATGAGTGCATTCAACTCACAGAGTTGAACCTTTCTTTAGATTGAGGAGCTTGAAACACTCTTTCTTTAGAGTCTGCAACTGTATATTTGGAGCGTTTTGTGGCCTATGTTGGAAAAGGAAATTTCTTCAAATAAAAGGTAGACAAAAGCACTCTGTGAAACTTCTTTGTGATGTATGCATTCATCTCACAGATTTCAACCTCTCTTTTGATTGAGAAGTTTTCAAACACTCTTTTTGTTGAATCTGCAAGTGGATATTTGGAGTGCTTTGAGGCCTATGGTGGAGAAGAAAATATTTTCACATAAAAATTAGAGAGAAGCATTCTGACAAATTTCTTTGTGATGTGTGCATTCATCTCAGAGAGTTGAACCTTTCTTTTGTTTGAGCAGTTTTGAAACACTCTTTTTGTAGTACCTGCAAGCAGATATTTTGAGTAATTTCAGGCCTCTGGTGGAAAAGGAAATACCGTCACATAAAAGCTAGACAGAAGCATTCTGAGTAGCTTCTTTGTGATGTGTGCATTCATTTCACAGAGTTCAACCTTTCTTTTGATTGAGCAGTTTTGAAACACACTTTTTGTGCAATCTGAAAGTGGATATTTGGAGCCCTTTGGGGCCTATGGTGGAAAAGGAATTATCTTCCCAATAAACTAGACAGAATCATTCTAAGAAACTACTTTGCCATGTGTGCATTCATCTCTCAGAGTTGAATCTTTCTTTTGATTGAGCAGTTTTGAATCACTCCTTTTGTAGAATCTGCAAGTGGTTATTTGGAGCACTTTACGGACTATTGTGGAAAAGGAAAAATCTTCTCATAAAAACAAGACAGAAACATTCTGAGAAACTACTTTGTGATGTCTGGTTTCAACTCACAGAGTTGAAACTTTATTTTGTTTGAGCAGTTTTGAAACACATTTTTTGTAGACTCTGCAAGTGGATATGAGGAGCACTTTGTGGCCTAAGGTGGAAAAAGAAATATCTTCACATAAAAACTGGACAGAAGCATTCTGAGAAACTTCTTTTTGATGTGTGCATTCATCTCACCGACTTGAAAATTTCTTTTTATTCAGCATTTTTGAAACATTCTTTTTGTACAATCTGCAAGTGGATATTTGGAGAGCTTTCAGACCTATGTTGGAAACGGAAATATCTTCACATGAAAACTAGACAAAAGCATTTGGACAAACATCTATGTGATATTTGCCTTCATCTCACAGAGTCGAACTTTTCTTTTGATTGAGCAGTTTTTAAACTATCTATTTGAAGAATCTGCAAGTGGATATTTGAAGATCTCTGAGGTCAATGCTGAAAAAGGAAATATCTTCATATAAAGATCAGACAGAAGCAGTCTGGGAAACTTCTTTTTATTGTGTGCATTCATCCCAAAGAGTTGACCATTTCTATTTATTGAGCAGTTTTGAAACACTGTTTTTTTAGAATCTGCAAGTGGATATTTGGAGCACTTTGAGCCCTTTGGTGGAAAAGGAAATATCTTCACATAAAAATTAGACAGAAGCATTCTGAGAAACTTCTTTGTGATGTTTGCGTTCATCTCATAGAGTTGAACCTTTCTTCTGATAGAGCAGTTTTGAAACACTCTTTTTGTAGAATCTGCAGGTGGATGTTTGGAGTGCATTGGGGCCTACGGAGGAAAAGGAAACATCTTCAAATAAAAACTACACAGTAGTAATCTCAGAAACTTCTTTGTGCTGTTCACATTCAACTCACAGAGTTGAAACTTTCTTTTGATTGACCAGTTTTGAAACAGTCTTTTTGTAGTATCTGCAAATGGATATTTGGAGTGGATTGAGGCCTATGGTGGAAAAGGAAATATTTTCACGTAAAAACTTGACAGAAGCATTCTGAGAAACTTTTTTGTGATGTGTGCATTCATCTCACAGAGTTGAAACCTTCTTTTGATTGAGCAGTTTTGAAACAGTCCTTTTGTACAATCCACAAGTGGATGTTTGGAGCCCCTTAGGGCCTATGGTGAAAAAGGTAATATCGTCCCATAAAAACTAAACATGAGAATTCTGAGAAACTTCTTTGTGATATTTGCATTCATCTCTCAGTGTTGAATCTTTTTTTTAATTGAGCAGTGTTGAAACACTGTTTTTCTACAATCTGCAAGTGGATATTTGGAGTGCTTTGAGGTCTATGGTGGAAAAGGAAATGTCTTCACGTGAAAACTAGACTGAAGCTTTCTGAGAAAGTTCTTTGTGATGTGTGCATTCAACCCACAAGGTTGAACCTTTATTTTGATTGAGCAGTTTTAAAACACAGTTTTTGTTGAATCTGCAAGTGGATATTTTGCATGATATGCAACATTTACTGGAAAAGGAATATCTTCACATAAATACTTGACAGGAGCATTCAGAGAAACTACTTTGTGATGTGTGTATTCATCTCACACAGTTGAACATTTCTATTAATTAAGCAGTTTTGAAGCACTCTTTTTGTAGAATCTGCAAGTGGTGATTGGAGCACTTTGAGGCCTATGTTGCAAAAGGAAATATCTTCACGTAAAAACTAGACAAAAGCATTCTGAGAAAGTTCTTTGTGATGTGTACATTCATCTCACAGAGTTGAAACTTTCTTTTGATTGAGCAGTTTTGAAACACTCTTTTTGTAGAATCTGAAAGTGCATATATGGATCGCTTTGAGTCCTGCAGTAGAAAAGGAAATATCTTCACATAAAAACAAGACAGAAGCATTCTGAGAAACCTCTTTGTGATGTGTGCATTGATCTCACAGTGTTGAACCTTTCTTTTGATTGAGCAGTTTTAAAACACTCTTTTTGTAGAATCTGCAATTGGATATTTGGAGCGTTTCAGGCCCATGGAGGAAAAGCAATTATCTTCACATAAAAACTAGACAGAAGTATTCTAAGAAATTTTTTTGTGATGTGTGCGTTCATCTCACAGAATTTAACCTTCCTTTTGACTGAGCAGTTTTTAAACACTCTATTTGTAGAATCTGCATGTGGATATTTGGAGCACCTTGAAGTCCATGGTGGAAAAGGATATATCTTCATATAAAAATTAGACAGAAGCATTTTGAGAAACTTCTTACTGATGTGTGTGTTCATCTCACAGAGTTGAAGATTTCTTTTGGTAGAACAGTTTTGAAACACTCTTTTTGTTGAATCTGCCTTTGGATGTTTGGAGCACTTTGGGGCCTATGATGGAAAAGGAAATATCTTCACATAAAAACTACTCAGAAATAATCTGAGAAACTTCTTTGTGATGTGTGCATTCAACTCACAGAATGGAATCTTTCCTTTGATTGATCAGTTTTGAAACGCTCTTTTTGTAGCATCTTCAAATGTATATTTGGTGCAGATTCAGGCATACGGTGGAAAAGGACATATCTTCACATAAATACTAGACAGAAGCATTCTGAGAAACTTATTTGTGATGAGTGTATTCAACTCACAGAGTTAAAACTTTCTTTTGATTGAGCAGTTTTGAAACACACTTTTGCAGAATCTGCCTGTTTATGTTTGCAGATCTTTGGGGCCTAATGTGGAAAAGGAAATATCTTCAGAAAAACTAAACAGAAGCATTCTGAAAAACTCCCTTTTGATGTGTGCATTCAATTCACAGAGTTGAACATTTCTTTTGATTGAGGAGTTTTGAAACACTCTTTTTGTGGTATCTGCCAACGGATATTTGGAGGAGATTGAGGCCTATAGTGGAAAACGACATATCTTCACATAAATACCAGAAAGAAGCATTCTGAGAAACTTATTTGTGATGTGTGTATTTAACTCACAGGGTTGAAACTATCTTTTGATTAAGCAGTTTTGAAGCACTCTTCTTGTAGAATCTGCAGATGGATATTTGGAGCGCTTTGAGGCCTATGGTGGAAAAGGAAGTATCTTCATATAAAAACTTGACAGAAGCATTCTGAGAAACTTCTTTTTGATGTGTGCATTCATGTCACAGAGCTGAACCCTTCTTTTGATTGAGCAGTTTTGAAACAGTCCTTTTGTAGGATCTGCAAGGGGATGTTTTGTGAGCCATGGGGCCTATGGTGGAAAAGGAAATATCTTCACATAAAAACTAAGCAGGAGCATTCTGAGAAACTTCTTTGTGATGTTTGCATTCATCTCACAGAGTTGAATCTTTCTTTTAATTGACCATTGTTGAAACACTCTTTTTGTACAATCTGCAAGTGAATACTTGGAGTGCTTTGAGGCCTATGGTGGAAAAGACATATCTTCACATACGAAGTACACAGAAGCACTCTAAGAAACTTCTTTGTGATGTGTGTATTCACCTCACAGTGTTGAACCTTTCTTTTGATTGAGCAGTTGTGAAACACTGTTTTTGTAGAAACTGCAATTGGATATTTAGAGTACTTTGAGACCTATGTTGAAAAAGGTAATATCTTCACATAAAAAAGAGACAGAAGAATTCTGACAAACTTCTTTGTGATGTGTGCATTCATCTCACAGAATTGAATTTATCTTTTGATTGATCAGTTTTGAAACACTCTTTTTGTAGAAAGTGCAAGTGGATATTTGGAGCGCTTTGCGGCTTATGGTGGAAAAGAAATATATTCACATAAAAACTAGAAGGAAGCATTCTGAGAAACTTCTTTGTGATGTGTGCAGTCATCTCACAGAGTTGAACCTTTCTTTTTATTGAGCACTTTTGCAACACTCTCTTTGTAAAACCTGCAAGGGGATTTTTAGAGCGCTTTGAGGCCTATGGTGGAAAAGGAAATATTTTCCCATAAAAACTACACAGAAGCATTCTGAGAAACTTCTTTTTGATGTCTGCATTCTACTAACAGAGATGAAGCTTTCTTTTGACAGAGCAGTTTTGAAGCACTCTTTTTGTAGATTCTGCAAGTGGATATTTTGAGTGCTTTGCCACCTGTGGTGGGAAGGAATATATCTTTACATAAAAACTAGACAGAAGCATTCTGAGAAACTACTTTGTGATGTGTGCATTCATATCTCAGAGTTGAACCTTACTGTCAATTGAGCAGTTTGGATATACTGTTTTTGTAGAATCTGTAAGTGGGTATTTGGAGCCCTTTGCTTCTTACAGTGGAAAAGGAAATATCTTCACATAAAAACTAGAAAGAAGCATTCTGAGAAACTTCTTTGTGATGTGTGCATTCATCTCACAGAGTTGAACCTTTCTTTTGATTGAGCAGCTTTGAAAAACTCTTTTTTTAGAATCTGCAAGTGGATATTTGGAGCTCTTTGTGACCTATAGTCAAAAAGGTGATATCTTCACATGAAAACTAAACAGAAAATTTCTGAGAAAATTATTTCTGATGTGTGCTTTAATCTCACAGTGTTGAAACTTTCTTTTGATTGGTCACTTTGGAATCAGTCTTTTCGTAGAATCTGCAAGTGGATATTTGGAGCGCTTTGAGACCTATGGTGAAAAAGAAATATCTTCACATAAAAAATAGACAGAAGCATTCTGAGAAACTTCTTTTTGAAGTGTGCATTCATTTAACAGACTTGAACCTTTGTATTGATTGAGTAGTTTGGAAACAGTCGTTTTGTAGACTCTGTAGAGGGATATTTGTCAGACCACTGAAGCCTCTGGGGAAATAGGAAATATCTTCAGATAAGAACTAGACAGAAACATTCTGAGAAACGACCTTCCGATGTGTGTATTCATCTCACAGATTTGAACCTTTCTTTTGATTGAGCAGTTTGGAAACTGTCTTTCTGTACTATCTGCAAATGAATATTTGGCATGCTTTGAGGCATACGTTGAAAAAGGAAATATATTCACATAAAAACTTGACAGAAGCATTCTGAGGAACTTCTTTTTTATGTGTGCATTCATTTCACAGTGCTGAACCTTTCTTTTGATTGAGTAGTTTTGAAACACTCTTCTTGTAGTATCTACAAGTGGATATTTGTAGTACTTGGGACCTACAGAGGAAAGGATATATCTTCACCTAAAACCTAGACAGAAGCATTCTGAGAAACTTCTCTGTGATTTTTGCATTAATCTCACCGAGTTCAACCTTTTTTTTTCTGATTGAGCAGTTTGGAAACCCTCTTTTAATAGAATCTGCACGTGTATATTTGGAGCGCTTTGTAGCCTATAGTGGAAAAGAAATAACTTCACGTAAAAACTAGACAGCAGCATTCTGAGGAACTTCCTGTGACTTGTGTGTTCATCTCACAGAATTGAATCTTTCTTTTGATTGAGCAGTTTGGAAACGTTCCTTTTGTAGAATTTGCAAGTGGATATTTGGAGGGCTTTGCAGACTACAGTGGAAAGAGAAATATCTTCACATTAAAACTAGACAGAAGCATTCTGAGAAACTTCTTTGTGATGTGTACATTCATATCACAGACGTAAACCTTTCTTTTGATGGAGCAGTTTGGAAACAGTCGTTTTGTACAATCTGCAAAGGGACATTTGTGAACCTATTGAGGCCTCTGGGACAATAGGAAATATCTTCACATAAAAACTAGACAGAAACTTTCTGAGAAACCTCCTTGTGTTGTGTGTGTTCATCTCACAGAGTTGAAACTTTCTTTTGATTGAGAAGTTTTGAAACACTCTTTTTATAGAATCTGCAAGTGGATAGTTGGAGTGCTTTGCACCTTATAGTTGAAAAGGAAATATCTTCACGTAAAAACTAGACAGAAGCATTCAGATAAACTTCTTTGTGATGTGTGCATTCATCTCACAGAGCTGAACCCTTCTTTATTTTGAAAAGTTTCAAAGAAGTCGTTTTCCAGAATCTGCAAAGGGATATTTTGGAGCCCTTTGTGGCCTCTAGGGAAACCGAACATAATTTCACATAAAAAATAGACAGAAACTTTCTGAGAGATTTCTTTGCAATGTGTACCTTCTTCTTACAGAGCTGAAGCTTACTTTTGATTGAGCAGTTTGGAAACAGTTTTTTGCAGAATTGGCAAATGGATATTTGGAGTTCTTTGCGGCCTCTGGTGGAAAAGGAAATATCTTTACATAAAAACTAGAGAGAAGCATTCTGAGAAACATCTTTGAGGTGTGTGCATTCAACTCACAGAGTTGAACCAATCTTTTGATTGAGCAGTTGGAAACTTTCTTTTTGTAGTATCTACAAATGTATGTTTGGAACGCTTAGAGGACTATATTTGAAAAGGAAGTATCTTCACATAAAAACTAGACAGAAGCATTCTGAGAAACTTCTTAGTGATGTGTGCATTCATCTGGGGGAGTTGAAAGACTCCTTTGATTGAGCAGTTTGGAAACAATCTTTTTGTAGTATCTGCATGTGGATATTTAGAGCGCTTTGTGGCCAATGATGGAAAAGGAAATATCTTCACACAAAAGCTAGACTGAAGCATTCTGAGAAATTTCTGTGTGATGTGTGCATTCATCCCACAGAGTTGGAACTTTCTTTTCATTGAACAGTTTCAAAACACTCTTTCTGTAGAATCTTCAAGTGGATATTTGGAGAGCTTTGCAGCCTCTTCTGGAAAAGGAAATATCTTCACATAAAAATTAGACAGAAACATTCTGAGAACCTTCTTTTTGATGGGTGCATTCATCTCACCACGTTGAACGTTTCCTTTGATTCAGCAATTTTGAAACACTCTTTTTGTAGAATCTGCAATTGGATATTGCAGCGCTTTGAGGCCTATGTTCAAAAGGAAATATCTTCACATAAAAACTAGACAGAAGCATTCTGAGAAACTTCATTGTGATGGATACATTTTTCTCACAGACTTGAAGCATTCTTTTGATTGAGTAGTTTTGAAACACTCTTTTTGTAGAATCTGCAGGTGGACATTTGGAGTGCTTTGAGGCCTACAGTGGAAAAGGAAGTACCTTAACATAAAAATTAGACAGAAGCATTCTGAAAAACTTCTTTGTGATGTTTGCATTCATCTCACAGAGTTGAACCTTTCTTTTGATAATGCAGTTTTGAAACATTCTTTTTGTAGAATCTGCAAGTGGATATTTGGAGCGATTGGTGGCCTACGATGGAAAAGGAAATATCTTCACATAAAAACTAGACAGAAGCATTCTGAGAAACTTCTTTCTGATGTGTTCATTCAACTCACAGAGTTGAACAACTGTTTTGTTAGAGCAGTTTGGAAATAGTCATTTTGTAGTATCTGCAAATCGATATTTGGAGTGCTTTAAGGCCTGTGGTGGAAAAGGAAAAATCTTCACGTAAAAATTGGACAAAAGCATTCTGAGAAATTTCTTTGTGATGTGTGCATTTCTCTCACAGATTTGAACATTTCTTTTGATTTAGCAGTTTTGAAACACTCTTTTTGTGGTATCTGAAATTGGATATTTCGAGCGCTTTGCAGATTCCAGTGGAAAAGGAAATATCTTCACATAGAAACTCGACAGAAGCATTCTGAGAAACTGCTTTGTGATGTGTGCATTCATCTCACCGAGTTCAAACTTTCTTTTTATTGACCAGTTTTGAAATACTCTTTTTGTTGAATCTGTAAGTGGATATTTGTTGTTATTAGAGGCCTTTTTTGAAAAAGGAAATATCTTCATATAAAAACTAGACAGAAGTATTCTGAGAAACTTCTTAGTGATGTGTGTATTCATCTCACAGAGTTAAACCACACTTTTGATTGAGCAGTTTGGAAACAGACTTTTTGTAGTATCTGCATGTGGATATTTAGAGCACTTTGATGCCTATGGTGGAAAAGGAAATACCTTAACATAGAAATTAGAAAGAAGGATTCTGAGAAATTTCTTTCTGTTGTCTGCATTCATCTCACAGAGTTGAACCTTTCCTTTGATTGAACATTTTTGAAACACTCTTTTTGTAGTATCTGCAAGTGGATATTTGGAGTGCTGTGAGGCCTATGGTGGAAAAGGACATATCTTCACATAAGAACTGTAAAGCAGGTTTCCTAAAAACAGCCTTGTGATGTGTGCATTCATCTCACAGAGGTAAGGGTTCATTTTCTCTGTTCAGTCTGGAAAATCTCTTCTTCTACAATCTGAAAAGGGGTATTTTTGAGCACTTTGAGGCCTATGTTGACAAAGGAAATATCTTCAAATACAAAGTAAAAAGAAAGTTTCTCAGATACTTTTTTGAGATATGTGCATTCATCTCACAGAGTTGAATCTCTCTTTTGATTGAGCAGTTTGGAAATGGCATTTTTACAGAATCTGCAAATGGATATTTTTGAGCACTTTGAGGCCTATGCAGAAAAAGAAGCATCTTCAAAGAAAACTATAAAGAAGGTTTCTAAGAAACTGTTTTGTGATGTCTTCATTCATCTCACAGATGTAAATGATTCTTTTCTTTTATCAGTTGGGAAACTCTGTTTTTTTAGAATCTGCTAAGGGATATTTGTGAGTGCATAGAGCCTTATGGTGAAAAAGGAATTGTCTTCACATAAAAACTAGACAGAAACCTACTGAGAAACTTCTTAGTGATGTGTGCATTCATCTCACAGAATTGAAACTTTCTTTTGATTGAGCAGTTTGGAAACATCTCTTTGTGGAATCTGTAAAGGGATATATCTGAGCACTTTGAGGCCTATGGTGAAAGAGAAAATATGTCCACATAAAAACTAGACTAAAGAATTCTGAGAAACTGCCTTGTAATGTATGCATTCATCTCACAGATTTCAACAATTCTTTTGATTGAGCAGTTGGGAAACCGTCTGTTTGTAGAATCTGCAAAGGTATATTTGTGAGCGCTTTGAGGTCTGTGGTTAAAAGGAAATATCTTCACATAAAAACTATAAACAAGGTTTGTGAACAACCTCTTTGTGATGTGTGCATTCATCTCACAGAGTTGAACCATTCCTTTGACTCAGCAGTTTGGAAAGAGTCTTTTTTTAGGATCTGCAAAGGGATACTTTTGAGCACTTTGAGGCCCGTGGTGAAAAAGGAAACACATTCACATAAAAACAAGATAGAAGCTTTATGAGAAACATCTTTTTGATATGTGTATTCATCCCAGAGAGGTGAACCTTTCTTTTGATGAGCAGTTTGGAAGCAGTATTTTGTAGAATTTCCAAATGGTTATTAGTTAGCACTTTGTGTCCTATGTTGAAAAAGGAATTATCTTTACATAAATACTAGACAGAATATTTCAGAGAAACTGCTTTGTGATGTGTGATATCATCCCACAGGGTTAACCATTTCTCTTCATTGAGCAGATTGGAAATTCTGCTCTTGCAAAATCTGCAAAGGGATATTTGTCAGTGCTTTGAGGCCTATGGTGAAAAAGGAATTATCTTCATGTAAAAACTGGACAGAAGCTTTCTGTGAAACAACTTGGAGATGTGAGAATTCATCTCACAGAATTGAAACATCCTTTTGATTGAGCAGTTTGTAAACAGTATTTTGGTAGAATCTGCAAAGGGATATTTGTGATGCTTTGATGCCTATGGTGAAAAAGAAAATATTTTCACATGAAAACTAGAGAAAAGTTTTCTGAGAAACCTCCTTGTGATGTGTGCATTCATCTCACAGATTTGAACCTTTCATTGGATGGAGCAATTTGGATACAGTATTTTTGCAGAATCTGTAAAGGCATATTTTTGAGAACTTTGAGGCTTATGATGAAATAGGAAATATCTTCACATAAAAACTAGACAGAAGCTTCCCAAGAAACTTCTTTGTGATGTGTGCATTCATCTCATAGAGCTCAACCATTCTTTTGATTGAACAGTTTGGAAACAATCTTTTTGTAGAATCTGCAAAGGGATATTTATGAGTGCTTTGAGGCCTGTGGTGAAAAAGGAAATATATTCACATAAAAAGTATAAACAAGGTTTCTCAGAAACAGCTTTGTGATGTAAGCATTCATCTCACAGAGGTAAAATTTTCTTTTCTCTGGTCAGTCTGGAAACTCTTCTTGTAGAGTTGGCAAAGGGATATTTGAGTCCTTTGAGGCTTATGGTGAAAAAAGAAATATCTTCACATAAAAATTAGAGAGAGGCTTTCTGAGAAACGTCTTTGTGATGTGGGAATTCATCTCACAAAGATGAAACTTACTTTTGATTGAGCAGTATGGAAACTATCTGTTTGTGGAATCTGCAAAGGGATATTTATGAGCATTTTGACGCCAATGGTAAAAAAGGAAATGTATTCATATAAAAGGTATAAAGAAGGTTTCTTAGAAACAGCTTTGTGATGTGTGCATCAATCTCACAGAGGTAAATGTTTATTTTCTCTGATCAGTCTGGAAACTCTGTTCTTGTAGAATCTGCAAAGGGATATTTGTGAGTGCTTTGAGGCCTATGGTGAAAAAGAAAATATCTTCACATAAAAACTAGACGGAAGAGTTCTTAGTGGCTTCTTTGTGATGTGTGCAATCATTTCACAGAGTTCAACCATTATTTTGATTGAGGAGTCTGGAAACTGCCTTTTTGTAGAATCTGCAAGGGATATTTTTCAGGACTTTGAGTGCTATGGTGAAAAAGGAAATATCTTCACATAAACAATGGACAGAAAATTTCTGAGAAACCTCTTTGTGATGAGTGCATCCATCTCACAGAGTTCAAACATTTATTTGGTTGAGCAGTTGGGAAGACGTCTTTTTGCAGAATCTGCAAAGGGATATTGCTGAGCACTTTGAGGCTTATGGTGAAAAAGGAAATACCTTCACATAAAAACTATAAAGAAGGTTTCTGATAAAATTCTTTGTGATGTATGCATTCATCTCATGGAGTTGAACTATTTTTTTGATTGAGCTGTTTGGAAACAATCTTTTTGTAGAATCTGCAAAGGGATATTTTTGAGCGTTTTGAGTCCTAGGGAGAAAAAAGAAATATCATCACATTAAAAGTATAAAGAAGGTTTCCGAGAAAGAGTTTTGTGATGTGTGCATTCATCTCACAGAGGAAAACATTTGTTTTCTTTGATCAGTCTGGAAATTCTGTTCTTGTAAAATCTGCTAAGGGATATTTGTGAGCAGATGGAGGCCTATGGTGAAAAAGGAAATGTCTTCATATAAAAATTACACAGAAGCCTCCTGCAAAACTTCTTAGTGATGTGTGCATTCATCTCACAGATTTGAAACTTTCTTTTCTTTGAGACGTTTGGAAACAGTCTTTTTGTAGAACCTGCAAAAGGCTATTTGGAGCACTTTGAGGCCTATGGTGAAAAAGGAAATATATTCACATGAAAACTAGACTGAAAGTTTCTGAGAAATTTTTGAGGTGTGTGCATTCATCTCACAAAGTTCAATAATTATTTTTACTGAGCAGTTTGGAAACAGTCTTTTTGCAGAATCTGCAAAGAGATATTTGTGAGGGCATTGAGGCCTAAGGTTTAAAAGGAAATATTCACATAAAAACTTAATAGAAGCTTTCTGAGAAACTTCTTTTTGAAATGTGCATTCATCTCACAGAGTTGAAACTTTCTTTTGATGAGCAGTGTGGAAACAGACTTTTTGTAGAATCTGCAAAGCAACAATTTTGAGCACTTTGCATCCAGTGGTGAAAAAGGAAATACCTTCACATGAAAACTAGACAGAATGTTTCTGAGAAACTGCTTTGTGATATGTGCACTCATCTCCCAGATGTTTCTGTTTCTTTTCATTGAGAAGATTTGAAACTCTTTTCTTGTAAAATCTCCAAAGGGATATTTATGAGCCCTTTGAAGCATATGGTGAAAAAGGAAATATCTTCACATAAAAACTTCACAGAAGCTTTCTGAGAAACATTCTGGTGATGTGAGCATTCATCTCACAGAGTTGAAACATTCTTTTGATTGAGCAGTGTGTGAAGAGTCTTTTTGTAGAATCTGCAAAGGGATATTTGTGAACCTTTTGAGGCCTATGGTGAAAAAGGAAATATCTTCACATAAAAACTAGAGAGAAGCTTTCTGAGAAACCTCTTTGTGGTGTGCATACATCTCACAGAGTTGAACCTTTCTTTTGATTGAGCAATTTGGTAAAAGTATTTTTGTAGAATCTGTAAAGGGATATTTGTGAGTACTTTGAGGCCAATGGTGAAAAAGCAAGTATCTTCACTTAAATTCTAGACAGAAGCATTCTGAGAAACTTCCTTTTGATGTGTGCATTCATCACACAGAGTTAAACCTTTGCTTTGGTTGAGCAGTTTGGAAACAGTCTTTCTGTAGAATCTGCAAATGGATATTTGGAGTGCTTTGAGGCCTATGGTGAAAAAGGAAATATATTCACATAAAAACTAGACTGAAGGTTTCTGAGAAACTTCTTTGAGATGTGGGCATTCATCTCACAGTGTTCAGTAATTCCTTTTATTGAGCGGTTTGGAAACAGTCTTTTTGTAGAATCTGCAAAGGGACATTTGTGAGGGATTTGAGGTGAGGCCTATGGTGAAAAAGGAAATATCTTCACAGAAAAACTATAAAGAAAGTTTCAGAGAAACTTCTTCATGATGTGTGCATTCATCTCACAGAGTTGAAACATTCTTCAGATTGAGCAGTTTGAAAACAGTCTTTTTGTACAAACTGCAAAGGGATATTTAGGAGCGCATTGAGGCCTATTGTGAAAAAAGAATTATCTTCACATAAAAACCAGAAAGAAGCATTCTGAGAAGCTGCTTTAAGATATGTGTATTCATCTCACAGAGGTAAACATTTCTTTTCATTGAGCAGTTTGTAAATTCTGTTATTCTAGAGTCTACAAAGGGATATTTTTGAGTGCTTTGAGGCCCACATTGAAAAAGGGACTATCTTCACATAAAAACTAGTGAGAAGCTTGCTGGGAAACTACTTTCTGATGTGTGCATTCATCTAACAGAGTTGAAACTTTCTTTTGATTGAGCAGTTTGGAAAGTCTTTTTTTAGATTCTGCAAAGGTATATTTGGGAGCGCATTGAGGACTATGTTCAAAAAGGGAATATCTTCACATAAAAACGAGAAGGAGGTTTTCTGAGAAACTTCTTTGTGATGTGCACATTCGTCTCACAGTGTTGAACCACTCTGTTTATTGAGCAGTTTGGAAACATTCTTTTCATAGAATTTGCAAAGGGATATCTGGGAGCACGTTGAGGCATATGGTGAAAAAGGAAATATCTTCACATAAATAGTATAAAGAAATTTTCTGAGTAACTCCTTTCTGACATGTGCATTCATCACACAGAAGTAAAAGTTTCCTCCCATTGAGCAGTTAGTTTTTATGTGAAGATGTTTCCCTTTTCACCATAGACTTCAAACTGCCTATATATATCCCTTTGCAGATTCTACAAAAAGACTGTTTCCAAACGGCTCAAAGAAAGTTTCCACTCTGCGAGATGAATGCACACATCACAGAGAAGTTTCTCAGAAAGTTTCTGTCTACTTTTTATTTGTTGATACTCCCTTTTTCACCATAGGCCTCAAACCACTCATAAATAACCCTTTGCAGATTCTACAAAAAGACTGTTTCCAAACTATTCAATCAAAAGAAAGGTTCAACTCTGTGAGGTGAATGCACACATCACAAAGAAGCTTCTCAGAAAGCTTCTGTCTAGTTTTTATTTGATGATGTTTCCTTTGTCAATATAGGCCTCAAAGTGCTCACAAGTATCCCTTTACAGAATTTACAAAAAGACTGTTCCCAAACTGCTCAACCAAAAAAAAGCTTCAAATTTTTGAGATGAATGCACACATCACAAAGAAGTTTCTCAGAAAGCTTCTGTCCAGTTTTTATTTGAAGGTATTTCCTTTTTCACCATAAGTCTCAAAGCATTTAAATTATCACTTTGCAGATTCTACAAAAACATTTTCCAACCTGCACTATCTAAAGAAAGGTTCAAAGCTGTGAGAAGAAAGCACACATCAAAAAGAAATTTCATAGAATGCTTCTGTCTAGTTTTTATGTGTAGACATTTCCTTTTTCACCATAGGCCAAAAAGGGATCCCAAATATCCCTTTGTACATTCTACAAAAGGACTGTTTCAAAACTGCTCAATCCAAAGACAATTTCAACTCTTCGGAATGAATGCACACATCACAACGAAGTATCTCAGAAAGCTTCTGTCTAGTTTTTGTGTGAAGATATTTCTTTTTTCACCATAGGCTTCAAAGAACTCACAAATATCACAAAGCATGTTCTACAAAAAGACTCTATCCAAACTGGTCAATGAAAAGAACACTTCAAATCTGTGAAAAGAATGAGCACATCACAAAGAATTTTCTCAGAAAATTTCTGTCTAGTTTTTATGTGAAGATATTTCCATTTTCACCATAGACCTGAAATCACCTACATACGTCCCTTTGCAGATTCTACAAAAAGATTGTTTCCAAACTGCTCAATCAAAGAAAGCTTTCTACTCTGTGAGATGAATGCACACATCACAGAGAAGTTTCTCAGAAAGTTTCTATCTAGTTCTTGTTTGTCGATACTCCTTTTTTCACCATAGGCCTCAAACTGCTCATAAAAAACCCTTTGTAGATTCTACAAAACGACTGTTTCCAAACTGCTCAATCAAAAGAAAGGTTCAACTCTGTGTGATGAATGCACACATCACAAAGAATTTTCTCAGAAGGCTTCTGTCTAGATTTTATTTGTGGATATTTCCTTTTTCACAACAGGCCTCAAAAAGCTCACAAATATCCCTTTGCATATTCTACAAAAAGACTGCTTCCAAACTACTCAATGAAAGAAAATTCAACTCTGTGAGATGAATGCACACATCACAAAGTGGTTTCTCAGAATACTTCTGTCCAGTTTTTATATGAAGATATTTCCTTTTTCACCACATGACACAAACCACTCAAAAACATCCCTTTGCAGATTCTCCAAAAAGACTCTTTCCAAACTGCTCAATCAAAAGAAAGATTCAACTCTTTGAGATGCATACACCCATCACAAAGAAGTTTCCCAGAAAACATGAGTCTAGTTTTTATGTGAAGATATTTCCTTTCTCACCATAAGCCTCAAAGCCTTCACAAATATCACTTTGCAGGTTCTATGAAAAGACTGTTTCCAAACTGCTCAATCAAAAGAAAGTTTCAACCCTGTGAGAGGAATGCATGCATCCAAAGAAGTTTTTTGGAAAGCTGCTGTCTATGTTTCATTTTTCGATATTTCCGTTTTCACCATAGGACTCAAACCACTGAAACATATCACTTTGCAGATTCTACAAAAAGACGGTTTCCAAACTGCCCAATGAAAAGAAAGGTTCAACTCTCTGAGAGGAATTCGCACATCATGAAGAAGTTTCTCAGAATGCTTCTCTCTTGGTTTTATGTGAAAATATTTCCTTTTTCACTGCAGAACTCAAACCACCCATAAATATCCCTCTGCACATTCTACAAAAAGACTGTTTCCAACCTGATAAGTCAAAAGAAAGTTTCAACTCTGTGAGATGAATGCATACATCACAAGGAAGTTTCTCAGATTGCTTCTGTCTACTTTTTATGTGAAGGTATTTCCTTTTTCACCATATGCCTCAAAATGCCTTCAAATATCCCTTTACAGATTATACAAAAAGACTCTTCCCAAACTGCTCAATCAAAACAAAGGTTCAACTCTGTGAGATGAATGCACACATCTCAGAGAAGTTTCTTTGAAAGCTTCTGTATAGTTTTTATGTAAAGATATTTCCTTTTAAACGATAGGCCTCAAAGAGCTCAAAAATGTCTCTTTACAGATTCTACAAAAATACTGTTTTTGAACTGGTGAATCAAAATCAATGTTCAACTCTGTGAGATGAATGCACACATCCTAAAGAAGTTTCTCAGAAAGCTTTTTTATAGGTTTAGGTGAAGATATTTCCTTTTCCACCATAAGCCTGAGAGCATTCACAGATATCTCTTTGCAGATTGTACAAAAAGACTATTTAAAAACTTCTCAATCAAAACAAAAGGTCAACTATGTGAGATGAATGCACATATCACAAAGAAGTTTCTCAGAAAGCTTCTGTTTAGATTTTATTTGTAGATAATTCCTTTTTCACCATAGGTTTCAAATTGCTCACAAATATTCCTTGCAGTTTCTAAAAAAGACTTTTTCCAAACTACTCAATCAAAAGAGAGGTTCAACTCTGTGAGATGAACACACACATCACAAAGAAGTTTCTCAAAAAGCTTCTGTCTAGTTTTCATGTGAAGATAATTCCTTTTTCAACATAGGCCTCAATGGGTTCACAAATATCCCTATGCAGATTCTACAAAAGACTGTTTCCAAACCACTCAATCAAAAGGAAGATTCAACTCTGTGAGATGAATGCACACATCACAAAGAAGTTTCTCAGAGAGCTTCTGTCTAGATATTATTTGTGGCTATTTCCTTTTTCACCATAGGCCTCAAAGGGCTCACAGATATCCCTTTGCAGATCCTATAGAAACACTGTTTCCAACCTGCTCAATCTGAATAGGGGTTCAACACTGTGAGCTGAATGCACACATCCCAAAGAAGTTTCTCAGAATGCTGCTGTCTAGTTTTTATGTGAATATATTTCCTTTTTCACCATAGGCCTCAAATCGCTCACAAATGTCCCTATGCAGATTCTACATAAAGACAGTTTTGAAACTGCTCGATGAAAAGAAAGGTTCAACTCGGTGAGACAAAAGCACACAACACAGCGAAGTTTCTAAGAATGCTTCTGTCTAGTTTTTGTATGAAGATATTTCCTTTTTTACCATAGGCCTCAAAGGGTTCACAAATATCACTATGCAGATTCTACAAAAAGAATGCTTCCAAATGGATCAATCAAAAGGAAGCTTCAACTCTGTGAGATGAATGCACACATCACAAAGAAGTTTCTCAGAAAATTTCTGTCTAGTTTTTCTGTGAAGATGTTTCTTTTTTCACCATAAACCTCATATTGTTCACAAATACCACTTTGCAGATTATACAAAAAGCTCTCAAACTGCTCAATCAAAACAAAGGTTCAACCCTGTGAGATGAATGCACACAGCACAAAGAAGTTTCAGAGAAAGCTTCTTTCTAGCTTTTATTTGTGGATATTTCCTTTTTCACCTTAGGCCTCAAACTGCTCACAAATTTTTGCAGATTCTCCAAAGAGACGTTTTCAAACAGCTCAATCAAAAGACAGGTTCAACTCTGTGAGATGAATGCACACATCACAAAGAAGTTTCTCAGAATGCTTCTCTATATTTTTTTTGTGAATACATTACCTTTTACACAATATGCCCCAAAATTTTCACAAATATACCTATGCAGATTCTATAAAAAGACTGCTCCCAAAATTCTGAATCAAAAGGAACCTTCAAATCTGTGAGATGAATGCATACACACCAAGGAAGTTTCTCAGAAAGATTCTGTTTAGTTTTCATTTGCATATATTTCCTTTTTCACCATATGCCTCAAAGCGCCCAGAAATATCTCTTTGCAGATTCTATCAAAAGACTGTTTCCAAAATGCTCAATCAAAAGAAAGGTTCAAACCCATGAGATGAATGCACCCATCACAAAGAAGTTTCACAGAAAGATTCTGTCCAGATTTTATTAGTGGATATTTCCTTTTTCACAATAAGCCTGAAAGGGCTCACAAAAATCCTTTGGCAGAATCTACAAAAACACTGTTTACAAACTGCTCAATCAAAAGAAAGTTTCAACTCTGTGTGATGAACACACACATCACAAAGAAGATTCTCAGAAAGATCCTGTCTAGTTTTTATGTGAAGATATTTCATTTTTCACCATAGATGTCAAACCTCCTACATATATACCTATGCAGATTATTCAAAAAGCCTGCTTCCAAACTGCTCAATCAGAAGAAAGGTTCCACTCTGTGAGATGAATGCACACATTACAAAGAAGTTTCTTAGAATACTTTTGTCTAGTTTTTATGTGAAGACATTTCCTTTTTCACTGTTTGCCAAAAATGGATCGCAATTATCCCTTTGCAGATCCTACAAAAAGATTGATTCAAAACTTCTCAACCAAAAGAAGGGTTCAACTCTGTGAGACAAATGTACACATCTCAAAGAAGTTTGTCAGAAAGCTTCTGTCAACCTTTCTGTGAATATATTTCTTTTCTCACCATGGGCCTCAAACTGCCCACAAATATACTTTTGCAGATACTTCAAAAAGACTATTTACAAATTGCTCAATCAAAAGAAAGGTAAAATTCTGTTTGATGAATGCATATATCACCAAGAAGTTTATCAGAAACCTTCTGTCTATTTTTCATTTGAAGATATTTCCTTTTTCACTGTAAGTATCAAAGTGTTCACAAATATCACTTTGCAGATTCTACAAATAGACTGTTTCTAAATTGCTCAATCAAAAGAAAGGTTCAACTCTGTGAATTGAGTGCACACATCACAAAGAAGTTTCTCAGAAAGCTTCTCTCTAGTTTTTATATGAAGATATTTCCTTTTCCACCATAGGCCCCAAAGCGCTCCAAATATCCACTTGTAGATTCTACAAAAAGATTGTTTCCAAGCTGTTCTATCAAAAGAAGGTTCAACTCGGTGAGAAGAATGAACACATCACAAAAAAGTTTCTCAGAAAGCTTCTATCTAGTTTTTAAGTGAAGATATTTCCTTTTTCACCATAGACCTCAAAGCTCTCTCAAATGTCTCTCTTCAGATTCTACAAGAAGATGGTTTCCAAACTTCTCAATCAAAAGGCAGGTTCATATCTTTGAGGTAAATGCACACATCACAAAGAAGTTTCTCAGAAAGCTTCTGTCTAGTTGTTATGGGATGATATTTGCTTTTTCACCATAAGCTTCAAAACCTTCAGAAATATCAGTTTTCAGATTGTACAAAAAGTGTGTTTCCAAACTGCTCAATGAATAGAAAGGTTCAACTCTGAGAGATGAATGCACACATCACAAAGAGGTTTCTCAGAAATCTTCTGTCTGGTTTTTATCTGAAGATATTTCCTTTGTCACCATAGGCCTCCTATCACTCACAAATATCCCTTTGCAGATTCTACAAAAAGACTGTTTCCAAACTGCTCAATCAAGAGAATGGTTCAACTCTGTGACACGAAGGCACACACCACAAAGAAGTTTCTCAGAACTATTCTGTCTAGTTTTTATGTGAATATATTTACTTTCTCACCATATGCCTTAAGACACTCACAAATATCCCTTTGGAGATGCTCCAAAAAGATGGTTTCCAAACTGCTCAATCAAAAGAAAATTCAACCCTGTGAAATGAATGCACACATGACAAAGAAGTTTCTCAGAAAGTTTCTGTGTATATTTTATTTGTAGATATTTCCTTTTTCACCATAAGCCTCAAACTGCTCACAAATATCCCTTTACAGAATCTACAAAAAGACCGTTTGCAAACTGCTCAATCAACAGCAATGTTGAAATCTGTGAGATGAATGCACACATCACAAAAAATCTTCTCAGAAAGTTTCTGTCTATTTTTTATGTGAAGATATTTCCTTTTTCAACATAAGCCTCAAATAGTTCACAAATACCATTTTGAAGATTCTACAAAAAGACTGTTTCCAAACTGCTCAATCAAAAGAAAGGTTCAACTCCGTGAGATGAATGCAAACATCACAAAGAAGTTTCTCAGGAAGATTCTTTCTAGTATGTATTTGTAGACATTTCCCTTCTCACCATAGGGCTCAAACCGCTCACAAATATCCATTTATAGATCTACAAAAGACTCTTTCCAAACAGCTCAATTAAAAGAAAGGTTCAACTCTTGAGATGAATGCACACATCAAATAGAGGTTTCTTAGAAAGCTTCTGTCTAGTTTTTATGTGAATGTATTTCCTTTTTCACCATTAGCCTCAAAGCTTTCACAAATGTCCCTTTGCAGATTTTACAAAAAGACTGTTTCCTAACTGCTCAATCTAAAGATCAGTTCCAAACAGTGAGATGCATGCTGACATCACAAAGAAGTTTCTCAGAAAGATTCTGTCTAGTTTTTACCTGAATATATTTACTTTCTCACCTTTGGCCTCAAACCACTCAGAAATATCCCTTTGCAGATTTTCCGAAAAGACACTTTACAAACTGTTCAATCAAAAGAAAGTTTCAACACTGTGATATGAATGCTCACATCAAAAAAAAAGTGTCTCAGAAATCTTCTGTCTAGATTTTATTTGTGGAAATTTCCTTTTTCTCCATAAGCCATAAACTGCTTAAAAATATCCCTTTGCAGATTCTACAGAAAGACAATTTACAAACTGCTCAATCAAAAGAAAGTTTCAACTCTGTGAGATGAATGCTCACATCACAAAAAAGTGTCTCAGTAAGCTTCTGTCTAGATTTTATTTGTTGATATTCCCTTTTTCACTTTAAGCCATAAATCACTTAAAAATATCCCTTTGAAGATTCTACAAAAAGACTGTTTCCAAACTGCTCAATGAAAATAATGGTTAAACTCTGTGAGTTGAATGTGCGCATCACAAAGAAGTGTCACAGAAAGATTCTGTCCAGATTTTATTAGTGGATATTTCCTTTTTCACCATAAGCCTGAAAGGGCTCACAAATATCCTTTGGCAGAATCTTTAAAAAGACTGTTTACAAACTGCTCAATCAAAAGAAACATTCAGCTCTGTGTGATGAATGCACACATCACAAACAAGGTTCTCAGAAATATTCTGTCTAGTTTTAATGTGAAGATATTTCCTTGTTCAACATAGGCCTCAAAGCGCTCCAAATATCCAATTGCACATTCTACTAAAAGACTTTTTCCAAACTGCTCAATCAAAAGAAAGTTTCAACTCTGTGAGATGAAAGTGCACATCACAAAGAAGTTTCTCAGAAATATGTGTCTAGTTTTTATGTGAAGATAGTTCCTTTTTCACCACAGGCCTCAAAGGTCTCACAAACATCCCTTTGCAGATTATACAAAAAGACTTTTTCCAAACTCCTCAATCAAAAGAAATGTTTAAATCTGTAAGATGAATGCACACATCACAAAGGAGACTCTCAGAATGCTTCTGTCTGGTTTTTATGTGAAGATATTTCTTTTTCAGCATAGGCTTCAAACCACTCAGAAATATCCCTTTGCAGATCGCACAAAGAGACTGTTCCAAACTGCTCAATGAAAAGAAACTTCAATTCTGTGATGTGAATGAAAACATTACAAAGAAGTTTCTCAGAATGCCTTGGTCTAGTTTTTATGTGAAGATATTACCTTTTTCACCATAGGCCTCAAACTGCTCACAAATATCCCTTTGCAGATTCTACAAAAAGACTGTTTGCAAACTGCTCAATGAAAAGAAACCTTCAACTGTGTGAGACGAAAGCACACATCCCTAGAAGTTTCTCAGAATGTTTCGGTCTTGTTTTTATGTGACGATATTTCCTTTTTCTCCATAGGCCTCAAATCCTTCCAAATATCCATTTGCAGATTCCACAAAAAGATTGTTTCCAAACTGCTCAATCAAAAGAAAGTCTCAACTCTGTGATATGAAAGCACACATCACAAAAATTTCTTAGAAAGCTTTTGTCTAATTTTATGTGTAGATATTTCCTTTTTCAGAATAGGCCTCAAAGTGATCAGAATTGCCCTTGCAGATTCTACAAATAGACTTTTTCAAAACTGCTCAGTCAAAAGAAAGGTTAAACTCTGTGAGAGGAATTTTTTCACCACTTGCCTCAAAATGCTACAAACATCCATTTGCATATTCTATGAATAGACTGTTTCCAAACTGCTCAAAATCAAAACAAAGGTTCAACTCCATGATATGAATGCACACATCACAAAGAATTTTCTTAGAAATCTTTTGTCTAATTTTTATGGGAAGATATTTCTTTTTCACCATAGGCCTCAAAGCACTGCAAATATCCACTTACAGATTCTACAAAAATACTGCTTCTAAACTGCTAAATCAAAGGAAAGTTCAACTGTGTGAGATGAATGCACACATCACAAAGAAGTTTCTCAGAAAGCTTCTGTCTACTTTTTATGTGAAGATATTTCCTGTTTCACCATAAACCTCAAAGGGCTCACAAACATCCCTTTCTGGATTCTACAAAAAACTGTTTCCCAAGGGCTCAATCAAAAGAAAGGTTCAACTCTGTGAGAGGAAACCACACATCCCAAAGAAGTTTCTCAGAAAGCTTCTATCTAGTTTTTATGTGAAGCTATTTCCTATTTCACCATAAGCCTCAATGGGTTCACAAATATCCCTATGCATATTCTAAAAAAAGACTGTTTCCAAACTGCTCAGTCAAAAGCAAGTTTTAACTCCATGAGATGAGCACACACATCTCAAAGAAGTTTATGAGAATGCTTCTGTCTAGTTTTTGTGTGAAGATATTTCCTATTTCACTGTAGGCCTCAAAGTGCTCGCAAAAATCCCTTTGCAGATTTTATAAAAAGACTTTTTCCAAGCTCCTCTGTCTAAAGAAGGTTTCAACACTGTGAGATAAATGAACACATCACAAATACGTTTCTCAGAATGCTTCTATCTAGGTTTCATGTGAAGATATTTCTTTTTCACCATAGGGCTCAAACCACTCAGAAATATCCCTTTGCATATTGAACAAAAACACTATTTCCTAACTACTCAATGAAAAGAAAGTTTCAACTCTGTGAGGTGAATGCAAACATCACAAAAAAGTTTCTCAGAAAGCGTCTGTCTAGTTTTCATGTGAAGATATTTCCTTTTTCACCATAGGCCTCAAAGCCCACAAAATATCCATTTGCAGATTATACAAAAAGACTGTTTCCAAACTGCTCAATCCAAAGAATGGTTCAACTCTCTGAAATGAAAGAACACACCACAAAGGAGTTTCTCTGAAAGCCTCTGTCTAGTTTTTATATGAAGATATTTCCTGTTTCACCGTAGGCCTCAAAGCGCTCTCAAATATCCCTTTAAAATTCTGTGAAGAAAGTCATTGGTAGCTTGATGGGGATGGCATTGAATCTATAAATTACCTTGGGCAGTATGGCCATTTTCATGATATTGATTCTTCCTACCCATAAGCAAGGAATGTTCTTACATTTCTTTGTATCCTTTTTTATTTCATTGAGCAGTGGTTTGTATTTCTCCTTGAAGAGGTCCTTCATGTCCCTTGTAAGTTGGATTCCTAGGTATTTTATTCTCCTTGAAGCTATGCAGCCATAAAAAATGATGAGTTCATGTCTTTGTAGGGACATGGATGAAATTGGAAATCATCTTTCTCAGTAAACTATCGCAAGAACAAAAAACCAAACACCGCATATTCTCACTCATAGGTGGGAATTGAACAATGAGAACACGTGGACACAGGAAGGGGAACATCACACTCTGGGGACTGTTGTGGGATGTGGGGAGGGATGAGGGATAGCATTAGGAGATATACCTAATGCTAAATGACAAGTTAATGGGTGCAAAACCTCAGCATGGCACATGTATACATATGTAGCTAACCTGCACATTGTGCACATGTACCCTAAAACTTTAATTATAATAATAATAAAATAAAAATAAATATAAAAATAAATAAAAAATAAGAAAAAAATATCCCTTTGCAGATTCCACAAACAGACTGTTTCCCAACTGCTCAATCAAAAGAAAAGTTCAACTCTGTGAGATGAAAGCACACATCACAAAGTTGTTTCGCATAAAACTTATGTCTAGTTTTTATGTGAAGATATTTCCTATTCCACCGTAGGCCTCAAAGGGCTCACAAATATCCCTTTGCAGATTCCAAAAAAATACTGTTTCCAATTGCTCAATCAAAAGAAAGGTTAAGCTCTTTGGGATAAATGCACACATCACAAAAAATCTTTCTAGGAATGTTTCTGTATAGTTTTTATGTGAAGTTATTCCCTATTTCACCATAGTCCTCAAAGGGATCAAAACTATCCCTTTGCAGATTCTACAAAAATACCGTCCCCAAACTGCTCTATGAAGAGTAAGGTTCAACTCTATCAGATGAATGGAAAAAATCACAAAGAAGTTTCTCAAAAAGTTTCTGTCTAGTTTTCATATGAGGATACTTCCTATTTCACCATAGGCCTCAAAGGGCTCAAAAATATCCCTTTGCACATTCTACAAAAAGACTGCTTCCAAACTGATCAATCAAAAGAAAGCTTCTACTCTGTGAGAAGAAAGCACACGTCATAAGGAAGTTTCTCAGAATGCTTCTGTCTAGTTTTCTGTGAAGATATTTACTTTTTCACCATAAGCTGCAAACTGCACACAAATATCCCTCTGCAGATAGTACAAAAAGACTGTTTCTGAATTGTGCATTCATAAGGTTCTACTGTGTGAGATTAATACACACGTCAGAAATAAGTTTCTCAGAATGCTTCTGTCTATTTTTTATGTGAAGATATTTCTTTATCTCCATAGGGCTCAAAACGCTCAGATATATCCCACTGCAGATACTACAAAAAGACTGTTTCCAATCTGCTCAATAAAAAGAAAGCTTCTACTCTGTGAGAAGAAAGCACACATCATAAGAAAGTTTCTCAGATTGTTCTGTCTAGTTTTTATGTGAAGATATTTCCTATTTCACCTTATTCCTCAAAGGGCTGACAAATATCCCTTTGCAGATTCTACAGTAAGATGGTTTCCAAACTGATCGATGAAAAGAAAAGTTCAACCCTCTGCAAGGAATGGACACATCACAAAGAAGTTTCTCAAAGTTCATCTGTTTAGTTATTATGTGAAGACATTTCTTTTTCACCGTAGGCCTCAAACCACTCAGAAATATCCTGTTGCAGATTGTACAAAAAGACAGTTTCCAAACTGCTCAGTCAAAACAAAGGTTCAACACTGAGATGAATGCACACATCACAAAGACGTTTCTCAGAACGCTTCTGTTTAGTTTTTATGTGAAGATATTTCCTTTTTCACCATAGACCTCAAAGGACTCCAAATATCCATTTGCAGATTCTGCAAAAAGAGTGTTTCCAAGCTGCTCAATCAAAAGAAAGATTAGACTCTGTGAGATGAATGCAAACATCACAAAGCAGTTTCTCAGAATGCTTCTGTCTAATTTTTATGAGAAGATATTTCCTTTTTCATCATAGGCCTTAAACTGCTCACAAATATCCCTCTGCAGATATTACAAAAAGACCGTTTCCAAACTGCTCAATCAAAAGAAAGGTTCAACTCTGCAAGATGAAAGCACTCATCAAAAAGAAGTTTCTCAGAAAGCTTCTGTCTAGTTTTTATGTGAAGATATTTCATATTTCAACAAAGGCCTCAATGGGCTTAGAAATATGCCTTTGCAGATTGTCCAAAGAGACTCTTTCCAAACTGCTCAATCAAAGGAAACGTTCAACATGTGAAATGAAAGTGCACATCACAAACAAGTTTCTCAGATGGTTTCTTTCTAGTTTTAATATGAAGATATTTCCTTTTTCACCATATGCTTCAGTGGGCTCAAAAATATCTCTTTGCAGATCCTACAAAAGGCCTCTTTCCAAACTGCTCTAACAAAGGAAAGTTTCAACTCTGTGAGGCGAAATCACAAATCACAAATAAGTTTCTCAGAAAGCTTCTGTCTAGTTTTCATGGGAAGATATTTCCTATTTCACCTTAGGCCATAAAGGGATAACAAATATCCCTTTACAGAATCTACAAAAAGACTGTTTCCAAACTGCTCCACCAAAAGAAAATTTCAACTGTATGAGACTAATGGATGCATCACAAAGCAGTTTCTCAGAATGCTTCTGTCTAGTTTTTATGTGAAGATATTTCTTTCACCATAGGCCTCAAACATCTAAGAAATATCCCTTTGCAGATTGGACATAAAGACTGTTTCCAAACTTCTCAATCAAAAGAAATTTTCAACTCTGTGTGATGAATGTACACATCACAAAGAACTTTCTCAGAATGCTTCTGTCTAGTTTTTATGTGAAGATATTTACTTTTTCACCATAGGCCTTAAACCGCTCCCAATTATCCCTCTGCATATTATACAAAAAGACTGCTTCCAAACTGCTCAATGAAAAGAAAGTTCAACTCTGTGGGATAAAAGCACACATCACAAAGACGTTCTTCAGAAAGTTTCTCACTAGATTTTATGTGAAGATATTTAGTTTTTCACCACAGGCCACAAAGCGCTCCAAATATCCATTTGCAGATTTTTCAAAAAGACTGTTTCCAAACGGATCAATCAAAAGAAAGTTTCAACTCTGTGAGATGAATGCAAACATCACAAAGAAGTTTCTCAGAATGCTTCTGTCTAGTTTTTCTGTGAAGATATTTCCTATTTCACCATGGCTGTCAATGGGTTCACATATATCCTTTTGCAGAGTCTACAGAAAGACTGTTTCTGAACTTCTCAATGAAAAGAAATGTTCAACTCTGGGAGATGAATGCACACATGAAAAAGAAGTTTCTCAGAATGCCTCTGTGTAGTTTTTATGCTAAGATATTTCTTTTTCACCGTAGACCTCAAACCACTCAGAAATATCCCTTTGCAGATTGTATGAAAAGATGGTTTCCAAACTGCTCAATGAAAAGAAAGATTCAACTCTGTGACATGAATATGCACATCACAAAGAAGTTTTTCAGAAAGCTTCTGTTTAGTTTTTAAGTGAAAATATTTCCTTTTTCACCATAGGCCTCAAAGCCCTCCAAATATCCTTTTGCAGAATCTACAAAAAGAGAGTTTCCAAACTGTTCAATGAAAAGATAGATTCAAGTCTGAGAGATGAAAGCACACATCACAAAGAAGTTTCCCATAATGCTTCTGTCTACTTGTTTTGTGAAGATATTTTCTATTTCAATATAAGCCTCAAAGGGTTCACAAATATCCCTTTGTAGACTCTACAAAAAAGACAGTTTTTGAACTGCTCCATGAAAAGAAAGTTTCAACTCTGTGAGATGAATGCACAAATAATAAATTAATTTCTCATAATGTTTCTGTCTAGTTTTTATGTGAAGATATTTCTTTTTCACCATAGGCATAAAACCGTCCAGAAATATCCCTTTGTAGATTCTACAAAAAGACTGTTTCCAAACTGCTCAATCAAAAGAAAGGTTCAACCCTGTGAGATGAATGCACATATAACAAAGAAGTTTCTCAGAAATCTTCTGTCGTGTTTTTATGTGAAGATATTTCCTTTCTCAACATAGGCCTCAAAGTGATCCAAATATCCATTTGCAGATTCTACAAAAAGACTGTTTCCAAACTGATAAATCAAAACTAATTTTTAACTCTCTGAGATGAAAGCACACATAAAAATGAAGTTACTCAGACAGCTTTTCTCTAGTTTGTATGTGAAGATATTTCCATTTCACCTGAGGCCATAAAGGGCTCAGTAATATTCCTTTGAAGTTTCTACAAAAAGACTGTTTCCAAAGTGCTCAATCAAAAGAAAGGTTCAACTCTGTGAGATGAATGCACACATCACAAAGAAGTTTCTCAGAATACTTCTGTCTAGTTATTATGTGAAGATATTTCCTTTTTCACCATAGTCTTTAAACTGCTGAAAAATATCCCTCTGCAGATACTACAAAAAGACTATTTCCAAACTGGTCCATCAAAGAAAGTTTCAACTCTGTGAGATGAATGGACTCATCACAAAGTAGTTTCTCAGAATTCTTCTGTCTAGTTTTTATGTGAACATATTTCCTTTTTCACCGTAGGACTCAAATTGCTCCAAATATCCATTTGCAGATCCTACAAAAAGAATGTTTCCAAACTGCTCAATCAAAAGGTAGGCGCAACTCTGTGAGATGAAAGCACACATCACAAAGAAGTTTCTCAGAAAGCTTCTGTCTACTTTTTATATGAAGGTATTTCCTTTGGCACCATGGGCCTTAAACTGCTCACAAATATAACTCCGCTTATACTTCCAAGAGACTTTCTCCAAATTGCTAAATCAAAAGAAACGTTCAACCTTGTGAGATGAATGCACACATCACAAAGAAGTTTCCC
Source organism: Pongo abelii (assembly GCF_028885655.2). Lineage (NCBI taxonomy): Eukaryota > Metazoa > Chordata > Mammalia > Primates > Hominidae > Pongo > Pongo abelii. The sequence goes on along the minus strand of NC_085929.1, from coordinate 5,556,202 downwards.
AAAATGCTTCTGTCTAGTTATTATGTGAAGATATTTCCTTTTTCACTATAGTCTATAAACCACTCAAAAATATCCCTCTGCAGATACTACAAAAAGACTGTTTCCAAACTGGTTCATCAAAGAAAATTTCAACTCTGTGAGATGAATGGACTCATCACAAAGAAGTTTCTCAGAATTCTTCTGTCTAGTTTTTATGTGAACATATTCCCTTTTTCACCATAGGACCCAAATTGTTCTAAATATCCATTTGCAGATTCTACAAAAAGAATGTTTCCATACTTCTTAATCAAAAGAAAGGTGAAACTTTGTGAGACGAAAGCACACATCACAAAGAAGTTTCTCAAAAAGCTTCTGTTTACTTTTTATATGAAGGTATTTCCTTTTGCACAATAGGCCTTAAACTGCTCACAAATATAGCTCCGCTTATACTTCCAAGAGACTTTCTCCAAATTGCTAAATCAAAAGAAACGTTCGAATTTGTGAGATGAATGCACACATCACAAAGAAGTTTCTCAAAATGCTTCTGTCTAGTTTTCATGTGAAGATATTTATTTTTCACCATTGGCCTCAAACCACTCTGAAATATCCCTTTGCAGTTTGTACAAAAAGACGTTTCCAAACTGCTCAATGAAAAGAAATGGTCAACTATTAGAGATGAATGGAAATGTCACAAATAGTTTTCTCAAACATCTACTGTCTAGTTTTTATGTGAAGATATTTCCTTTTCCTTTATAGGCCTCAAAACGCTCCAAATATCCATTTGCAGATTCTACAAAAAGACTGTTTCCAAACCACCCCATAAAAAGAAAGGTTCAACTCTGTGAGAGGAAAGTGCACATCACAAAGAAGTTTCTCAGAAAGCTTCTATCTAGTTTTTATGTGAAGATATTTCATATTTCAACATAGGCCATATGGGGCTCACAAATATCCATTTGCAGATTCTAAGAAAATACATGTTCCAAACTGCTAAATCAAAAGAAAGGTTTAACTCTGTGAGATGAATGGACACATCACAAAGTAGTTTCTCAGAAAGCTTCTGTCTAGTTTTTATGTGAAGATATTTCTTTTTCACCATAAGCCACAAAAGGCTAAGAAATTTCCCTTTGCAGCTTCTACAAAAGACTGTTTCCAAACTGCTCAATCGAAAGAAAAGTTGAATTCTGTGACGTGAATTCACACATCACAAAGAAGTTTCTCAGAAATCTTCTGTCTAGTTTTTATGTGAAGATTCTTCCTTTTTCACCATGGGCCTCAAATAGCTCCAAATATCCATTAGCAGATTCTACAAAAAGACTTTCCAAACTGCTCAATCAAAAGAAAGATTCAGTACTGTGAGAATAAAGCACACATCACAGAGAAGTTTCACAGAAATCTTATGTCTAGTCTTTATGTGGAGATATTTCGTATTTCATCACAGGCCATAAAGAGCTCACAAATATCTCTTTGCAGATTCTACAAAACGACTGTTTCCAAACTGCTCAATCAAAAGAAATGTTCAACTCTGTGACATGAATGGACACATCACAAAGAAGTTTTTCAGATGCTTCTGTCTACTTTTTATGTACAGATATTTCGTTTTCACCATAGACCTCAATTTGCTCAGAAATATCCCTTTGCAGATTTTACAAAAAGACTATTTCCAAACTGCTCAAACAAAAGAAAAATTCAACTCTCTGAAATGAAAGCTCACATCACAAAGAAGTTTCTCAAAATGATTCTGTCTAGTTTTTATGTGAATATATTTCCTTTTTGACCTTAGGCCTCAAAGCTCTCCAAATATCCATTTGTAGACTCTTCAAAAAGACTGTTTCCAAAGTGATCAATCAAAAGAAAGGTTCAACTGTGTAGGATGAAAGCACACATCACAAAGAAGTTTCTCAGAAAGATTCTGTCCAGTATTTATGTGAAGATATTTCCTATTTCTCCATAGGCCTAAAGGGGATCACAACTATCCCTTTGCAGATACTACAAGAAGACTGTTTCCAAACTGCTCAATGAAAAGAAAGGATCAACTCCGTGAGGTGAATGCACAGATAAAAAAGAAGTTTCTCAGAATGCTTCTGTCTAGTTTTCATGTGAAGATATTTCTTTTTCACCACAGGCCTGAAACCACTCAGAAACATTCCTTTGCAGATTGCACAAAAAGAATGTTTCCAAACTCTTCAAAGAACAGAAAGGTTCAACTCTTTGATATGAATGCAAACATCACAAAAAGTTATCTCTAAAAGCTTCTGTCTGGTTTTTACGTGAATATTTAGTTTTTCAGCATAGGCATCAAACCGCTCACAAATATACACTTGCAGATTCTGTACAATGACTTGTTCCCAAACTGCTCAATGAAAAGTAATGTTCAAATCTGTGAGATGAAAGCACGCATCACAAAGAAGTTTCTCAGAAAGTTTCTGTCTAGTTTTTAGGTACAGATACTTCCTTTTTCACCTTATGCTGCAAAGCGCTCCAAATATCCATTTTCCGATTCTACAAAAAGAGTGTTTCCAAACGGCTCAATCAAAGGAAACGTTCAACTCTGTGAAATGAAAGCACACATCACAAAGAAGTTTCTCAGAATCCTTCTGTCTAGTTATTATGTGAAGACATTTTCTATTTCACTATAGGACTCAAAGGGCTCAGAAATATCCCTTTGCAGATTCTACAAAAGGACTGTTTCCGAACTGCTCAATCAAAAAGAAGGTTTGCAAACATTACAAAGAAGTTTCTCAAAAATCTTCTGTCTAGTTTTTATGTGAAGATATTTCCTATTTCACCATAGGTCTCAAAGGGCTCAGAAATATCCCTTTGCAGATTCTATGAAAAGGCTCTTTCCAAACTACTGAATGAAATGAAAGTTTCAAATCTGTGGGATGAATGCACACATCACAGAGAAGTTTCCTGGAATGCTTCTGTCTGATTTTTATGTGAAGATATTTCTTTTTCACCATAGGCCTCAAACCACTCAGAAATATCCCTTTACAGATTGTGCAAAAAGACTGTTTCTAAACAGCTCAATGAAAAGGAAGATTCAACTCTGGGAGATGAATGCAAACATCACAAAGAAGTTTCTCAAAAAGCTTCTGTCTGGTTTTTATGTGAAGGTATTTCCTTTCTCACCATAGGCCTCAAACTGCTCACAAACATCCCTTTGCAGATTCTACAAAAAGACTGTTTCCAAACTGCACAATGAAAAGAAAGGTTAAACTCTGTGAGATGAAAGCACACATCACAAAGAAGTTTCTCAGAATGCTTTTGTATAGTTTTGTGTGAGGAAGTTTCCTTTTTCACCATAGCAATCAAAAGAACGGTTCAAATGTGTGGGATGAATGCACACATCCCAAAGAAGTTTCTCAGAAAACTTCCGTTTAGTTTTTTGTGAAGACATTTCCTTTTTCACCATGGGCCTCAAAGCACTCCAAATATCCACTTCAGATTCTACAAAAAGAGTGTTTCCAATCTGCTCAATCAAAAGAAAGGTTCAGCTCTGTGAGGTGAAAGCACACATCACAAAGAAGTTTCTTAGAAACCTTCTGTCTAGTTTATATGTGAAGATATTTCATATTTCAAAATAGGCCTCAAAGGGCTCAGAAGTATACCTTTGCAGATGCTACAAAAAAAGAGTGTTTCCAAACAGCTCTGTCAAAAGAAATCTTTAACTTGGTGAGATGAATGCACACATTACATAGAAGTCTCTCATAATGTTTCTGTCTAGTTTTTTTGAGAAGCCATTTCCTTTTTCACATAGGCCTCAGTCTGCTCATTAATAGCCCTCTGCAGATACTAGAAAAAGAGCCTTTCCAAACTGCTCAATCAAAATAAAGGTTCAAATCTTTGAGATGAAAGCCCACGTCACAAAGAAGTTTCTCAGAAAGTTTCTGTCTAGTTTTTATGTGAAGATATTTCCTATTTCACCTTAGTCCTCAAAGGGATCACAACTATCCCTTTTCAGATTCTACAAAAAACTCTTTCCAAACTGCTTCATCAAAGGAAAGTTTCAATTCTGTGAGATGAATGCACACATAAAAAATTAGTTTCTCAGAATGCTTCTGTCTTGTTTTTATGTGAAGATATTACTTTTTCACCATAGGTCTCAAACTGCAAACAGATATTCCTTTGCAGATTGCACAAAATGTATGTTTCCACACTGCTCAATGAATAGGAAGTTTCAACTCAGTGATATGAATGCAAACATCACAAAGAGTTTTCTCAAAATACTTCTGTTTAGGTATTATGTGAAGATATTTACTTTCTCACCATAGGCCTCAAACTGCTCACAAATATCCCTTTGCAGATTCTACAAAATGACTTGTTGCCAAACTGCTCAATGAAAAGGAAGGTCCAAATCTGAGATGAAAGCACGCATCACAAAGAAGTTTCTCAGAAGTTTCTGTCTAGTTTTTATGTGCAGATATTTCCTTTTTCACCATAGGCCTCAAAGCACTCCAAATATCCCTTTGCAGATTCTACAAAAAGAGTGTTTCCAAACTGCTCAATCAAAAGAGAGGTTCAACTCTTTGAGATGAAAGCACACAGTACAAAGAAGATTTTCAGAAAGCTTTTGTCTAGTTTTTATGTGAAGATATTTCCTATTTCACCATAGGCCTCAATGGGCTCACAAATATCCCTTTGCAGATACTTCAAAAGGACTCTTTCCAAACTGCTGAATCCAAGGAAAGTTTCAACCCTGTGACATGAATGCACACATCACAAAGAAGTTTCTCAGAATGCTTCTGTCTAGTTTTTATGTGAAAATATTTTCTGTTCACCATAGGCATAAAACGTTGCAAATATCCATTTGCAGATTCTACAAAAAGACTGTTTCCAACCTGCTCAATCAAAAGAAAAGTTCAACTCTGTGAGATGAAGGCACACATGACAAATAAGTTTCTCAGAAAGCTTCTGTCCAGTTTTTATTTGAAGATTTTCCCTATTTCACCATAGGCCTGAAAAGGCTCACAAATATCCTTTTGCATATTCTAAAAAAAGACTGTTTCCAAACTACTCAATCAATAGAGAGGTTCAAATATGTGTGATGAATGCACACATCACAAAGAAATTTCTCAGAATGTTTTTGACTAGTTTTTATGTGAAGATATTTCTCTTTCACCATAGGCCTCAAATGGCTCAGAAATATCCCTTTGCAGCTTGTACAAAAAGACTGTTTCCAAACTGCTCAATCAAAAGAAAGTTTCAACACTGTGAGATGAATGCACACATCACAAAGAAGTTTCTCAGAAAGCTTCTGTTTAGCATTCATGTGAAGATATATCCTTTTTCACCATAGGCCTCAATGGGCTCAGAAATATCCCTTTGCAGATTCTACAAAAGGACTGTTTAGAAAACTGCTTAATCCAAAGAAAGGTTCAACTCTGTGAGTTGAATGCATACATCTCAAAGAAGTTTCTCATAACGGATCTGTCGAGTTTTTTTTTGTGAAGATATAACCTTTTCAACCATATGTCATAAACTGCTCATGAATATCCCCCTGCAGATACTACAAAAAGACTGTTTCCAAACTGCTGCATCCAAAGAAATGTTCAACTCTGTGAGATGAATACACCCATCACAAAGAAGTTTCTCAGAATGCTCCTGTCTGGTTTTCATGTGAAGATATTTCCTTTTTCACCATGGGCCTCAAAGTGCTCCAAATATCCATTTACAGACTCTACAAAAAGAGTTTTTCCAAACTGCTCATTCAAAAGAAAGGTTCAACTCTGTGAGATGAAAGCACACATCACAAAGTAGTTTCTCAGAAAGCTTCTGTCTAGTTTTTATGTGAAGATATTTCCTATTTCACCGTAGGCCATAAAGAGCTCACAAATTTTTTTTGCAGATTCTTCAAAAAGACTGTTTCCAAACTGCCCAATCCAAAGAAAGGTTCAACTCTGTGAAGTGAATGGACACATCACAAAGAAGTTTCTCAGAATGCATCTATCCAGTTTTATGTGAAGATATTTCTTTTTCATCCTAGGCCTCAATGGGCTCAGAAATATCCCTTTGCAGATTCTAAAAAAGAACTGTTTCCAAACTGCTCAATCTAAAGAAAGGTTCTCCTCCGTGAGTTGAATGCACACATCACAGAGAAGTTTCCCAGAATGCTTCTGTCTACTTTGTATGTGAAGGTATTTCCTTTTTCACCATAGGCCTCAAACCGTTCACAAATATCCCTCTGGAGATACAACAAAAGGACTGTTTCCAATCTACTAAATCAAAAGATAAGCTCAACAACGTGAGATGAATGCACGCATCACAAATAAGTTTCTCAGAATGCTTCTGTCTTGTTTTAATGTGAAGATATTTCCTTTTTTCACCATAGGCCTCAAAGCACTCCAAACATCCACTTGCAGATTCCACAAAAATACTGTTTCCAAGCTGCTCTATCAAAACAAAGGTTCAACTCTGTGAGACGAAAGCACACATCACAAAGAAGTTTCTCACAAAGCTTCTGTCTAGTTTTTATGCAACGATATTTCCTATTTCACCACAGGCCTCAATGGACTCAAAAATATCCCTTTCAGATTCTACAAAAAGAGTGGTTCTGAACTTCTCAATGAAATGAAAGTTTCAACCCTGTGAGGTGAATGCACACATAAAAAAGAAGTTTCTCAGAATGCTTCTGTCTAGATTTTATGTGAAGATATTTCTTTTTCACCATAGGCCTCAAACTGCTCAGAAATATCCCTTTGCAGATTGAACCAAAAGACTCTTTCCATACTGCTCAATGAAAAGAAAGATTCATCTGTGTGAGATGAATGCACACATAAAAAAGAAGTTTCTCAGAATGCTTCTGTCTAGTTTTTATGTGAAGATATTTCCTTTTTCACCATAGTCCTTAAACCATTCACAAATATCCCTCTGCAGATACTACAAAAAGACTGTTTCCAAACTGCTCCATGAGAAGAAATGTTCAACTCTGTGAGATGAATGCACACATAAGGAAGAAGTTTCTCGGAATGATTCTGTCTAGTTTTTATGTGAAGATAATTCTTTTTCACTACAGGCATCATACGGCTCAGAAATATCCATTTGCAGATTGTACAAAAATACTGTTTCCAATCTGCTCAATCAAAAGAAAGGTTCTGCTCTGTGATATGAATCCAGGCATCACAAAGAGATTCTCAGAAAGCTTCTTTTTGTGTTTTTGTGAAAATATTTCCGTTTTCACCATAGGCCTAAAAGAGCTGCAAATAACCATTTGTGGATTCTACAAAAAGACTGTTTTGAAACTGCTCAATCAAAAGAAAAGTTCAAGTCTGTGAGATGAAAGCACACATTGCAAAGACTTTTCTCAGAAATATTCTGTCTAGTTTTTATGTCAAGGTGCTTCCTGTTTCATCATAGGCTGTGAAGGGCTCACAAATATCCATTTGCATATTTTAAAAAAAGACTGTTTCCAAACTGCTCAAAGAAAAGAAAGGTTCAAATCTGTGAGATGAATGCACGCATCAGAAAGAACTTTCTCAGAATGCTTCTGTGTAGTTTTTATGTGAAGATATCTCTTTTTCACCTTAAGTCTCAAATGGCTAAGAAATATCCCTTTCCAGATTTTACAAAAAGACTGTTTCCAAACTGCTCAATAAAAAAAAGTTTCAACACTGTGAGATGAATACACACATCAAAAAGAAGTTTCTCAGAAAGCTTCTGTTTTCTTTTTATTTGAAAATATTTCCCTTTTCACCATAGGCCTCAATGGGCTCAGAAATATCTTTTTGCAGATTCTACAAAATGACTGTTTAGAAAACTGCTGGATCCAAATTACACCATTATGGCTCACACACTGCAGCCTCAACCTCTCGAGGGTTAGGCGATTCCTCAAGGGATCCTACAGCCTCGGCCTCCCAAAGTGTTGGGGTTACAGGCATGAGCCACCAGCACCCGGCCTGAGTTAATACATCTGGTCTCACTACGTCTTAACCACACACCCATGAAGAACTCAACTCAAGAGAAAGTTGGCAAGAGACTCTCAGCATTCTCTCCCGAAATCAGTGAGGTGGATGGCAGACGTGTGTCCCGAGCTCCTGGGGTTTTAGGTGACCATGTGTAGACGAGAGATTTCCAATGTTTCCAGAGAGGCACGAGCCACAGTTATTCGGGGCATCGGAACACGAGATGGGGTTTCTGACAGCAACTTAATGGCCAGGAAGGTCCAGAATCTGCCAAGGCCCATGTCCCAGGGTGGGGCCAATGGAACCCAAGGTAGAGGGAGTCAGCGGTCCTCACAGAGAGGACTCCAGCCCTAGGCTCCGCTGTGCAGACCAAATCAGAAGGAAGAGACACCTTCGTCCTACATTCCACATCCCTCCACTGAACTTGGGAGTGGATCTGTTTCCCAAACATAAGGTGACTTTCGCTTTGCAATGGATCACAAGGGGCCAGGCTTTCCAGAGTCAGCCGGATAAAGAAGTCACTCTGGCTCGGCCACCCCATTCCCCCGGTAACTGGTGAATTTAAATGAGACGAGGCTGGCCGGGCCAGAGCCGCTACAGGGGGGAGGGGGTTGTGTGGGGTGGGGTTTTCCTAAGGCACTGCAGAAATTGGGCCTTTGCTTAGAGGATGACAGTGCTGCAGGAACCCGTCCAGGCTGCTATATGGCAAGCACTAAACCACTATGCTTACCGAGATGGGGTTTTCCTCACAGAACGCCTTTATGCAGAAGTACACTCAGAAGAAGCCTTGTTTTTAATGGCGACCTGTTCTTACCTCCCAGGAAAGGCCTATAAAGCATATAGACTCTTGAAAAGACACAGTTGTCCTACACTGCAATGCAAATACCTGCTTGCAAAATGTTGTGTTGATCTCAGTAAGCTTGCAGACTGGGAACAAATCTTATCTGGTGGAGCGTTTAATAAGCAGAAAAGCCATGATGATATTGTTACTGAGTTTGGTGATTCAGTTTGCTTTCCCCTTCCATTGTTGGGACGTGTATATTGCAAGACAGATCGGCTTGCTAAAGGAAAAGAATGTTACCAAAAGAGGCTTAGTTTAAATCCTTTCCTCTGGTATCCCTTTGAATCATTATGTGAAATAGGTGAAAAGCCAGATCCTGACCAAACATTTAAATTCACATCTTTACAGAACTTTAGCAACTGTCTGCCCAACTCTTGCACAACACAAGTACCTAATCACAGTTTATGTCACAGGCAACCTGAGACCATTCTTATGGAAACACCCCAGGACACAACTGAATTAAACAGAGTCAATTTAGAATCCTTCAATTCAAAGTACTCCTTGAATACAGATTCCCCAGTGTCTTTTATTGATTCAGCTGTAATTTCACCTGAAACTGTCCCACTGGGAAGAGGAACTTCCATATTATCTAAACAGGTTCAAAATAAACCAAAAACTGGTCGAAGTTTATTAACAGGACCAGCAGCTTAGTCCATTTACCCCACGTTTTGGGATTTTGCCATTAGAAACCCCAAGTCCTGGAGATGGATCTTATTTACAAAACTACACTAATACACCTTCTGTAATTGATGTGCCATCCACCGGAGCCCCTTCAAAAAAGTCTGTTGCCAGAATTGGCCAAACTGGAGCAAAGTCTGTCTTCTCACAGAGTGGAAATAGCCAAGAGGTAACTCCAATTCTTCCACTAACAGAAAGTTCTGGTCCATAAATAACTACAACACCTCAGGTAATGAGCCCCACTATGACATCTCCCCCAAATGCACTGCATCGAAGAAGTTCATGACTCTTTACTAGTGACAGTTCCACAACCAAGGAGAATAGGAAGAAGTTAAAAATGAAGTTTCCACCTAAAATCCTAAACAGAAAAACAAAAAGTAAAACTAATAAAGGAGGAATAACTCAATCTAATATAAATGACAACCTGGAAATTACAAAATTGGACTCTTCCATCAATTCAGAAGAGGAAATATCCACAATCACACCTCAGATTCAGGCTTTTAATCTACAAAAAGCAGCAGCAGAAGGCTTGATGAGCCTTCTTCATGAAAGGGGGAAAGGTTATTTAGCTTTATGTTCATACCACTGCAAAGAAGCTAAAAATATTTTGAGCCATCTACCTTCTCACCACTACAATACTGGTTGGGTACTGTGCCAAATTGGAAGGTCCTATTTTGAACTTTCAGAGTACATGCAAGCTGAAAGAATATTCTCAGAGGTTAGAAGAATTGAGAATTATAGAGTCAAAGGCATGGAAATCTACTCTACAACACTTTGGCATCTTCAAAAAGATGTCACTCTTTCATTTCTGTCAAAAGACTTAACAGACATGGATAAAAATTCGCCAGAGGCCTGGTGTGCTGCAGGGAACTGTTTCAGTCTGCAACAGGAACACGATATTGCACTTAAATTCTTCCAGACAGCTATCCAAGTGGATCCAAATTATGCTTATGCCTGTACTTTATTAGGGCGAGAGTTTGTCTTAACTGAAGAATTGGACAAAGTGTTAGCTTGTTTTCGAAATGCTATCAGAGTCAATCCTAGACATTGCAATGCATGGTAAGTGGTAATGAATTGTAAAGACAAAGTCTTGTTGATGGTGCTGGTAGTCACTGATTTTTCTTGTTAGATAGCTTTTTATTGTCATGAACTTTCTTACTAATACTTAAGAATGGTACATACTGGTCAATAACTTCAAACTAACTTTTTTTATGAAATGTATGTCTTTAACAAACTCTTCAGTTAACTAATGATAATAGAATACGTGATGCTTATACTCAACAGTTTCAGTCTTCTACAAAACTTTTGCAGATACTGTAGTTGTGTTTTGTTTGTTTGCTTGTTTAGTTTTGTTACTTGATTTGTTACATTTTCTTCGAACACAAAATTGGTGATTGGGACAAAAAGTGCTTGGGAAATTGGAAAGGAATAGCATAATTCACTTATTGGATAATAGAAAAAAACACTGAAAAAGTTCACTAGTTGCTTTTTGACAACGTTCCAGTTTATTCAGTTACTATTAAGAACTTAATGTATCCTTTATTTAGCAGTATCTCTGTTTTACTTTTTTGTATTTGTGTATAAGTAGACACATAGGAAATTACTACCCAGGTCATATTGTTATCAACTGAATAACATATGAAAAAGTTTGGTCCTACTTCTGCCTCAACACCATACTTACTGTTGACATTTATTGTATTTCTCTGGACTGACTTAAAAGTTTAAATATCAAGAGAAGGCCAGGCATGGTGGCTCATGCCTGTCATCCCAGCACTTTGGGAGGCCAAGTCGGGCAGATCACAACGTCAAGAGTTCGAGACCATATGGTGAAACACCGCCTATATTAAAAGTATAAAAATTAGCTGGGCATGGTGGCAGGCGCCTGTAGTCCCAGCTACTCAGGAGGCTGAGGAAGGATAATCACTTGAACCTGGGAAGTGGAGGTTGCAGTGAGCCAAGATTATGCCATTGCACTCCAGCCTGGGCAACAGAGTGAAACGCCGTCTCAAGAAAAAAATAAAATAAAAATAAAATAAAATAAAATAAAATAAAATAAAATAAATATCAAGAGAAAGTATAATTCTGAAGTAGTAACTCTGCGGAAGCTTTTTTGTCAGATACGGTTATCTTTGGGGTTAGTTATTATAGCAATTGGGTTTTAACACTTGATTTGCTTCTAAATCTGAAACATTATATTACTAAAATATCTTTTGATTTGTGATTATGTTGTTTAATGGATTATATATCATTTTGCAGTAGTAGTTGCAGTGCCTGAAAGATTGCCAAAAAAAATAGTGCTAGCTATTGCTGACCAATGTAACAATCAACTTGCCAATATTGCCATCTCTTCCAATAGCTATGTTCTCCATAATATTTTAAGAACTCAGTTCTTCATAAGGCTTGTGTTGTTTTTGATTTTTTCCCAAGTCTGGTGGATCCTTGTGCTGTTCTTTTTTAAATGTGTATTGTCTGTCCAGCTATTCTGCAGGAGTCATATTCTTAAAAACCTTAACCATATCAAAAATTGTGTTTAAAGGAGGATTATTCAGACTGGCATGCTTTTAGTAGGAGGAGTTTAAATGCTGACGCATTTAGGTAACTCTAAATACTGAGCAACTTTATTCTATCTACAAAATAGATAGTCTTTCTTTTCTTTTCACTTTCACTATCATTTAATACCTTTTCTTCATCTATAACACAATTATAACGATATACAAAGCCACTCAAATAAAGCAGATATATTGTGCTTTAAAAAAAAAAAGAAGTCATTATATGGCACACAATGAGGTGTGACTCAAATCTAGAATCTCCAGTGAAAACCAATGAAACAGAGTCAAATCCCGTGTCTACTAAAAATAAAAAAATGAGCCAGGTGTGGTGGTGCTGAGGCAGGAGAATCACTCTAACCCAGGAGACAGAGGTTGCAGTGAGCTGTGATCACACCACTGTACTCCAGCCATGGGGGGGACAGAGCAAGACTCCGTCTCAGAAGCAAGCAAACACAGAAAGCCAATAAAGTTGTTTAACTCAATGTGTCAGGCTCAGGTCTCTTGACAGGATACATCCAGCACCCAGGGAAACGTTGATGGGTGGGATGGAATCTATTTTGTGGCCTCAAGGAAGGGTTTGAGAGACAGTCCCACAAACGTGACGGCCTAAAGAAGCCCCTCCGCCCAAGAAGCGATATTCATTTGTATCCTGTAGCCACCCACGAGGGAGAATCAGGCTCCCTACAGACCCCCAACCCCCACCCCACCCCACCCCAACCCACGCCCCCGCTTCGTGAAATGAGCTCTCACTCCATCAGGCTCTATTCAGGCCGTGTGGTTTTGTAACCTCCAGCGTGTGTGCCTGGGTTGTGGGGTGGGGTTGTGGCGGCTGTGGACAGAGGAGGGGAAAAAGTGGTGGTGTCCCGTGGGTGCCCAGTACGTGGGACGTGGGTGGGGTGGCCAGAGCCTAGGGAACTCATTGCCTGTCAGGACATCTCCCCTCCTGGTTCCCTCTCTGACCTACGCTCCACATCTCTGCAGTTCAGTGGGGATCTTGTGGGTGGAAGTCACCATCCCTTTGGACTTTAGCCGAGGAAGGCCGGGCTCCCAAGAGTCTCCCCGCAGTCGGGGCCTTGGGCAGGCTCACAAGGATGCTGAAGGTAACAGTTGGTGACAGTGATGTAAGTTGGAGGTCTCGGGCCAATGCAGAGGTATCCATTTGACCTCAGTGGGACAGGTCAGCTTTGTGGAGTCCCGTGCTTCCTTCCAGAGACTCATCCAGTGCTAGCAAGCATGGTCCCGAGGATCCCAGCTCCCAGCAGAAGCACTTTTTTTCACACAGAATCCTGGGCAGGAAAGTTCTCAGCAGGTTTAGACCTCCTAGCCAAAAAGATAAAGCCACTTCTGGGATTTTTTTTCAAAGAGGCAGTGGTTCCACAATGGGCCATGGGTAGTTGTGGAAATGGAGAGAAGTGTTTGCAGATACATATTTCAGACAGAACGGACAGGGTTTGGTCATAGGTCATGAAGGACATGAGCAGATGCACATTGAGAAAACCCTCCCAGCATCCTAGGTGAACAGAGGTATGAATTTTTGAGACAGTTGAGCTAGATGCAACCCCAGATTTTAGGGTTGGATCTTTATTAATATGTAGTATCTATGAGGTATCAAAGTCCAGAAATCAACTCTCCAGTTCTGTACAGCATTTTGTAGGGAGATCAAATCTGGGATGTCTAAAGTTAAGAATTCAGGCCGTGGTAATGAATTAAATTAGATGTACTTGAACTTATTTTGCCAAGAAAGAGAGGGCAGGAGATAGAGAGAGCCAGAGAGTGAGTGAGCAAGAGAGAGAGAGAGACACAGAGACAGAGACAGAGAGACAGACAGAGAGACACAAAGATACACAAAAAGAGAAAGACAGAGAGAGACAGAGAGATAAAGACACAGAGAAAGACACAGATGGAAAGAGACAGAAAGAAACTGAAAGACAGACAGAGACAGAAAGAGAGAGAGATAGACAGAGAGAGAGACAGACCGACAGGCAGCCAGACAGGCAGAGAAAGAGAGTAAGACAGAAAGCAGACACACACACACACAGAGACAGAGACAGTTGGAGAGACAGAGAGAAAGAAAGAGAGAGACAGACAGAGGGAAAGAGACAGAGAGAGAAAGAGACAGACAGAGGGAGAGACAAAAACAGACAGAGAGAGAGACAGACAGAGACAGAGACAGAGAGAAACAGACAAGGAGAGAGAGACAGACAGACAGGAAGAGAAAGACAGTAAGACAGAAGACAGACACAGAGAGAGAGAGACAGAGAGACAGAGACAGAGAGACAGACAGGCAAAGAGAGAGAAAAAAACAGACAGACAGGGAGAGAGAGAGACAGACAGGGAGAGAAAGAGAGAGATACTGACAGACAGGCAGAGAAAGAGAATAAGACAGAAGACAGACACAGTGAGAGAGACAGAGAGAGAGACAGAGACAGTGAGACAAAGAAAGAAAGAGAGATACAGACAGACAAAGAGACAGACAGAGAAAGGCGAGACGGACAGAGAGAGACAGAGAGAGAGAAAGAGAGAGAGAGGCAGGCAGAGAAAGAAAGAAAGAAGACAAACACCATGAGAGAGACAGGCAGAGAGAGAGACACACAGAGACAGAGAGACAGAGAGAAAGAAAGAGACAGACAGAGATAAAAACAGAGATGGACAGAGAGAAACAGAGAGACAGGGAGAGAGAGAGACAGACAGGCAGAGAGAGAGAGACAGAAAGGCAAAGAAAGGGAGTAAGAGAGAAGACAGACACAGTGAGAGAGACAGGCAAAGATAGAGAGAGAAAAATAGACAGACAGGCAGAGAGAGAGAGAGAGACAGAGAAAGAGAGACAGAGAGACAGAGAGAGGAGGAGGAATGACGTGGTCAGGAAATAAATACACATATTTTATAACGCTTTTGATTCCGTAAAGGGTGGCCGGAGTGGGCTTTGAAAACAACAACAACAGCAACAAGAGCAGCAGCAGCAGCAGCAGGAGCAGCAGCAGCATTCGCTTATGGATTTCTAGAAAATAAGATGTTCTGAAGTAAACATCAACCGACTCTCACTACACGTTGAGAGATTCACAAAAGCGCTAGTTAACAACAGGAGAAAACAGCAGCTAACATGTCTTGGGGAAAAGATACGTCTTCCTGAAAATTAGGGATTTCTACTTCACCTGAAAAGAAATACATACCAAAAAAGAAAAACAAGAACAAAACAAAACAAAACAACAAACACGGGCCAAGGCACCATCCCTGGAAATCTTAAGTGAGCAAAGTATTAGTTTTCAGAAAACGTTTCTATTATGGGCAAATACTAAGAACGCCCAGACTAGAGCTGTGACGCCATTCCCATTGTGAAACTATACTGGCTGGAGGGCGGAGAAACTAAAACATCATGTTATAAGGTGATGGAGACCCAGCCAGGGTGAAGCTTTCCTAGGGAGGGAGGCCTGAGGAGGGAAGTGGGGCGAAAAACCCCACAACAGCAGGCCCGCCCACTTGCCCACGTGGGTCAAGGGCTATGCCATCGGTCTGAACTCCCTACAGGGAAGTGGGACCGTGCCACCCCCATCTTCAAAAACGGTGGCCACTGAGTGAGGCCTGATGACCACCGTTGCAAATGTCAGCCTGGCAAGAATGAGATTGCCGGTAATGGGTGGGGGAAGGTGAAAGAAGAGGGAGGCACACCAGGGTGGCTCCGGAAGGTTTCCAAGCAGGGTGTTGGGAGGCGGGGGGTGGGGGGTTTGGGGGGAACCCGCCTAACTGACTCACTAAATGAAGGTAAAGGGACGTGGGTAGTGGGGGGAGCCGGGGGGCGACTTGAAAATTAAAGTGACCCCTCCTAAAACCCAAGTAGAGGAGTCTATGCGCATGAAAGAAACCAACACACAAAGAAAACTAAAGCGCTGATAAAAGAACAATAGGGCCCCCCCCAGGGCGGAGGTTCCCTAGGCAACCAGGGAGAGAGGGAGGGACCTCCAGAAGGGAGAGAGAGAAACCCGTTGCCCAGGCTTAGTGAAGTAAGCAAGACCTCCCTCCATATCACCTAGACTTTCAATAACAGTGGCCGCTAGATGATGCCCGAAGACAACCGATGCCTGCAAGTGTCAGTCAGCATGGAAAAGAATGCATTTATTTATTTATTTATTTATTTATTTATTTATTTATTTGTTTGTTTGTTTAGAGACAGAGTCCTACTCACTCTACAGCCCGGGCTGTAGTGCAGTGGCACGATCTCGGCTCACTGCAGTCTCTGCCTCCCAGGTTCAAGTGATTCTCCCACCTCAGCCTCCCGAGTAGCTGGCATTACAGGCGCATACCCCACCATGCCCTACTCAGTTTAGTATTTCTTGTAGAGACGGGGTTTTACCGTGGTGGCAAGGCTGGTCTCGAACTCCCAACCTCAAGTGATCCCCCGCCTCGGCCTCCGGAAGTTCTGGGATGACAGACGTGAGCCACCACGCCCGGCCTTAACCATGTATTTTTGAGTCGAGGAGCTTATCGCGGAAATACGAGAAGTAGGGACGCCACACGTGACAGAGAGAAAAGTCTGAAAATGCCCCTTCCATCCAAGTGGGGACCCGGCCTCGACCTCCCAAAGTCATACACCGAGTGGTGAAGCATAGCAAGGACCGTCTGTCTGGATTCCTCCCGGCCTCTCTAAGCAGGCCCTTCTCACTTTCATGGAAGGGGCAGGGCCCTCTCCATCATGAGGGGTCTGACAGACTGACAGAGAAAGAGACAGACATAGAAAGACAGAGATGGACAGAGAGAGACAGAGAGAAACAGACAGAAAGAGAAAGAGACAGAGACAGAGACATAGAGAAACAGACAGGAAGGGAGAGAGACAGAGAGAGAGACAGACAGACAGAAACAGACGGAGAGGAAACAGAGAGAGAGACAGAGAAAGAGAGAAACAGACAGACACACAGAGACAGACAGAGAGAAAGAGAAAGAGAGAGACAGAGAGAGAGAGAAAGGGAGGGAGAGAGAGACAGACAGACAGGCAGAGAAAGAGAGTAAGACAGAAGACAGACACAGTGAGAGAGACAGGCAGAGAGAAAGAAAGAGACAGAGAGAAAGAGAGAGACAGACAGAGAAAGAGACAGACAGAAAGAGACAGAGATGGACAGAGAGAAACAGAAAGAGAGAGACAGAGATAGAGAAAGAGACAGAAACAGACAGACAGGGAGGGAGAAAGACAGAGACAGAGAGAAACAGACAGAGAGAGAGGGAGAGAGTGAGAGATATATAGAGAGAAAGAGAAAGAGGGGGGAGAGAGAGACAGGCAGGCACAGAAAGAGAGTAAGACAGAAGAGAGACACAGTGAGAGAGACAGGCAGAGGGAGAGAGAGACAGAGACAGAGAGAAAGAAAGAGAGAGACAGACAGAGAAAGAGAGAGACAGAGATGGACAGAGAGAAACAGCAAGAGAGAGAGACAGAGAGAGTGAGAGTGAGAGAGACAGAGAGAGAGAGAAAGACAGGGAGGGAGAGAGACAGACAGAGAGAGAGAGACCGACAGGCAGAGAAGAGAGTAAGACAGAAGATAGGCACAGAGAGAGAGAGAGAGAGGAAAGAAAGAAAGAGAGAGACAGGCCGGGTGTGGTGGCTCATTCCTGTCATCCCAGCACTTTGGGAGGCTGAGGCGGGTGGATCACGAGGTCAGGAGATCGAGACCATACTGGCTAACTCGGTGAAATCCCGTCTTTACTAAAAATACAAAAAATTAGTCGGGCTTGGTGGCGGGCGCCTATAGTCCCAATTACTCGGGAGGCTGAGGCAGGAGAATGGCGTGAACCTGGGAGGTGGAGTTTGCAGTGAGCCGAGATGGTGCCACTGCACTCTAGTGTTGGCAACACAGTGAGACTCCATGTGAAAAAAAAAAGAGAGAGAGAGACAGACAGACAGAGAAAGAGACAGGCAGAGACAGACAGAGAGAAACAGACAGAAAGAGAGACAGAGCGAGAGAGAACAGAAAGGCAGGCAGAGAGAGAGACAGACAGGCAGAGAAAGAGAGCAAGACAGAAGACAGACACAGTGAGAGAGACAGGCAGAGAGAGACAGACAGAGACAGACAGAAAGAGAGACTGACAGAGATGAGACAGAGAGACAGAAACAGACAGAAAGAGAGACTGACAGATAGAGAGTGAGAGAGAGAGGGAGAGAGACAGAAAGGGAGGAAGAGGGACAGACAGAAAGAGAGACAGACGGGTAGAGAAAGACAGTAAGACAAGATAGGCACAGAGAGAGAGAGAGTGAGAGAGACAGACAGAGAGACTCAGAAAAAGAAAGAGAGAGACAGACAGAGAGACTCAGAAAAAGAAAGAGAGAGATAGAAAGACAAAAACAGAGACAGACAGAGACAGACAGAGAGAAACAGAGACAGACAGAGACAGAGAGAAACAGACAGAAAGAGAGAGACAGAGAGAGAGAAACAGACAGGGAGGGAGACAGAGAGAGATAGGCAGAGAAAGAAAGTTGGACAGAAGACAGACACAGTGAGACAGGCAGAGAGAGAGAGAGACAGAGATAGAGAGAAAGAAAGAGACAGAGAAAGAGACAGATAGAGAAAGACAAAGACAGACAGAGAGAGACAGAGAGAAACACAGAAATAGAGAAGGTCCTAGCCGAGTAGTGATATAGTGCCTTTTCTTTCATTTTCTCTTTCTTTTCTGGTTTTCTTTTCTTTTCTTTTCTTTTTTTGTTTTCTTCTCTTCTCTTTTCTTTTCTTTCTTTCTTTCTATTTATTTATTTAGAGACCAAATCACACTCTGTCATCCAGGCTGTAGTGCAGTGGCGCCATCCCGGGTCACTGCAACCTCCGCCTGCCAGGTTCAAGTGATTATCCTGCCTCAACCTCCCGAGTAGCTGGGATTACAGGTGCCTGCCCCACCGCGCCCGACTCAGTTTCGTATTTTCAGTACAGAGGGGGTTTCACCATGTTGGCTAGGCTGGTCTTCAACTCCTGACCTCGTGACCCACCCAACTCGGCCTCCCAAAGTGCTGATATGACAGACGTGAGCCACTGCTTTCAGTGTACAGTGCCATTTATTAGAAATCACTCATGGGAACACGCACTTATAGGTCATGTGTAGATATTTTATTTATTTATTTATTTACTTATTTACTTATTTATTTTTTGCACGGGAAGGTGGGGGGACGGAGTTTCGCTCTTGCTGCCCAGGCTAGAGTGCAATGGCATAGGGGACGCAAAGAGTCAACCCATGGCAGAGAGGACACGTCATTCTGAGTGTAAGGGCCGCAGCGAAAGGTTGCAGGGCCGGCACTTTTAAAGGCTTAAATCCCTGCGGCTCAGACCTGTCGTCGCAGCACTTTGGGAGGACCAGGAGGTCAGGAGTTCAATACCAATGCGGCCAACATGGAGAAACACCATCTCCACTAAAAATAGAAAAATTAGCCGTCTGTCATGGTGCGCGTCTGTAATCCCAGCTACCGAAGAAGAATCACTGGAACCCGGAAAGCAGAGGTTTCAGTGAGCCAAGAGAGCGCCACTGCACCGCAGCCTGGGTGACAGAGTGAGAGAGACTCAGTCCAAAAAAAAGAAACGAAGAAAAAAAGAAAGAACAGGCCCAAATACTACATTGTCGCTGAATGTTCCCCCAAAAGGCCGGAAACCCCCGACTCAGGTCAAGGAGGTGGTGTTTCGTTTCACTTCTCTCTCTCTCTCTTTCCTTCTCTCCCTCTCTCTCTCTTTCTCCTCTAACTTTCATTTCTTGTTCAAGCATACACGTGCAAGATTGTTACGTAGGTAAACTTCTGATATGAAGTTCAGTGTGCAGATGATTTCATCACCCAGACACTGAGCGCAGTACTCGACAGCTTTCATGTTTCATTTTGTTTTGGTTTCTCCTGAAGCTGTCTCTCTGTCCACCCGTCCTCCCTCAAGTAGGCTCCCGCGTCCCTCGTGTCCCTCGTTCTGCCCACGCAGAACTTTCATCTATAAGTTCCCACTTATGGATGAGAACACGCGGTATTTAACTGATTGTTGCTTTCATCTTCGGTGGTGGCGGTGAAAGAGGCATGACACTAAATCGACCCTTAGGACGTTCCCCTCTGTCCCCACCCCACACCCCCTCCCCCTACACACCCTCATTCCTGCACACACTCCTCAAAAGCAGGAAAGGAAGAAAGACAGAAATTAAAGTAAGAGGTCAGCCTCCAAGGTGGTGGAGGGAGGGGATCTCAAAGGGTGAGCAAGCGATGGGGGTCAGGGGATATCTTGGCTGAGCTTGCAACAATGGGAGAAAGAGTTTCCAGCCCCACCACATCCCGTAATCCTCAGCCGTAGCCAGCCTCTGGGTGGGGTTTTGCCTGTAAAACTTCTGAATGGAGAGAAACCCCAGGCAATGGAAGGCATCAGCTCCAAGTCCAGGAAGTCAATAGGGCTTTGTGCATTTGAATGGGGCTTTAGAAGGCGGTGCTGCAGCTTCCAAAGCATTGCACCTCGCCTTGCCTCACCTCGCCCAGAGTGAGACTCCATCTCAAAATCAATCAATCAATCAACCAATAATAAAAAAACATCAATGAAAGAAAGAAAGAAAGAAAGAAAAGAAAAGAAAGAAAGAAAGAAAGAAAGAAAGAAAGAAAGAAAGAAAGAAAGAAAGAAAAGAAAGAAAGAAAGAAAGAAAGAAAGAAAGAAAGAAAGAAAGAAAGAAAGAAAGAAAGAAAGAAAAAAGAAAGAAAGAATCAGTACAGTGGTCATGGTCGTGAATCATTCCCCGGAGTCCAGGCGCAGTGGCTCACGCCTGTCACGCCAGCACTTTGAGGCACTGGGTCAGGAGGGTTGCAACAAAATGATGAGACCCTGTCTGTGGAAAAACATTGAAAAATGAAGGCCAGGCTCGGTGGCTCATGCCTGCCATCCCAGCACTTCGGGAGGCTGGGGAGGGCGGATCACCTGAGGTCGGGAGTTCAAGACCAGCCTGACCAACATGGAGAAGCCCCGTCTGCACTAAAAATACAAAATCAGCCAGACGTGGTGGCGCATGCCTGCAGTCCCAGCTGCTGGGGAGGCTGACGCAGGAGAATTGCTTGAACCCAGGAGGCAGAGGTTGTGGTGGGCCAAGATCAAGCCATTGCACTCCAGTCTGGGCAACCAGAGAGAAACTCTGTCTCGGGAAATAAAATAAATAAATAAATAAAAATTATCTAGGCACAGTGGCGCATGCCTGTGGTCCCAGGTACTCTACTCTGGAGGCTGAGGTGGAAGGATCACTTGAGTCCAGGAGCATCCATGCTGCAGTGAGTGAGTTATGATGGCACCACTGCCAGGGTGACAGAGTTAGACGCTGCCTCTAAATCAGTCAATGAATCAATCAGATCACTGGAAGGCGCTGTCTGTGTCTTACTTTCAAAGGGTGTCTCTTTAGGCCAAGCAGGCATGGTGCCTCATGCCAGTAATCCCGGCACTTTGGAAGGCTGAGGCAGGAGGAAAGAAGAAAGGGAGGAAGGGAGGAAAGAAGAAAGGCAGGAGGGCAGTCAGGCAGGAAAGGAAGGAAGGAAGGAAGAAAGAAAGAAAGAAAGAGAGGGAGAGAGGGAGGGAGGGAGGGAAGGAGAAGAAGAGAGAAGAAAAGAGAAGAAAAAGAAAAGAAAAGAAAACGGGGAGGGGCATATCTCCTTGACTGGTGACTGCCCAGGATACAGCTGACTGAAGCCTCGACCTGTGGGGCCTCAAGTGTTCTTCTCCTTACCTCAGCCTCCCGAGTAGCTGAGACTACATGCAGGTATTACCACGCAAAACTAATCTTATAATAATATTATAATTATTATTGAGACAGAGTCTCGCTCAGTCTCAATAATTGCCATGGCAGGATGTCAGCTCACTGCAACTTCGGCCTCCCTAATTCAAGCAACTCGCCTGCCTCAGTCTCCTGAGTAGTTGTGATTACAAGTCTATGCCACCAGAACTGGTAATTGTTCTATTTTTCATAGAGATGGGGTTTCACTATGTTGGCCAGCCTGGTCTTGAATTCCTGGCCTCAAGTGATCAACCCACCTTGGCCTCCCAAAGTGCTGGAATGACAGGCGTGAGCCACTGTGCCCAGCCCAGATGATCTTTTTTATAAATTGTAGAGAAGGAGTTTTGTCAACCGCCGGGTGGAGTGTGGGGTGGGTTTTACTCAGACTGCGTACTGTGAAAACAGTAAATTAGTGTGGTTTGTGAGCTAGATGTGGAAATTGTGTGTGTGTGTGAGAGAGAGAGAGAGACCAATCCCACCATGAGGACGCGGAAATGGTGTTTGATTTGGGTACCTGCCTATTCACCTGTCTGTGTGTAGATGACTGAAGACTCCACAAATGAAGGTCAGCAGTATCTATTGAGCTGTTTCTCCCTCTCATGCGTCTCATGTGTGTGGTGGAGAAAGGAAAGAAAAGAGGTTCTGATGGGAAGTTGTCTTCATGCCTGAGGAAGCTGAAGGCAGGCTGACAGGACGGAGGACATCCTATGTGACATTTCCATACCTGGACACCCTTTACAATGCTGGGGCTGCCAGTCCACCCTGTATGTCAACATATCCCCAAGAACAGCATGGTACGGGGTGGTCCAGTCTCATCCCATCCGGCCCACCCAGGGAATCTGGTGGAAGTCTTCACTGGAGGATTCGACACCATGGAATACTATGCAGTCATAAAAAATGATGAGTTAATGTCATTTGTAGAGACATGGATGAAACTGGAAACCATCATTCTCAGCAAACTATCGCAAGGACAAAAAACCAAACACCGCATGTTTTCACTCATAGGTGGGAATTGAACAATGAGAACACATGGACACAGGAAGGGGAACATCACACACCAGGGACTGTTGTGAGGTGGGGGAAGGGGGGAAGGACAGCATTAGGAGATATACCTAATTCTAAATGACGAGTTAATGGGTGCAGCACAACAACATGGCACACGTATACATATGTAAAAAACCTGTACGTTGTGCACATGTACCCTAAAACTTAAAGTATAATAATAATAAAATTTTAAAATAAGAAAAAAGAAAGCGTCATCGCAGTTCCCTTGGGGTCACCAGGCAACGGCCCGCCAGGGGAGGGTGGTGGGACATGAACGGGGGCGGGGCATCAGCCTCAGAGCTCCCTGGAAGGTGGCAGGCAGCCGGTGGGGGACGCTGAGCCAGAGACGTCTGGCAGGATATAGATCTGGAA